>NC_086452.1:443050538-443406788 GCF_028390025.1 Pseudophryne corroboree
AAGAGAAGTCATGGACAATCTCCGTCTCGTTATTTGACTCAACTACATTGTATAGATTCACGGGTGATTAGGAGTAAAGGGTGACAGGGCAACTAACAACCTCCCATGATTCAGTATAATTAATTTAATTCCATAATAACATTCGTACTAGAGGTGGTGGATATAGTCGACACAGTTAATCCCACAGCCCATCATGACATAGCTTAGATGTAAAGGTATACTATGACGAATGTTTTATTTCCTTGAGGGTCATTCCTATTGCCAGTACCATGTAGGCATGTAACTAAGTAACAGTCACTATTGTCACTATTTTGCACCTTGTAGGCCCCGGCGCAGTAGCGCAATGGTAAACGGCAGGGTCGCCTAGGTAACCGAGCCAGGAGCCAGACGCAATGCCATAGCAACGGGAGACCGGAAGCGGTGAGACGGCGCGGACGTGGCGTCACCAGCCCAGCGCCGGAAACCCTCAGGTCCCGGAGCGGATGAGCAGCGCGGGGAGGAATCTGCCTGACACGTGGTGGAGCACAGCTTTAAAGGTAAGAGGTTTGTCACTTGCACTCATTCACACCTTGACAAAGGGGTTACGGACCCCGAAACGTTGGAATAGTGATTCATTAAATACACAAAAAAAATGTTTTTTCAAAGTCCTGGAGTGACGCTGCTATTTGTCTTAGTGTTACCTGATTTGGAGCGGAGGGCACCCAGGCAATTGCCGCCAAGGACCAGGAGTGCCGGGCACCAAAAACCATTATATATATATATATATATATATATATATATATATATATATATATACACACACACACACACACACACACACACATACGCATGCATACATACACACACGTATATGTCACGCACTAAACACATACACACACTTACTTTGCAGCAGCTGCAGCCTGGGTCATAGATGTATGTAGGACAGGGCACCCGGTCAATAGGCCCCTCCCCCTAGCGGTGCCCCATTGACAATTCTAAAGGAATTGCATAACATTGGCTCTGCCCCCTTCCCATCAACCCGCGCCGTTTTGCCACGACGGGTGGGGTTTAAAAAATGTTAAGCTCATTCTGGTGTCAGTCGGGAGGGGGGGGGGGGGGGGGGGGTTGTGTTTCGGGGTACTCCCCATCCCCCCCCACATGCGCCACTGCTACAGGCAGTGTTTAAAAAATGACAGTTAGGAGCGGATTGGTTGGTACTTTGTCTCTCTCCGAGCTTTGATACATCTTGCCCTAAATCACACGCTTGCCATGGAAGCTGTATTCTGGGAAACCAATTTTTCTTAATATCCAAATAAATATTTAACTACTACAGCTGCAGTGTTCCTTCTTGCACAGTGACTGTAAGGACATGAATAGGATCTGCAATGGTGCAATGACCACATATGGAGGCAGAGTGACTTTAGTAAAGGGCTGTATCACTCTTGCAGTGCCCTGGGGTTGTCTGGCTGGGTGGCTTTGGGGTGTCCTGCCCCCTGGACCTGAACCCCTGCAGTTAGTGTTCGGGACTTACCCAAGGAGAGGCTACCTGGGCGCGGTGGGTTAGCTCATAGCCCTGGCCAGGATTATGCCAAATGCCTCTGGTTATTACAGGTTGAGCTAGTTTGAGACAGTGCACCTGCACCTTTTTCCCTCTGTAAAGGGCTGTTCTGGAAAGCACAAGATTAAGGCTGATCTGGTTTCTAAATGTGATTATACAGCGTCTGGTTTTCTGCCCAATTATATCAGTCCACCCTTGCGACGTCCCACTTTAATAAAAGTGCAGAGGCTGACTGAGGCATTAAGACGATTAACTTCCCTAACGCAGGCATTCTAAAAATGAAAAGCCGCTGGTACGGCGAGCAAATCTCTTACCAAACAGAAGAGGCTTTAGGCTGAGAGTCTTCATATCGTGCATTTTATTGTGAACCAGCTCTACCTTCTGTCTGTGCCCGACCTGAAAGAAGGAAATAGGAGTATACAGTACATGGGTGTGGTACATTGTATACAGTGTGAACGCCGGGATCCCGGCAGGCGGTATATTGACCGCATACAGAACACATACCAGCATTTAAGTGCACAGTTGTATTACGGACTGACATGCGGATTCAGAAACAATCTTTGGATATGGCAGGCTCTTATCGCACTCCTTTTCACGCCTACTGTTTATTTCTGAAATGGTCCGTTCAGCTCTGTGCCACCCTTGTAATAAAGCAACTTTGGTGGGATATACAGACTGATGCTGTTATAAGTATGACAAAAATATATCTAAAAATAAGAACTAGCTGTAGCGCTCCAGTTTTGTCGTATGGTAAAATGAACCAATGTGGTCCTAAGGGCACTGTGACAGATTGTACTGTGGAGTCATAGAAGGTTAAGCCACATTCCGCCTCCGTGCAGAAACCGGAGATTAAGGCAAGATCAGAGTAAGGGTGTAAATTGTGTGCAAGTCAGACTAACACACTTAACAATTCAGCATGTGATGACTTAACGAGGAGAGTTTCAGCTCAGAACACACGGATCTGTCAGGCTGCAGGAAAGTCACATTTTTACCACTTGTTCAGAACGACTAAAAAAGGTAAAAAGAAAACATGAACTTTAATTATTAATTTAAAAAGTGGGGCCATGGCACACTATGCAGGCTGCTGTGATCACTGGAGAATGAGCCCATAACTCGGGTATATTACTCAGACTATGCTGGAACCTGGTGCATCACGGTATGACAAACCACTAATGAGAGAATGCACCACGGAAACCGTTCATACATAATTAGTTGCAGGGTAAAAAGGTGCACAACAGATCCAAACACACAGATTGTGACGTACAGGAAAAAACATAGGGAAATAATGTAAATAATCCTGTCCATAAGCAAAACAAACAAAAAAGGTTATAAAATATATAAAATACATAAAATAGAAAAGGGGGCAGGGTCACCTCAGTCTGGCCCCGCCCCCTCTGTCCATTGCCTCCACCCCCCTTGGTATTGGGGCTAATTCAGACTTGATCGTAGCCGCGCGCTACGGTCAGCCACCCTGACATGCGGGGGGATGCCCAGCACAGGGCTAGTCCGCCCCGCATGTCTGGCCCTCCCCCCGCTGCACAGGTACAAAAGCATTGCACGGCGGCGATGCTTTTGTACCTGAAGAGTAGCTCCCTACCAGCGCAGCTCCTGCGCAGTGGCAGGGAGCTACCCGACGCTCTCCGGGTCGCAGCGGCTGCGTGTGACGTCACACGCAGCCGCTGCGGCCTCGCCTGCGTTCCCCCGGACTGCGCCCCAAAAATGGAGACTCAACGCCGCCGGCACACCCCATCCTGCCCAGCGAACGCCACTGCCAGTCAATCAGGCAGAGGCGACCGCTGGGCAGAGATGCCGATCGCACAACAGCTATCAGGTCTGAATTAACCCCTATGTGCCTCTAGTGGTGAGTGAGAGCTGGGTATATGGATCAAACTGCTTCCAATAGTAAGGGGTATAAGAGTATGTTGCAGAATCTGCCTTTAGTGGTAAGGGGTAACTGGGTATTCGGTGGAGCTTGCCTCCAGTAGTCCATGATATCTGGGTATTAAGCTGAGCCTGCCTCCAGTAGTCAGTGGTATGGGTATGTGGATTAGCCTGTCTCCAGTAGTAAGGGGGTACCAGGGTATTTGTGGGAAAATGCCACCACTAGTAAGGGGTATCTGGGTATTTGGAGGATCTTGCCTCCAGTAGTCAGTGGCACCCAGGTTTGTGGATGAGTTGGCCCTTAGTGGTAAGTGGAATCTGGGGATGTGAAGGAGCCTGCCTTTGGTGGTAAGGTGTACCAGGGTTATGTTATGAAAGTAGCTACTGCCGCAGTGGTAAGGGGTACCTGGAGAATACGTGTCTAATGGTAAGATGTACTGGAGTATGTAGATAAACCTGTCTCTACGGCTGAGTGGTATCCGGGTTAGTGGAAGAACCTGCCTCCAGGGGAAAGGGGCCCCTGGGTATGTTGAGGAGCCTGTCTACAGCAGTAAGTGGCACTGAGTACATGTAGGAGCCTGTCAACAGGTACCTGGGTATGTGTAGGAGCCTGCTTCCAGTGGTAAGGGCACCTAGGTATGTGGATAAGCATCTAGTGGTAAGTAGCAGCTGGGCAGATGGTAAGGGGTACTGTTAACTGTGATGACAAGGATATGGGTATGTGGATGAGCCTGCATCTATAAATGCGTTTGAGGCTGATCCACATACCCATAGAGACATGCTCATGTCCATCTCCAGTAGTATGAAATATATGGGTATGTGGAGCATCTAGTGGTAAAGGGTACCTGGGTATGTTTATGTGCCAGCCTCTAGAGGAGAGGGGTACTTTAGTATATGGATGAGCTGTAGCAGTAAGGGGCACCTGAGTATGTGTAGGAGCCTGCCTCCAGTGGTGAGGGATACCAGGGAATGTGTAGGAGCCTGTCTTTAGTGGTAAGTGGCCTCTAGGTATGTCAAAGAGCATGAAGTGGTAAGGGACACCTGGATATGTGGATGCGCCTGTGTCTAGTATATGGATATGTGGATGAGCCTGCATCTAATGGTAAGGGGTAACTAGGTATGTTGATGGCCCGGTGGGCCAGTCAGACCCTGCATGTGGATGAGGGGTATGTGGAGAAACCTGCCTACGGTGGTAAGGTGAGTTATGATGTAGAGCCTGCTGCTCCCAGTACTAAGGCTACAAGGTATATGAACGTGCCTACTGCCTCAGTGGTAAGGTGTACCTGGTTTATGATGTAGAGCCTGCTGCTCCCAATACTAAGGCTACAAGGTATATGAACGTGCCTACTGCCTCAGTGGTAAGGTGTACCTGGTTTATTATGTAGAGCCTGCTGCTCCCAATACTAAGGCTACAAGGTATATGAACGTGCCTACTGCCTCAGTGGTAAGGTGTACCTGGTTTATGATGTAGAGCCTGCTGCTCCCAATACTAAGGCTACAAGGTATATGAACGTGCCTACTGCCTCAGTGGTAAGGTGTACCTGGCTTATGATGTAGAGCCTGCTGCTCCCAATACTAAGGCTACAAGGTATATGAACGTGCCTACTGCCTCAGTGGTAAGGTGTACCTGGGTTATGAGGCAGACTGAGCCTGCTACCCCCCGTGCTAAGGCTACAAGGTATATGGATGTGCCTACTGCTTTAGTGGTAAGGTGTACCTGAGCTATAGCATAGTAGTAAAGGCTACTGGGGTAATGGATGTGTCTCATACCTCAACGGTAAGTGACACCTGGGTACGTTGCTGAGCTTGCTGCCTCAATGTTAAGGGACACCTGGGTACATTGTAGGGGATCCGGTCTGAAGATCGACAGTATCTAGGTTGACAATGTTTAGGTCGACCACTATAGGTCGACAGTCACTAGGTCGACATGGATGGAAGGTCGACAGGGTTTCTAGGTCGACATGTGCTAGGTCGACAGGTCTAAAGGTCGACATGAGTTTTTCACATTTTTTTTCTTTTTTTGAATTTTTTCATACTTAACGATCCACGTGGACTACGATTGGAACGGGTGTGGTATTGAAAGTCGACAGTAACTAGGTCGACAATGTCTAGGTCGACCACTATTGGTCGACAGTAACTAGGTCGACAGGGTGTCTAGGTCGACAAGGTCTTTAGGTCGACATGTTCTAGGTCGACAGGTCAAAAGGTCGACAGGAGTTTTTAATGTTATTTTGGTGTCGTTTTCTTCGTAGAGTGACCGGGAACCCCAATTAGTGCACCGCGTCCCCTCGCTTCGCTCGCCATGCTTCGGGCATGGTGCCTTCGCTCCGCTACCGCTTCGCTCGGCACAGATTACCGTTCCAACTGTAGTCCACGTGGATCGTTAAGTATGAAAAGGTTCAAAAAAAGAAAAAATTGTGAAAAACTCATGTCGACCTTTTGACCTGTCGACCTAGAACATGTCGACCTAAAGACCCTGTCGACCTAGACACCCTGTCGACCTAGTTACTGTCGACCAATAGTGGTCGACCTAGACATTGTCGACCTAGTTACTGTCGACTTTCAGTCCGGATCCCGATTGGAACGGTAAAGTGTGCCGAGCGAAGCGGTAGCTGAGCGAAGGCACCATGCCCGAAGCATGGCGAGCGAAGCGAGGGGACGCGGTGCACTAATTTGGGATCCTGGTCACTCTACGAAGAAAACGACACAAAAACAAAAAACCTCATGTCGACCTTTAGACCTGTCGACCTAGCACATGTCGACCTTCCATCCATGTCGACCTAGTGACTGTCGACCTATAGTGGTCGACCTAAACATTGTCGACCTAGATACTGTCGATTTGATGAACCACACCCACATTGTAGAGCCAGCTGCCTCAATGGTAAGGGACACCTGGGTACTTTGCTGAGCCTGCTGCCTCAGTGGTAAGGGACACCTGGGTACTTTGCTGAGCCTGCTGCCTCAGTGGTAAGAGATACATGGGTACGTTACTGAGCCTGATGCCTCAATGGTAAGGGTCACCTGGGTACGTTGCTGAGCCTGCTGCCTCAGTGGCAGGCCCGCGCTACCCGCTCAGCGAAGGGATGCAAGGCAGGGAGGCGCTCTCCCTGCTCTGCATCCCTGGCCTGCTGCGCCGCCTGTCTGTCTCGCCTGTCACAGGCAGCGGCGCCGGCAGCTTGTAGCCTCCTCATCTCCCTCCCCTGTGACAACGGCAGTGTCACTGTTCAGCCAAAAACGGAGGCGGGGCTACATGGGACCTCAGGGGGCGGGGCTACATGGGACCTCAGGGGGCGGGGCTACACGGGACCTCAGGGGTCGGGGCTACACGGGACCAGACTGCTACATATTCATCCTGCCTGCCAGCCAGCTAGACAGTAAATGGATGGAAACAGTGCGGCGGAGGGAATGGGGCTGCAAGTGCCTGGGGTAACACAGACTCTGGGATTTCATTGATAGTGCAGACATATGGAAGTCTCGCTATACTCCCCCGTGTTCTGTCACTGTGTCACCCCCCTTCTGTGTTCTGTCACTGTGTCATTCCCCCCTCTGTGTTCTGTCACCGTGTCACCCCTCCCTGTGTTCTGTCACTGTGTCACCACCCCCCTCCTCGTGTTATGTCATTGTGCCACATCCAGTGCCGGCGCTAGCCGCTCAGCAACGTCTACAAAGCAGGGAGGCACTGGGTTCAACATGCGCTCTCCCCGCTCTGCTACTGTACCTTGCTGATGCGCTGAGCTGCTACGGGGTTGTTTTCTGGGATTTGGGTTCGCCTGCTTGAGGCAGGTAAAACAAAATCCCTGATAAACCATGTCTCGGATGCAGTTTGCCGTAGCTAGTCGCAAGCGTGATGCGACTGTGCGTGGGTAGGATCAGAGCGGGCACATCTGTATTTGTAGGAGGGCGCAAAACTTCGAGTTGTTAGGAGGGCACCGAACACCCTAGCACCGGCCCTGCCAAGTGGTATTGGACACCTGGGTACGTTGCTGAGCCTGCTGCCTCAGTGGTCAGGGACACCTGGGTATGTTGTTGCCTCAGTGGTAAGGGACACCTGGGTACGTTGCTGAGCCTGCTGCCTCAGTGGTCAGGGAAACCTGGGTACGTTGCTGAGCCTGCCTATACAGTGATCCTCCCTCCTCTGTGTCTGCAGCATGGAGGAATCCCTGTGTGTCACATGGGCATTGTCATACCAGCTGTTGTAGAACCACAAGTCCAAGCATGCCCTGGCTATATGGCCCACAGCAGGTGCATGCTAAGTGCTGGGCACGAGGACCTTGGTGTCCTACAGTCCCCATCATATTTCTCTTACATCCACACAGTGATGGGGAACCTTTGGCACGCCAGCTGTTGTTGAAGTACACATCCCAGCATGCCCTGCTACAGTTTTGCTATTTGGCCATGCTAAAACTGTAGCAGGGCATGCTGGGATTTGTAGTTCCACAACAGCTGGGCTGCCAAATATTCCCCATCACTGCATCATTTACATGGTGCATATTTATTCATAAAACGTAGGGAATGACAGTAGGGAGCATAGAGTCATACACTAGTGCGATTTTGCCCGATTCCGATGTTCCGTACATGGGCATGTTACTGAGCCTGCTGCCTCAGTGGTAAGGGACACCTGGGTATGTTGCTGCCTCAGTGGCAAGGGACACCTGGGTATGTTGCTGCCTCAGTGGCAAGGGACACCTGGGTATGTTGCTGCCTCAGTGGCAAGGGACACCTGGGTATGTTGCTACCTCAGTGGTAAGGGACACCTGGGTATGTTGCTGCCTCAGTGGTAAGGGACACTTGGGTATGTTGCTGCCTCAGTGGTAAGGGACACCTGGGTACATTGCTGAGCCTGCTGCCTTAGTGGTAAGGGACACCTGGGTATGTTGCGGCCTCAGTGGTAAGGGACACCTGGGTATGTTGCTGCCTCAGTGGTAAGGGACACCTGGGTATGTTGCTGCCTCAGTGGTAAGGGACACCTGGGTATGTTGCTGCCTCAGTGGTACCGGTGTATGTGAGGATGAGGGGCATTGGGGTAGGGGGAGGAGCATGCCTGTGCTGGGAAGGGGTAAGCGTAGAAGCACTTGCCTTGATGCCCTCCAGCCGGGGCAGGTAGGTGTAGGGTCCGGCGCTGTCATCGTGCCTGAGCCTCGGCCGGTGCTGCAGGGCCGGTGCAGGGGCCGGGCCGGCGGGGGTGTCCGCCTCGGGCTGGCCGCCGTTGGTGTAGTAGACGTAGAGCAGCAGCGCGATGACATTCAGGATGTAGACATGCACGAACACCATCACCACCACGAAGTACGAGCGGGAGCACACGCTGTTCCCTTTCTGTATACCGGCCAGCCGGTCCCGCACTGGCGGGGGCTCCTCCTGGTGCGGCGGGGTGTCCCTCCCGGTCAACGAGCCTGCGCTCCCCCGGGCCTCCATCCCATCCCCGGCCTGACAGGAGACGGTTACCCGGGAGACGGCTGCTACCTGCGGCTGCCGGCGGCACCTGGGGGCGGGGGCATGACGTCACGGGGGGCAGGGGGACCGGGCGCAGGCAGCTGGGCGGTTACTAGGAAACCGGGGCTGCTGCAGCCTCTGAGCATGCTGCTTATATATTACTGTACAGCGATGCTACCTCCCTCCTCTGTGTCTGCAGCATGGAGGAATCCCTATGTGTCACATGGGCATTGTCATGCCAGCTGTTGTAGAACCACAAGTCCAAGCATGCCCTGGTTATATGGCCCACAGCAGGTGCATAGCCACAAGCTGCCTACCTCAGGTGCATGCAAAGTGCTGGGCGCGAGGACCTTGGTGTCCTACAGTCCCCATCATATTTCTCTTACATCCACACAGTGAAGGGGAACAGCATGCCCTGCTACAGTTTTGCTATTTGGCCATGCTAAAACTGTAGCAGGGCATGCTGGGATTTGTAGTTCTACAACAGCTGGAGTGCCAAATGTTCCCCATCACTGCATCATTTACATGGTGCATATTTATTCATAAAGCGCAGGGAATGCCAGTAGGCATAGCCAGATTAAGGGGGGGTCGCAGGGGATACGGTACCCCGGGCCCCTCTCTGTCAGGGGGCCCGCCGCCCAGAGCAGTGTTATCACAGCTCTCTTGATTCCAGTCCCAGTGTGTAAGTAGTACAGAGGCTGCTGCTATTCTTGCATGTGACAAGATAGATCATACAGCAGATTTTATTTTTCTATGTGTATTTTAAGGTTGTTTTAGTTGTCTGTGTTCCACTACAAGAAAACATTATAAAATAGATCTCTCAATTAGGTGGAGCTATAAACAGTACCCAGGCATTATTAAACTATTAGTTTAAATGTAATATACTCCTCCCTACGTGACCCTTTCCAGGAGGGATAAAATGCTCTCTACCTGGACTTCCCTTTTAATTTATGATTGCAATCACCTGTGTTGAAATTCCTTTATTAAAAAACAGTTCAACACCAATCATATATTAAGAGGGAAGTCCAGGTAGAGAGCATTTTGTCCCACCTAGAATGGGAAATTTTGGGAGGTATGCACAATCGACTATACAACCCTCCCTTTACCCGGGCCCCCTGACTTAAGTGCCCTGGGCCCCCGCAAACCTTTAACCGGCCCTGACAGTAGGGAGCATAGAGTCATACACTAGTGCGATTTTGCCCGATTCCGATGTTCCGGGACGGTAAATCGGATGAAAACTGGCAAATCACATGTGTTTAACTCCAATCTGATCCGATGCGCGTTCCCGTAAACATTGAATCGGAGCCCCTAGATTGGAAGTACTGCACTATAGATATATCGTACGGGCAGCCTTGGCTGGGGTCACATACGATACATTGTATGCAAAAGGACCGCATATGATGTATCATATGAGATCCTTCCACCGGGCTGTTCAAGGGTGATCGTATGTGACTTCTAGCCTCCAAGAAGCAGCATAAGTGTATGGCCAGCTTAGCTGCATATGAACAGTACTGTGCAGATTTATTTTTTTTCGTTGCGGTGCGATCAGTTTTGACCTGATCGCACCGCAACGAAAAAAACCTAGCGTGCGATCAGGTCGGACTGACCCCCATAGACGCATAAAATGGAATGCAAAATATAAGAGATTATATGGAGCAAATTATATGAACTAGAAATGGCCTTTGCTTTGATATCATAACTGCCCCAGGGGGTAAATTTACTAAAGCTTCTAAAACAGAGAATTGGTGATGTTGCCCATAGCAACCAATCATATGCTGTCTATAATTTTCTAAAAGGCAACTTCCACTACCACCAGCACAATTTTTGGCAAGTGGAAGGGGCCAATATTGTTTTAAAACAGGCTGATCATCCAATTATTGGTGAAGCTGGCCAATGATTGTATAGTGTGTTCCTTACGGTATCCGGTCTCTAGGTCGACCACTATTGGTTGACAGTAATTAGGTCGACATGTTCTAGATCAACAGGTCGACATGAGTTTTTCACATTTGTTCTTTTTTTGAACTTTTTCATACTTTACGATCCACGTGGACTATGATTGGGAATGGTAACCTGTGCCGAGCGCAGCACCTTGCCCGAAAGCGAGCCATGCAAGGGGACGCGGTGAACTAATTGGGGTTCCCGGTCACTGTACAGCGAAAACGACACCAAAAAAGATTAAAAAAGTAATGTCGACCTTTTGACCTGTCGACCTAGACCCTGTCGACCTAGAATCCTGGTCGACCTAGTTACTGTCGACCTTCAATACCACACCCTTTCCTTACAACTCAATGGTAATTTAAATGAATACATTTGATCAATGAAAGTGACACCCATCTATAATGAGATATCAGCAGGCCTTTATTACATACTATAACAAACAGGACATTCAAGCAGGAAGGATGCTGGGGGTTGCAAGTGGGGGGCCTCCTGTTGCCCATCACTGCTTTATACTATCAGTTTTCCTCCTGAGCAAGCAGCTCCTGACACTGCTCAGGAAAAGGTAAGTATGGAAGGTGAATTAGGTAGAGTAATATTATGCCACAGTATCAAGACAGCTCGTGGAAATTGTCCCAGGAGAGACCTACATGAGAGACCTACACGTTCTCTCTAAATATAACTGCAATCTTGGAATTATCAAAACAAAGTTGAGAGCCAACATGTCTAAGGACCAGACACATTCCCTCCGAGATAACAGCCACGAGAGCTGGTCTTTGTCAAATCTCACACCGCTTTTTTGTAATACGTGCACACTCTGTTTATACACAGGGTGGCCGTAATAAAACTTCCCCTACTCAGAGTCCTCTCTAGCCTGACTGAACACCCAGAATATCGTATGCACATCAAGGTACACCATAACTTCTTAGTAGGGTGCTAAAACTGGCCATGCTCAAACTGTTGCAGGGCATGCTGGGATGTGTAGTTCAACAACAGCTGGAGGGCCGAAGGTTCCCCATCCCTGGTTTAGTGCATCTGACCCTTATACACTTATCACATATTATAATGTTTAAAACGGTCACACACCCAGATGAAGGGGTAGTGCCTGAGCAACATTTTTCTTCTCTACGAGTGATCGTTTAACCTAAAGTAGACAGAGGTGTAGCAAGGTGTCATGGTGCCTGGAGCAAGGTATGTTTCGGCGCCCCCCTCCCCTGTACTGAATTGGGGGCATGGCCACCTGGGCCGGTTCTAGACCTTGTGGCACTCAGAGAGTTTCCTTTGCCCCCCACACCCGTAGGCGAAACATAGTGCGCAGCAACAAAAAAAAAGGAGGGTGGCTTCATAGGGAAGGGGCATGGCTACAGTTATGCCGCCTGTAGTTATGGACCCAGTAGCTGAGCCCGGAGTAGTTGTGCCCCCTGTAGCTGTGCCAGCTGTAGATTTGCCCCCGTAGATTTGCTCCCAGTAGTTGTGCCCCTGTAGCTGAGCCCCCTGTAGATTTGCCCCCAGTAGTTGTGCCCCCGTAGATTTGGCCCCAGTAGTTGAGCCCCCTGTAGATTTGCCGACAGTAGCTGTGCCCCCTGTAGCTGTACCCTCAGTAGTTTTGCCCCCAGTAGCTGTGCCCCCTGTAGATTTGCCCCCAGTAGTTGTGCCCCCTGGTTTGTGCCGCTTACACACACAAAAGAAAAAAACAATACTCACCTGCCCAGCTCCTGCTGCTCCGTCTCCGCAGTCCTGTGCAGTCTGGCTATGGCGCGTCTCCACCCATCTGACATCAGACGCCCGTGCATCACGTAGCACGGAGGGGTGGGAGGGAGGGAGAGAGCTGACGCTGCTCCGGCTCGCAGCTGTCAGTGACTGACAGCTGTGAGCTCCGTGCGGTGCGGCCAGGCGGAGGTTCCGGCGGAGTCGAGCTGCGGCACCCTGTACTGTCTTGGGCGCCTGGAGCTCGAGCTCCACCGGAACCGCCCTCCCTACGCCCCTGAAAGTAGGTGTCTGGACATCCCTCAGCCTAGGCTGTTCCTAGTGGGAATAGTCCCTGTTGGTCGCCATGCTGACCGGTGGGCTATTCAGTGTTCGGGATCCCGGCAGGTTACAAAACCACATCCCGACTCTGGGCCTGATTCATGTTTGTAAGTAAAGCAAAAAAAGCAAGCAGATGGACAAATCCATGCTGCACTGCAGGTAGGGGCAGACGTAACATGTGCAGAGAGAGTAGATTTGGGTAAGTTATATTGTTTCTGTTTTGATGGACTGTGTTCAAACTGATATTTATTGCAGTGTAAAAATAAAGCTGTGTAACATTTTATGGGATACATGCAGTAGCAGCCAGTATTTATCCTGCACAGAAACAAAATAATTGTGTTAGCTCCCCTTGCATGGCAACATGGGTTGCACCTGGGCATCACCCTTGGAGGGGGTGACATAAAAATGCCGGCTCCTCTGCAGTGACAGGAGCTGGGTGCTGCAGTGTGACAGTCTCCTGCAGCACCCGGCTCCCGTCATAGAGGAGCAGCCAGGGTTGCCTGGCCCACAGAGGTACAGGGGAAACCACCCCCTCCTCCTCTAGGGATCAGGTTCCAGACTATGCTGTTACTAATCTAGTACATTATCATGCATGCACTACTGTTTACTATTTACTGCAGTGGCGGATTTAGGGGGGGGGGCACCAAGGCACGTGCCCCCCCTGTCATTTTTAGTGCAGACTGACATGCGGACGAGCGTCCGCATGTCAGTCTGCGGTCTCGTTTCCTCCCCTGCTGTTAGGAGGGACACGGAGGGCACAGTGCGCGCCTCTCCTGTGTCCCTCCTGGGTCTCCGGCGGCCGCTGGTCTCATAAAGGAAGTGCCGTTCGTGAGCACTTCCTTTATTACAGTGACCCGCGGCCGCCGGAGACACAGGAGGGACACAGGGAGGCGTGCACTGTGCCCTCCGTGTCCCTCCTAACAGCAGGGGAGCGGGGGGAGCAGCGGCGGCGGCGGAGGAAGGGGGGGGGGACGCACTGGGGGGGAATATCTGGCACTGGGGGCATATTTGGCAGGGAGGGGGGGAGAATATCTGGCACTGGGGACATATATGGCACTGGGGAGGGAATATCTGGCACTGGGGGCATATTTGGCATGGAGGGGGGGGGGGAGAATATCTGGCACTGGGGACATATATGGCACTGGGGGGAATATCTGGCACTGGGGGCATATATGGCACTGGGGGGGGGGGGAATATCTGGCACTGGGGGCATATGTGGCACTGGGGGCATATGTGGCACTGGGGGGGGAATATCTGGCACTGGGGCATATGTGGCACTGGGGGCATATATAGCACTGGGGGGGGCGATATCTGGCACTGGGGGCATATGTGGCACTGTCGGGGAATATCTGGCACTGGGGGTATATGTGTACCTGGCACATGGGAGGGGGCTATATTTGACACTGGGGGCATGTGAGTACCTGGCACCGTGGGGGAATATCTGGCACTGGGGACATATGTGGCACTGGGAGCACAGCCCTAGCAACAAGGACTACCTCCTAGCAACGAGCATGACACCCAGTGCATGAAACCCCTGGCAACGAGCATGACACCCAGTGCATGAAACCCCTGGCAACGAGCATGACACCCAGTGCATGAAACCCCTGGCAACGAGCATGACACCCTGAGCATGAAAACCCCTGGCACCGTGCATGGAACCAAGAGCATGTAACCCCTGGCAACGAGCATGACACCCAGTGCATGAAACCCCTGACAACGAGCAGGTATTTGAAAAGTAATTAGAAGCCTTACTGTAGGACTTAATGTGTAATGGGCATTACGGTGTGTGGCATAATGTATCACGGACATTGCGGTGTGTGTCATAATGTGTCACAGGCATTACGGTGTATGGTATACTATATCGCTGGCATTGTGATATGTGGTATAATGTCTCAGGGTCATTGCAGTGTGTGGCATAATGTATCACGGACATTGCGGTGTGTGTCATAATGTGTCAGGCATTACGGTGTGTGGTATACTATATCACGGGCATTGTGGTATGTGGTATAATGTCTCAGGGTCATTGCAGTGTGGCATAATATATAACGGGCATTGCGGTGTGTGGCATAGGGTATAACGGGCATTGCGGTATGTGTCACAGGCATTACGGTGTATGGTATACTATATCACGGGCATTGTGGTATAATGTCTCAAGGTCATTGCAGTGTGTGGCATAATGTGTCACAGACATTGTATGTGCTATAATGTATCAGGGGCAGTGCAGTGTGTAGCATAATGTATAACGGGCATTGCGATTCCTGTCATAATGTGTCACAGGCATTACGGTGTGTGGCATAATGTGTCTGGGGCATTACAGTGTGTGCATATTGTGTCATGTGCATTATTGTGTGTGGAATAATGTCTAAGGGCCATTGCAGTATGTGGAATAATGTATACTGGGCATTACTATAAGGAGGAAAAATGACAAATAATGTAAGGGGCATGAATCAGGATTATTTTTCTTTCCTGTGGTGGCCAACGTCTGGGCGTGCAGGTTGCAAAACTGGGGTATAAGGTAGTCTTTTCCTGCAATACCACGCCCATTCCAACGAAGCCACGCCCATTCCAATGAAGCCACGCCCCTTATGGTGCACCCCTGTAATTTTTTTCTGGATCCGCCCCTGATTTACTGTATATATTTATCTAGGGGACCAACACTTGCAAAATGGTTAGGCAAACCAATGTTGTGGCTGGGCACACCCCCTCTAGAGACTGGCCACACCCCCTAAACATGGGCCCCTATCACAACATTTTCCCGGTGGACCCTACATGCCCCAGTCCGACACTGGGAGCAGCCAACAGTGCAGGCAGGCTGTCTCTGGAGATGCTGGGTACGGCTCTGGAGTGATGTCATTAGGATCCCAAATGAGACCACACCCCTTATATAAGGCCACTCCCCCTTTTGGCACATGGGAGGATCCAGAGCGTGCACCAGGTGTCATCAGACCCAGTGATTTCTCTGGTTCCAGACACAAAGTTACGTGCTTTTCTGCTTTACTTATAAACATGAATCAAACTTTGCTTACAGTTCATAAGGGGCCTGGTTTGGAATATATTTCTGTAAAAGTCACTGACTTGCATCAACCGTACTGAACTGAAAGCGTTGCCACAGTCACCGGTGTAATGGTATTCTGGGATGTGTAGTTCCACAGCATCTGGAGGGCTGCATGTTGAATATTTCTGGTGTAGTGGTTAGCATTACTGCCATACAGTACTGGGGTCTTGGGTTCCATTCCTATCACAGCCCAGTGTGGCATTTGTATATTCTACCAATGCTTGCACGGTTTCCTCCTACAATCCTCATGTAGCGTAACTGGCTCACAACAAAAATTACATTTATTGCCTGCATGTGGTAGGGAATATAGATTGTAAACTCCTCTGGTTCAGGGACGGATGTGAATGGCCAAATATTCTCTGTACAACACTGCAGAATATGTATGCACTATATACATTTTAAATACCATGCATTGCAAATTACTTTGTATGACTGTGCATGAACTGACCAGACACGGAAATGTAAACATTGAAAAAATAAGAATTTACTCACCGGTAATTCTATTTCTCGTAGTCCGTAGTGGATGCTGGGAACTCCGTAAGGACCATGGGGAATAGACGGGCTCCGCAGGAGACTGGGCACTCTAAAAGAAAGATTAGGTACTATCTGGTGTGCACTGGCTCCTCCCTCTATGCCCCTCCTCCAGACCTCAGTTAAGGAAACTGTGCCCGGAAGAGCTGACACAACAAGGAAAGGATTTGGAATCCAGGGTAAGACTCATACCAGCCACACCAATCACACCGTACAACTCGTGATGACTATACCCAGTTAACAGTATGAACAACAACTGAGCCTCAGTAACAGATGGCTCATAACAATAACCCTTTATTTAAGCAATAACTATATACATGTATTGCAGAGAGTCCGCACTTGGGACGGGCGCCCAGCATCCACTACGGACTACGAGAAATAGAATTACCGGTGAGTCAATTCTTATTTTCTCTGACGTCCTAGTGGATGCTGGGAACTCCGTAAGGACCATAGGGATTATACCAAAGCTCCTAAACGGGCGGGAGAGTGCGGATGACTCTGCAGCACCGAATGAGCAAAGGCAAGGTCCTCCTCAGCCAGGGTATCAAACTTGTAGAACTTAGCAAATGTGTTTGAACCCGACCAAGTAGCAGCTCGGCAAAGCTGTAAAGCCGAGACCCCTCGGGCAGCCGCCCAAGACGAGCACACCTTCCTTGTGGAATGGGCTTTCACTGATTTAGGATGCGGCAATCCTGCCGCAGAATGAGCTTGCTGAATCGTGTTACAGATCCAGCGCGCAATAGTTTGCTTTGAAGCAGGAGCACCCAGCTTGTTGGGTGCATGCAGGATAAACAGCGAGTCAGTTTTCCTGACTCCAGCCGTCCTGGCTACATAGATTTTCAAAGCCCTGACTACATCTAGTAACTTGGAGTCCTCCAAGTCCCGAGTAGCCGCAGGCACCACAATAGGTTGGTTAAAATGAAACGCTGATACCACCTTAGGGAGAAATTGGGGACGAGTCCTCAATTCTGCCCTGTCCATATGGAAGATCAGATAAGGGCTTTTACAAGACAAAGCCGCCAATTCTGACACACGCCTAGCCGAAGCTAAGGCCAATAGCATGACCACTTTCCACGTGAGATATTTTAGTTCCACGGTCTAAAGTGGCTCAAACCAGTGGGATTTCTGGAAACCCAACAAAACGTTAAGATCCCAAGGTGCCACTGGAGGCACAAAAGGGGGCTGAATATGCAGCACTCCCTTAACAAACGTCTGAACTTCAGGCAGTGAAGCCAGTTCTTTTTGAAAGAAAATAGATAGGGCCGAAATCTGGACCTTTATGGATCTAATTTTAGGCCCATAGTCGCTCCTGACTGTAGGAAGTGCAGGAATCGACCCAGCTGGAATTCCTCTGTAGGGGCCTTCCTGGCCTCACACCAAGCAACATATTTTCGCCATATACGGTGATAATGTTGTGCTGTCACGTCTTTCCTAGCCTTTATCAGCGTAGGAATCACTTCATCTGGAATGCCCTTTTCCGTTAGGATCCGGCGGTCAACCGCCATGCCGTCAAACGCAGCCGCGGTAAGTCTTGGAACAGACAGGGCCCCTGCTGTAACAGGTCCTGTCTGAGAGGCAGAGGCCATGGGTCCTCTGAGATCATTTCTTGTAGTTCTGGGTACCAAGTTCTTCTTGGCCAATCCGGAACGATGAGTATAGTTCTTACTCCTCTCTTTCTTACTATCCTCAGTACCTTGGGTATGAGAGGAAGAGGAGGGAACACATAAACCGACTGGTACACCCACGGTGTCACTAGTGCGTCCACAGCTATCGCCTGAGGGTCTCTTGACCTGGCGCAATATTTTTTTAGCTTTTTGTTGAGGCGGGACGCCATCATGTGCACCTGTGGCCGTTCCCAACGGTTTACAATCTGCGTGAAGACTTCTGGATGAAGTCCCCACTCTCCCGGGTGGAGGTCGTGCCTGCTGAGGAAGTCTGCTTCCCAGTTGTCCACTCCCGGAATGAACACTGCTGACAGTGCTAGTACGTGATTTTCCGCCCATCGGAAAATCCTTGTGGCTTCTGCCATCGCCATCCTGCTTCTTGTGCCGCCCTGGCGGTTTACATGGGCGACCGCCGTGATGTTGTCCGATTGAATCAGCACTGGCTGGTTTTGAAGCAGGGGCTCGGCTTGACTCAGGGCGTTGTAAATGGCCCTTAGTTCCAGGATATTTATGTGTAGTGAAGTCTCCTGACTTGACCACTGTCCTTGGAAGTTCCTTCCCTGAGTGACTGCCCCCCATCCTCGGAGGCTTGCATCCGTGTTCACCAGGACCCAGTCCTGTATGCCGAATCTGCGGCCCTCGAGAAGATGAGCACTCTGCAGCCACCACAGCAGAGACACCCTGGCCCTTGGGGACAGGGTGATCAACCGATGCATCTGAAGATGCGATCCGGACCATTTGTCTAACAGATCCCACTGAAAGATCCTTGCATGGAACCTGCCGAAGGGAATTGCTTCGTAAGAAGCCACCATCTTTCCCAGGACTCGCGTGCAGTGATGCACCGACACCTGTTTTGGTTTCAGGAGGTCCCTGACCAGAGATGACAATTCCTGGGCCTTCTCCACCGGGAGAAACACCTTCTTCTGTTCTGTGTCCAGAATCATGCCCAGGAAGAGCAGACGCGTCGCAGGAATCAGCTGCGACTTTGGGATATTCAGAATCCAGCCGTGCTGTTGCAACACTTCCCGAGAAAGTGCTACGCTGACTAACAACTGCTCCCTGGACCTCGCCTTTATAAGGAGATCGTCCAAGTACGGGATAATTATAACTCCCTTCTTTCGAAGGAGTATCATCATTTCGGCCATTACCTTGGTAAATACTCTCGGTGCCGTGGACAGACCAAACGGCAACGTCTGGAATTGGTAATGACAATCCTGTACCACAAACCTGAGGTACTCCTGGTGAGGTGGGTAAACGGGGACATGCAAGTAAGCATCTTTGATGTCCAGCGACACCATAAAATCCCCCTCTTCCAGGCTTGCAATAATCGCCTGAGCGATTCCATTTTGAACTTGAACTTCCTTATATAAGTGTTCAAGGATTTTAAATTCAGAATGGGTCACACCGAACCATCTGGTTTCGGTACCACAAACATTGTGGAATAGTAACCCCGTCCCTGTTGAAGGAGGGGAACCTTGATTATCACCTGCTGGAGGTACAGCTTGTGAATTGCTGCCAGTACTACCTCCCTTTCCCTGGGAGCAGCTGGCAAGGCTGATTTGAGGTAACGGCGAGGGGGAGTCGCCTCGAACTCCAGCTTGTATCCCTGAGATACAATTTGTACAGCCCAGAGATCCACTTGTGAGCGAACCCACTGGTTGCTGAAGTTTAGGAGACGCGCCCTCACCGCACCCGGCTCCGCCTGTGGAGCCCCAGCGTCATGCGGTGGACTTAGAGGAAGCGGGGGAGGATTTTTGTTCCTGGGAACTGGCTGCCTGGTGCAGCTTCTTTCCTCTACCCCTGCCTCTGGGCAGAAAGGATGCGCCTCTGATCCGCTTGCCTTTCTGAGGCCGAAAGGACTGTACATGATAATACGGTGCTTTCTTAGGCTGTGAGGGAACCTGAGGTAAAAAGTTGACTTCCTGGCTGTTGCCGTGGATACGAGGTCCGAGAGACCGTCCCCAAACAATTCCTCACCCTTATGAGGCAAAACCTCCATGTCTTTTAGAATCAGCATCACCTGTCCACTGTCGAGTCCATAATACTCTCCTGGCAGAAATGGACATTGCATTAATTCTAGATGCCAGCAGGCAAATGTCCCTCTGTGCATCCCGCATATATAAGACGACGTCTTTTATATGTTCTATGGTTAGCAAAATAGTATCCCTGTCGAGGGAATCAATGTTGTCTGACAGGGTATCAGACCATGCGGCTGCAGCACTACACATCCATGCTGAAGCAATAGCAGGTCTCAGTATAGTACCTGAGTGTGTATACACAGACTTCAGGATAGCTTCCTGCTTTCTATCCGCAGGCTCCTTTAAGGCGGCCGTATCCTGAGACGGCAGTGCCACCTTTTTTTATAAGCGTGTGAGCGCCTTGTCCACCCTAGGGGATGTTTCCCAACGTAACCTATCCGTTGGCGGGAAAGGGTACGCCATCAGTAACCTCTTAGAAATCACTAGTTTCTTATCGGGGGAAATCCACGCTTCCTCACACAATTCATTTAATTCATCAGATGGGGGAAAAGTCACTGGCTGCTTTTTCTCCCCAAACATAATACCCTTCTTGGTAGTAACCGGGTTAATATCAGAAAATAAGAATTTACTTACCGATAATTCTATTTCTCATAGTCCGTAGTGGATGCTGGGGACTCCGTAAGGACCATGGGGAATAGCGGCTCCGCAGGAGACTGGGCACAAAGTAAAAGCTTTAGGACTAGCTGGTGTGCACTGGCTCCTCCCCCTATGACCCTCCTCCAAGCCTCAGTTAGGATACTGTGCCCGGACGAGCGTACACAATAAGGAAGGATTTTGAATCCCGGGTAAGACTCATACCAGCCACACCAATCACACCGTATAACCTGTGATCTGAACCCAGTTAACAGCATGATAACAGAGGAGCCTCTGAAAGATGGCTCACAACAATAATAACCCGATTTTTGTAACAATAACTATGTACAAGTATTGCAGACAATCCGCACTTGGGATGGGCGCCCAGCATCCACTACGGACTATGAGAAATAGAATTATCGGTAAGTAAATTCTTATTTTCTCTAACGTCCTAAGTGGATGCTGGGGACTCCGTAAGGACCATGGGGATTATACCAAAGCTCCCAAACGGGCGGGAGAGTGCGGATGACTCTGCAGCACCAAATGAGAGAACTCCAGGTCCTCCTCAGCCAGGATATCAATTTTGTAGAATTTTACAAACGTATTTGCCCCTGACCAAGTAGCTGCTCGGCAAAGTTGTAAAGCCGAGACTCCTCGGGCAGCCGCCCAAGATGAGCCCACCTTCCTTGTGGAGTGGGCATTTACAGATTTTTGGCTGTGGCAGGCCTGCCACAAAATGTGCAAGCTGAATTGTACTACAACTCCAACGAGCAATAGTCTGCTTAGAAGCAGGAGCACCCAGCTTGTTGGGTGCATACAGGATAAACAGCGAGTCAGATTTTCTGACTCCAGCCTTCCTGGAAACATATATTTTCAGGGCCCTGGCTACGTCCAGCAACTTGGAATCCTCCAAGTCCCTAGTAGCCGCAGGCACCACAAATAGGTTGGTTCAGGTGAAACGCTGAAACCACCTTGGGGAGAAACTGAGGACGAGTCCTCAATTCCGCCCTGTCCGAATGGAAAATCAGATAAGGGCTTTTTCAGGATAAAGCCGCCAATACTGACACGCGCCTGGCCCAGGCCAGGGCCAACAGCATGACCACTTTTCATGTGAGATATTTTAACTCCACAGATTTAAGTGGTTCCAACCAATGTGACTTTTGGAACCCAAAACTACATTGAGATCCCAAAGTGCCACTGGAGGCACAAAAGGAGGCTGTATATGCAGTACCCCTTTTACAACGTCTGAACTTCAGGGACTGAAGCTAGTTCATTTTGGAAGAAAATTGACAGGGCCGAAATTTGAACCTTAATGGACCCCAATTTCAGGCCCATAGACACTCCTGTTTGCAGGAAATGTAGGAATCGACCCAGTTGAATTTCCTCCGTCGGGCCTTACTGGCCTCGCACCACGCAACATATTTTCGCCAATTGCGGTGATAATGTTTTTGCGGTTACATCCTTCCTGGCTTTGATCAGGATAGGGATGACTTCATCCGGAATGCCTTTTTTCCTTCAGGATCCGGCGTTCAACCGCCATGCCGTCAAACGCAGCCGCGGTAAGTCTTGGAACAGACAGGGTCCTTGCTGGAGCAGGTCCCTTCTTAGAGGTAGAGGCCACGGATCCTCCGTGAGCATCTCTTGAAGTTCCGGTTACCAAGTCCTTCTTGGCCAATCCGGAACCACGAATATAGTGCTTACTCCTCTCCATCTTATCAATCTCAGTACCTTGGGTATGAGAGGCAGAGGAGGGAACACATACCCTGACTGGTACACCCACGGTGTTACCAGAGCGTCTACAGCTTATTGCCTGAGGGTCCCTGGACCTGGCGCAATACCTGTCGAGTTTTTAATCATGTGGAAGACTTCTGGGTGAAGTCCCCACTCTCCCGGGTGGAGGTCGTGCTGAGGAAGTCTGCTTCCCAGTTGTCCACTCCCGGAATGAATACTGCTGACAGTGCTATCACATGATTTTCCGCCCAGCGAAGAATCCTTGCAGCTTCTGCCATTGCCCTCCTGCTTCTTGTGCCACCCTGTCTGTTTACGTGGGTGACTGCCGTGATGTTGTCCGACTGGATCAACACCGGCTGACCTTGAAGCAGAGGTCTTGCTAAGCTTAGAGCATTGTAAATGTCCCTTAGCTTCAGGATATTTATGTGAAGTGATGTCTCCAGGCTTGACCATAAGCCCTGGATATTCCTTCCCTGTGTGACTGCTCCCCAGCCTCGCAGGCTGGCATTCGTGGTCACCAGGACCCAGTCCTGAATGCCTAATCTGCGGCCCTCTAGAAGATGAGCACTCTGCAACCACCACAGGAGGGACACCCTTGTCCTTGGTGACAGGGTTATCCGCTGATGCATCTGAAGATGCGACCCGGACCATTTGTCCAGCAGGTCCCACTGGAAAGTTCTTGCGTGGAATCTGCCGAATGGGATTGCTTCGTAGGAAGCCACCATTTTACCCAGAACCCTTGTGCATTGATGCACTGAGACTTGGCTCGGTTTTAGGAGGTTCCTGACTAGCTCGGATAACTCCCTAGCTTTCTCCTCCGGGAGAAACACCTTTTTCTGGACTGTGTCCAGGATCATCCCTAGGAACAGAAGACACGTCGTCGGAACCAGGTGCGATTTTGGAATATTGAGAATCCAATCGTGCTGCCGCAACACTACCTGAGATAGTGCTACACCGACCTCCAACTGTTCCCTGGATCTTACCCTTATCAGGGAATTGTCCAAGTAAGGGATAACTAAAATTCCCTTCCTTCGAAGGAATATCATCATTTCGGCCATTACCTTGGTAAAGACCCGGGGTGCCGTGGACCATCCATACGGCAGCGTCTGAACTGATAGTGACAGTTCTGTACCATAAACCTGAGGTACCCTTGGTGAGAAGGGTAAATTTTTACATGAAGGTAAGCATCCTTGATGTCCCGAGACATCATGTAGTCCCCTTCTTCCAGGTTCGCAATCACTGCTCTGAGTGACTCAATCTTGAATTTGAACCTCTGTATGTAAGTGTTCAAAGATTTTAGATTTAGAATCGGTCTCACCGAGCCGTCCGGCTTCGGTACCACAACAGTGTGGAATAATACCCCGTTCCCTGTTGCAGGAGGGGTATCTTGATTATCACCTACTGGGAATACAGCTTGTGAATGGCTTCCAAAACTGTCTCCCTGTCAGAAGGAGACATCGGTAAAGCCGACTTTAGGAAACGGCGAGGGGGAGACGTCTCGAATTCTAATTTGTACCCCTGAGATATCACCTGAAGGATCCAGGGGTCTACTTGCGAGTGAGCCCACTGCGCGCTGAAATTCATTGAGACGGGCCCCCTACCGTGCCTGATTCTGCTTGTAAAGCCCCAGCGTATACTGAGGGCTTGGCAGAGGCGGGAGAGGGTTTCTGTTCCTGGGAACTGGCTGATTTCTGCAGCCTTTTTCCTCTCCCTCTGTCACGGGGCAGAAATGAGGAACCTTTTGCCCGCTTGTCCACGAAAAGACTGCGCCTGATAATACGGCGTCTTCTCATGTTGAGAGGCGACCTGGGGTACAAACGTGGAATTCCCAGCTGTTGCCGTGGCCACCAGGTCTGAAAGACCGACCCCAAATAACTCCTTAATAAAGCAATACTTCCAAATGCCGTTTGGAATACGCATCACCTGACCACTGACGTGTCCATAACCCTCTACTGGTAGAAATGGACAACGCACTTAGACTTGATGCCAGTCGGCAAATATTCCGCTGTGCATCACGCATATATAGAAATGCATCTTTTAAATGCTCTGTAGGCAAAAATATACTGTCCCTATCTAGGGTATCAATATTTTCAGTCAGGGAATCCGACCACGCCAACCCAGCACTGCACATCCAGGCTGAGGCGATTGCTGGTCGCAGTATAACACCAGTATGTGTGTAAATACCTTTTAGGATACCCTCCTGCTTTCTATCAGCAGGATCCTTAAGGGCGGCCATCTCAGGCGAAGGTAGAGCCCTTACAAGCGTGTGAGCGCTTTATCCACCCTAGGGGGTGTTTCCCAACGCACTCTAACCTCTGGCGGGAAAGGATATACTGCCAATAACATTTTAGAAATTATCAGTTGTTATCGGGGGAAACCCACGCATCATCACACACCTCATTTAATTTCTCAGATTCAGGAAAACTACAGGTAGTTTTTCCTCACCGAACATAATACCCCTTTTTGGTGGTACTCGTATTATCAGAAATGTGTAAAACATTTTTCATTGCCTCAATCATGTAACGTGTGGCCCTACTGGAAGTCACATTCGTCTCTTCACCGTCGACACTGGAGTCAGTATCCGTGTCGGCGTCTATATCTGCCATCTGAGGTAACGGGCGCTTTAGAGCCCCTGACGGCCTATGAGACGTCTGGACAGGCACAAGCTGAGTAGCCGGCTGTCTCATGTCAACCACTGTCTTTTATACAGAGCTGACACTGTCACGTAATTCCTTCCAACAGTTCATCCACTCAGGTGTCGACCTCCTATGGGGTGACATCACTATTACAGGCAATCTGCTCCGTCTCCACATCATTTTCCTCCTCATACATGTCGACACAAAAGTACCGACATACAGCACACACACAGGGAATGCTCTGATAGAGGACAGGACCCCACTAGCCCTTTGGGGAGACAGAGGGAGAGTTTGCCAGCACACACCAGAGCGCTATATATATACAGGGATAACCTTATATAAGTGTTTTTCCCCTTATAGCTGCTGTATAGTTAATACTGCGCCTAATTAGTGCCCCCCTCTCTTTTTTAACCCTTTCTGTAGTGTAGTGACTGCAGGGGAGAGCCAGGGAGCTTCCCTCCAACGGAGCTGTGAGGGAAAATGGCGCTTGTGTGCTGAGGAGATAGGCTCCGCCCCCTTCACGGCGGCCTTTTCTCCCGCTTTTTTTAGGAAAACTGGCAGGGGTTAAATGCATCCATATAGCCCAGGAGCTATATGTGATGCATTTCTTTAGCCATATAAGGTTTAAAACGTGTTTTATTGCGTCTCAGGGCGCTCCCCCCCAGCGCCCTGCACCCTCAGTGACCGGAGTGTGAAGTGTGCTGAGAGCAATGGCGCACAGCTGCGGTGCTGTGCGCTACCTTATTTGAAGACAGGAACGTCTTCTGCCGCCGATTTTTCCGGACCTCTTCGCTCTTCTGGCTCTGTAAGGGGGCCGGCGGCGCGGCTCCGGGACCCATCCAGGCTGAACCTGTGATCGTCCCTCTGGAGCTAATGTCCAGTAGCCTAAGAAGCCCAATCCACTCTGCACGCAGGTGAGTTCGCTTCTTCTCCCCTTAGTCCTTCGATGCAGTGAGCCTGTTGCCAGCAGGTCTCACTGAAAATAAAAAAATAAGAATTTACTTACCGATAATTCTATTTCTCGGAGTCCGTAGTGGATGCTGGGGTTCCTGAAAGGACCATGGGGAATAGCGGCTCCGCAGGAGACAGGGCACAAAAAGTAAAGCTTTTCCAGATCAGGTGGTGTGCACTGGCTCCTCCCCCTATGACCCTCCTCCAGACTCCAGTTAGGTACTGTGCCCGGACGAGCGTACACAATAAGGGAGGATTTTGAATCCCGGGTAAGACTCATACCAGCCACACCAATCACACCGTACAACTTGTGATCTAAACCCAGTTAACAGTATGATAACAAAAGGAGCCTCTGAAAGACGGCTTCCTACAACAATAACCCGATTTTTGTAACAATAACTATGTACAAGTATTGCAGAATAATCCGCACTTGGGATGGGCGCCCAGCATCCACTACGGACTCCGAGAAATAGAATTATCGGTAAGTAAATTCTTATTTTCTCTATCGTCCTAGTGGATGCTGGGGTTCCTGAAAGGACCATGGGGATTATACCAAAGCTCCCAAACGGGCGGGAGAGTGCGGATGACTCTGCAGCACCGAATGAGAGAACTCCAGGTCCTCTTTTGCCAGGGTATCAAATTTGTAAAATTTTACAAACGTGTTCTCCCCCGACCACGTAGCTGCTCGGCAGAGTTGTAATGCCGAGACCCCTCGGGCAGCCGCCCAAGATGAGCCCACCTTCCTTGTGGAATGGGCATTTACATATTTTTTGCTGTGGCAAGCCTGCCACAGAATGTGCAAGCTGAATTGTACTACAAATCCAACGAGCAATAGTCTGCTTAGAAGCAGGAGCACCCAGCTTGTTGGGTGCATACAGGATAAACAGCAAGTCAGATTTCCTGACTCCAGCCGACCTGGAAACTATATTTTCAGGGCCCTGACAACATCCAGCAACTTGGAGTCCTCCAAGTCCCCAGTAGCCGCAGGCACCACAATAAGCTGGTTCAGGTGAAACGCTGACACCACCTTAGGGAGAAACTGGGGACGAGTCCACAGCTTTGCTCTGTCCGAATGGACAATCAGATATGGCTTTGTGAGATAAAGCCGCCAATTCTGACACTCGCCTGGCCGAGGCCAGGACCAACAGCATGGTCACTTTCCATGTGAGATATATCAAATCCACAGATTTTAGTTGTTTAAAACAATGTGATTTTAGGAATCCCAAACTACGTTGAGATCGCCCAGTGCCACTGGAGACATCAAAAAGGGGTTGTATATGCAGTACTCCCTTAACAACTTCTGGACTTCAGGAACTGAAGCCAATTTCTTTCTGGAAGAAAATCGACCGGTCGAAATTTGAACCTTAATGGACCCCAATTTGAGACCCATATACACTCCTGCTTGCAGGAAATGTAGGAATTAACCTAGTTGAAATTCTTCCGTGGAGCCTTCCTGGCCTCACACCATGGAACATATTTTCACCTAAGCGGTGATAATGTTGTGCGGTCACCTCCTTCCTGGCTCTGACCAGGGTAGGGATGACCTCTTCCAGAATGCCTTTTTCCCTTAGGATCCGGCGTTCACCCGCCCTGGCGTCAACGCAGCTGCGGTAAGTCATGGAACAGACATGATTCTTGCTGAATCAAGATCCTTTCTAGTATCTCTTGAAGTTCCGGGTACCAAGTTCTTCTTGGCCCAAACCGGAACCACGAGTATAGTTCTTACTCCTCTCCTTCCTATCATTCTCCATACACTGGGTATGAAAGGCAGAGGAGGGAACACATACACCGACTGGTACACCCACGGTGTTACCAGAGCGTCCCAGCTATTGCCTGAGGGTCTCTAGACCTGGCGCTTCATGTGGGACGCCATCATAACCACCTTTGGTCTTTCCCAACGGTTTACAAACATGTGGAAACTTCCAGATGAAGTTCCCACTTTTCCGGGTGGAATTCATTTATGCTGAGGAAATCTTCCTAGTTGTCCACTCCCGGAATGAACACTGCTGACAGTGTTATCACATGATCTTTCGCCCAGCGAAGAATCCTTGCTGTCATTGTCCTCCTGCTTCTTGTGCCGCCCCGTCTGTTTACGTGGGCGACTGCCATGATGATGTCCTACTGGATCAGCACCGGTTGACTTTGAAGCAGAGGTCTTCCTAGGCTCAGAGCATCGTAAATTGCCCTTAGCTCCAGTATATTCATGTGGAGAGAAATCTCCAGACTTGACCACACTTCCTTGGAAATTTCTTCCTTGTGTGACTGTTTCCCAGCCTCTCAGGCTGGCATCCGTGGTCACCAGAACACAGTCCTGAATGCTGAATGTGCTGCCCTCTAGAAGATGAGCACTCTGCAGCCCCCACAGAAGAGACACCCTTGTCCTTGGAGACAGGGTTATCCGCTGATGCATCTGAAGATGCGATCCGGACCATTCGTCCAGCAAATCCCCCTGAAAAGTTTTTGCGTGAGATCTGCCGAATGGAATCGCTTCGTAAGAAGCCACCATTTTTCCCAGGACTCCTGTGCATTGATGCACTGATACTTGGCCTGGATTTAGGAGGTTTCTGACTAGGTCGGATAACTCCCTGGCTTTCCCCTCCAGGAGAAATACCTCTTTCTGGACTATGCCCAGAATCATTCCTAGGAACAGCAGACGTATCATCGGAAAACAGCTGCGATTTTTGGAATATTTAGAATCCACTCGTGCTGTCGTAGAACTACTTTAGATAGTTCTTTTCCGACCTCCAACTGTTCTCTGGAAACTTGTCCCTTTCAGGATATCGTCCAAGTAAGGGATAATTTAGATGCCTTTCTTCTTTTAAGAATCATCTTTTCGGCCATTACCTTGGTAAAGGCCCGGGGTGCCGTGGATAATTCAACGGCAGCGTCTGAAACTGATATTGACAGTTCTGTATCACGAACCAGAGGTACCCTTGTTGAGAAGGGCAAATTTGGACATGGAGGTAATCCTTGATGTCCAGGGACACCATATAGTCCCCTTTTTTCCGGTTCTCTATCACTGCTCTGAGTGACTCCATCTTGATTTGAACCTTTTTATGTAAGTGTTCAAAGATTTCAGATTTAGATTATGTCTCACCAAGCCGTCTGGCTTCAGTACCACAATATAGTGTGGAGGACTAATACCCTTTTCCTTGTTGTAGGAGGGGTACTTTGATTATCACCTGCTGGAAATACAGCTTGTGAATTTTTTCCCAATACTGCCTCCTTGTCGGAGGGAGCCGTTGGTAAAGCAGGCTTCAGGAACCTGCGAGGAAAAAATGTCTCGACTCTCCAATCTGTACCCCTGGGATAATACTTGTATGATCTAGGGGTCAACTTGCGAGTGATCCCACTGCGCGCTGAGACTCTTGAGACTACCCCCCCACTGGTGGAGGGCTTCTTTTCCTGGGAAGGGGCTGCCTGCTGCAGTCTACTTCCCTTTCCTCTATGTCTGGGCAGATATGACTGGCCTTTTGCCCGCTTGCCCACATGGGAACGGAAGGATTGAGGCTGAAAAGACAGTGTCTTTTTCTGCTGAGATGTAACTTGGGGTAAAAAGGTTGGATTTCCCAGCTGTGGCCGTGGCCCCCAGGTCCGACGGACCGACCCCAAATAACTCCTTCCCTTAATACGGCAATACTTCCATGTGCCGTATGGGATCTGTATCACCTGACCACTGTCGTGTCCATGACATCTTCTGGGAGATATGGACAACGCACTTATCTTGATGCCAGAGTGCAAATATCCCTCTGTGCATCTCGCATACATATATATAGAATGCATCCTATTAAATGCTCTATATCAATAAAATATTTTTAGTCAGGGAATTCGACCAAGCCAACCCAGCACTGCATCTCCAGGCTGATGGCGATCGCTGGTCGCAGTATAGCCACCGTCTGTGTGTATATACTTTTTAGGATATTTTTCCAGCTGCCTATCAGCTGGCTCCTTGAGGGCGGCCGTATTTGGAGACGGTAACGCCACTTGATAAGCGTGTGAGCGCCTTATCCACCCTAAGGGGTGTTTCCCAACGCGCCCTAACTTCTGGCGGGAAAGGGTATAACGCCAATATTTGCTATCGGGGTAAACCCACGCATCGTCACACACTTCATTTTATTTTATCTGATTCAGGAAAAACTACAGGTAGTTTTTTCACTTCCACATAATACCCTTTTTTGTGGTACTTGTAGTATCAGAAATATGTAACAGCTCCTTCATTGCCCTTAACGTGTGGCCCTAATGAGGAATACGTTTGTTTATTCACCGTCGACACTGGATTCAGTGTCCGTGTCTGTGTCGACCGACTGAGGTAAATGGGCGTTTTTTATAAAAAAACCCTGACGGTGTTTCTGAGACGCCTGGACCGTTACTAATTGTTTGTCGGCCGTCTCATGTCGTCAACCGACCTTGCAGCGTGTTGACATTCTCACGTAATTCCCTAAATAAGCCATCCATTCCGGTGTCGACTCCCTAGAGAGTGACATCACCATTACAGGCAATTTCTCCGCCTCCTCCAGCATCGTCCTCATACATGTCGACACACACGTACCGACACACAGCACACACACCTGGAATGCTCTGACAGAGGACAGGACCCCACTAGCCCTTTGGAGAGACAGAGGGAGAGTTTGCCAGCACACACCAAAAAACGCTATAATTACATAGGGACAACCTTATATAAGTGTTTCTCCCTAATAGCATCTTTATATATATATTTATATCGCCAATTTGTGCCCCCCCCTCTCTGTTTAAACCCTGTTTCTGTAGTGCAGTGCAGGGGAGAGCCTGGGAGCCTTCTCTCCAGCCTTTCTGTGAGAGAAAAAATGGCGCTGTGTGCTGAGGAGATAGGCCCCGCCCCTTTTACGGCGGGCTCGTCTCCCGCTCTTTAGTGAAGTTTGGCAGGGGTTAAATATCTCCATATAGCCTCTGGGGGCTATATGTGAGGTATTTTTAGCCAGTATATAGGTTTACATTTGCCTCCCAGGGCGCCCCCCCCCAGCGCCCTGCACCCTCAGTGACAGCGTGTGAAGTGTGCTGAGAGGAAAATGGCGCACAGCTGCAGTGCTGTGCGCTACCTTTAGAAGACTGTCAGTCTTCAGCCGCCGATTCTGGACCTCTTCTAACTTCAGCATCTGCAAGGGGGCCGGCGGCGCGGCTCCGGTGACCATCCAGGCTGTACCTGTGATCGTCCCTCTGGAGCTAATGTCCAGTAGCCAAGAAGCCAATCCATCCTGCACGCAGGTGAGTTCACTTCTTCTCCCCTCAGTCCCTCGTTGCAGTGATCCTGTTGCCAGCAGGACTCACTGTAAAATAAAAAACCTAAGCTAAACTTTCTCTAAGCAGCTCTTTAGGAGAGCCACCTAGATTGCACCCTTCTCGGCCGGGCACAAAAATCTAACTGGAGTCTGGAGGAGGGTCATAGGGGGAGGAGCCAGTGCACACCACCTGATCTGGAAAAGCTTTACTTTTTGTGCCCTGTCTCCTGCGGAGCCGCTATTCCCCATGGTCCTTTCAGGAACCCCAGCATCCACTAGGACGATAGAGAAAACCTATTTAAACTTTTACTCTAAGCAGCTCAGGAGAGCCACCTAGATTGCACCCTTCTCGTTCGGGCACAAAATCTTAACTGAGGCTTGGAGGAGGGTCATAGGCGGAGGAGCCAGTGCACACCAGCTAGTCCTAAAGCTTTTACTTTGTGCCCAGTCTCCTGCGGAGCCGCTATTCCCCATGGTCCTTACGGAGTCCCCAGCATCCACTTAGGACGTTAGAGAAATGTGCAATACATTTTTCATTGCAGTAATCATGCATCAGATGGCTTTAGTAGTCTGTGCATTTGTCTCATCCTCATCTACACTGGAGTCAGACTCCGTGTCGACATCTGTGTCTACCATCTGAGCTAGCGGGCGTTTATGAGCCCCCGATGGTCTCTGAGACGCCTGGGCAGGCGCGGGCTGAGATCCCGGCTGTCCCAAGGCTGCTGCGTCATCGAACCTTTTATGTAAGGAGTTGACACTGTCTGTTAAGACCTTCCACATATCCATCCAATCCGGTGTCGGCCCCGTCGGGGGCGACACCACACTTATATGCCCTTGCTCTGCCTCCACGTAACCCTCCTCCTCAAACATGTCGACACAGCCGTACCGACACACTGCACACACACAGGGAATGCTCTGACTGAGGACAGGACCCCACAAAGTCCTTTGGGGAGACAGAGAGAGAGTATGCCAGCACACACCACAGCGCTATATAACACAGGGATTTACACTATAATGAGTGATTTTTCCCAATAGCTGCTTAATATATATTATTTGCGCCTAAATTTATGTGCCCCCCCTCTCTTTTTACCCTTCTTGTATCAGGAATACTGCAGGGGAGAGCCTGGGGAGCTGCTTCCAGCGGAACTGTGAAGGAAAAATGGCGCTGGTGTGCTGAGGAAGAAGGCCCCGCCCCGTCAGCGGCGGGCTTCTCCCTGCAGTTTCTGACTGAAAAATGGCGGGGGTTTTACACATATACAGTCACAGACTGTATTATGTGTATTTTTATGCCAAAAGGTATTTTATTGCTGCCCAGGGCGCCCCCCCCCCCCCCAGCGCCCTGCACCCTACAGTGACCGGAGTGTGTGGTGTGCAGTGGGAGCAATGGCGCACAGCTGCAGTGCTGTGCGCTACCTTAATGAAGACCGGAGTCTTCTGCCGCCGATTTCATCTCCTTCTCTTCTGTCTTCTGGCTCTGCAAGGGGGACGGCGGCGCGGCTCCGGGAACGGACGATCGAGGTCAGGCCCTGTGTTCGAACCCTCTGGAGCTAATGGTGTCCAGTAGCCTAAGAAGCACAAGCTAGCTGCACGCAGGTAGGTTTGCTTCTCTCCCCTCAGTCCCTCGTAGCAGTGAGTCTGTTGCCAGCAGATCTAGCAAGCTCAGGAGAGCCCACTAGGAGCACCCAGCTCTGGCCGGGCACAGATTCTAACTGAGGTCTGGAGGAGGGGCATAGAGGGAGGAGCCAGTGCACACCAGATAGTACCTAATCTTTCTTTTAGAGTGCCCAGTCTCCTGCGGAGTTCGTCTATTCCCCATGGTCCTTACGGAGTTCCCAGCATCCACTAGGACGTCAGAGAAATATGAGTTGGTTATGTGTCTGCTTATTCCAGGGGTATTTAGCAGAATCGATTGCCCCATATTTGTGAAGTGTGTCGGCCCCTTTTGTGTGATAAAAGGTGGTTAGAAGACCACATTAACTTCAATGTTTTAATAGAGAAATGTTTGCAAACATGGGTTCAGTATCATATCCCGGTGGTCGTGATGTGACCAACACTGAAGATCCCAACCTTGGAGTGGGTATTTTAACCCCCCCACGGGCCTAACCTGATCCCCAATACTTACATTCTGGATGTCAGTGTTTCGACGCATTTCTCCTGAGTGGTGTCAGGATTTCCGGCGTCGGTCACAAGACCACCAGCATCCCATCAAACACAAACCAAACAACTTTAAATGTGAATATCAGCATAAAATATACTGCAATATCAGTGACCTCTGGCTTTGGAAGCAGAATTGCACAAAGCTGCACTGAAATAAACTTCTACCAACATGTCATTTGCCGGATACGGTAACCGACTTCACCGTTGTGGATATGGTAACAGACTACTTTAATGCTACCAGTACCAATTAACGGACTCATCTAGATATATTAACATCTCCAGCTCAGGTCATATTTTACAGATATATTTGTGTGTTGTGCTTTAAATTGTTTATAATACTGTTACTATAATTAAACCTTATTTGTACTCATATTGTTAAATTAGTTATTTGAGAATACCATTATACAGATGGAGCCCTGCTCATCTATCCCTATAATAGGATTAAGTGAGCCAGGGCTGTCGGACTTAATCCCCTGCTGTAATGACTTAATCCCCTGCTGTATTGTTCTCTCTGTATTGTATTGCAACTGAGAACAATAGATGAAAAATTTATGCTGATAAACCTTGGTGCACCTAGGCGCAACAGAGAAGGCTATGATGACTTTTAACCATGTTTTATGCAGTTCCCGACATGGGCAGCATACCGGCGAGGTAGGTGATTTCCCCTCTATGGGTGTCCACGACACCTACAGAGGGAGAATAGAACCTGTGGTGAGCGTAGCTCGCCACTGAGCCCGCAAGGAGCTTTTTTTGCGCTCACCCCCCTACCGGCATTCCACCGCTCAGGATACCGATGTCGGGAACGTGACAGTCAGCATCCGGGGCGGCAGTAAATCATACCGATCCAGTTTACTTTATAGTGTCAACATAATTACTTATTAATGTAGAGTTGTCCACAACATGATGTAACACGGAGGTAGTGGCTAGCATTATTATTATTTCTCTAACGTCCTAGTGGATGCTGGGGACTCCGAAAGGACCATGGGGAATAGCGGCTCCGCAGGAGACTGGGCACAAAAGTAAAAAGCTTTAGGACTACCTGGTGTGCACTGGCTCCTCCCCCTATGACCCTCCTCCAAGCCTCAGTTAGATTTTTGTGCCCGAACGAGAAGGGTGCATGCTAGGTGGCTCTCCTGAGCTGCTTAGAGTAAAAGTTTAAATAGGTTTTTTTATTTTCAGTGAGTACTGCTGGCAACAGGCTCACTGCATCGTGGGACTAAGGGGAGAAGAAGCGAACTCACCTGCGTGCAGAGTGGATTGGGCTTCTTGGCTACTGGACATTAGCTCCAGAGGGACGATCACAGGTTCAGCCTGGATGGGTCCCGGAGCCGCGCCGCCAGCCCCCTTACAGAGCCAGAAGAGCGAAGAGGTCCGGAAAAATCGGCAGCAGAAGACGTTCCTGTCTTCAAATAAGGTAGCGCACAGCACCGCAGCTGTGCGCCATTGCTCTCAGCACACTTCACACTCCGGTCACTGAGGGTGCAGGGCGCTGGGGGGGAGCGCCCTGAGACGCAATAAAACACGGTTTAAACCTTATATGGCTAAAGAAATGCATCACATATAGCTCCTGGGCTATATGGATGCATTTAACCCCTGCCAGTTTTCCTAAAAAAAGCGTGAGAAAAGGCCGCCGTGAAGGGGGCGGAGCCTATCTCCTCAGCACACAAGCGCCATTTTCCCTCACAGCTCCGCTGGAAGGACGGCTCCCTGACTCTCCCCTGCAGTCCTGCACTACAGAAACAGGGTAAAACAAGAGAGGGGGGGGGCACTATTTGGCAGTTAATATAAATACAGCAGCTATAAAAGGGAGAAACACTTATATAAGGTTATCCCTATACAGATATAGCGCTCTGGTGTGTGCTGGCAAACTCTCCCTCTGTCTCCCCAAAGGGCTCGTGGGGTCCTGTCCTCTATCAGAGCATTCCCTGTGTGTGTGCTGGGTGTCGGTACGATTGTGTCGACATGTATGAGGAGGAAAATGATGTGGAAGCGGAGCAATTGCCTGTTTTAGTGATGTCATCCCCTAGGGAGTCGACACCTGACTGGATGGTCGTATTTAAGGAATTACGTGACAATGTCAGCACTTTGCAAAAAAACTGTTGACGACATGAGACAGCCGGCGAATCAGTTAGTGCCTGTCCAGGCGTCTCAAACACCGTCAGGGGCTCTAAAGCGCCCGTTACCTCAGATGGTCGACACAGACCCAGACACGGATACTGACTCCAGTGTCGACGGTGAGGAGACAAACGTAATGTCCAGTAGGGCCACACGTTACATGATCACGGCAATGAAGGAGGCGTTGAACATTTCTGACACTACAAGTACCACAAAAAAGGGTATTATGTGGGGTGTGAAAAAACTACCCGTAGTTTTTCCTGAATCAGATGAATTGAATGAGGTGTGTGATAAAGCGTGGGTTTCCCCCGATAAAAAACTGCTGATTTCTAATAAATTATTGGCACTATACCCTTTCCCGCCAGAGGTTAGGGCGCGTTGGGAAACACCCCCTAGGGTAGATAAGGCGCTCACACGCTTATCAAAACAAGTGGCGTTACCGTCTCCTGATACGGCCGCCCTCAAGGAACCAGCTGATAGAAGGCTGGAAAATATCCTAAAAGGTATATACACACATACTGGTGTTATACTGCGACCAGCAATCGCCTCAGCCTGGATGTGCAGCGCTGGAGTGGCTTGGTCGGATTCCCTGACTGAAAATATTGATACCCTGGATAGGGACAGTATATTATTAACTATAGAGCATTTAAAGGATGCATTACTATATATGCGAGATGCACAGAGGGATATTTGCACCCTGGCATCAAGAGTAAGTGCGATGTCCATTTCTGCCAGAAGAGGGTTATGGACGCGACAGTGGTCAGGTGATGCGGATTCCAAACGACATATGGAAGTATTGCCGTATAAAGGGGAGGAGTTATTTGGGGTCGGTCTATCGGACCTGGTGGCCACGGCAACGGCTGGAAAATCCACCTTTTTACCCCAGGTCACCTCTCAGCAGAAAAAGACACCGTCTTTTCAAACTCAGTCCTTTCGTCCCCATAAGGGCAAGCGGGCAAAAGGCCACTCATTTCTGCCCCGGGGCAGAGGAAGGGGAAAAAGACTGCACCAGGCAGCCTCTTCCCAGGAGCAGAAGCCCTCCCCCGCTTCTGCCAAGTCTTCAGCATGACGCTGGGGCTTTACAAGCGGACTCAGGCACGGTGGGGGCCCGTCTCAAAAATTTCAACGCGCAGTGGGCTCACTCGCAAGTGGACCCCTGGATCCTGCAGGTAGTATCACAGGGGTACAAATTGGAATTCGAGACGTCTCCCCCTCGCCGGTTCCTGAAGTCTGCTCTACCAACATCTCCCTCCGACAGGGAGGCAGTATTGGAAGCTATTCACAAGCTGTATTCCCAGCAGGTGATAATCAAGGTACCCCTCCTACAACAGGGAAAGGGGTATTATTCCACGCTGTTTGTGGTACCGAAGCCGGACGGCTCGGTGAGACCAATTTTAAATCTAAAATCCTTGAACACTTACATAAAAAGGTTCAAATTCAAGATGGAGTCACTCAGAGCAGTGATAGCGAACCTGGAAGAAGGGGACTATATGGTATCTCTGGACATCAAAGATGCTTATCTCCATGTCCCAATCTACCCTTCTCACCAAGGATACCTCAGGTTTGTGGTACAAAACGGTCATTATCAGTTTCAGACGCTGCCATTTGGATTGTCCACGGCACCCCGGGTCTTTACCAAGGTAATGGCCGAAATGATGATTCTTCTTCGAAGAAAAGGCGTCTTAATTATCCCTTACTTGGACGATCTCCTGATAAGGGCAAGGTCCAGGGAACAGTTAGAGGTCGAAGTAGCACTATCTCAGGTAGTGCTACGTCAGCACGGGTGGATTCTAAATATTCCAAAATCGCAGCTGATTCCAACAACACGTCTACTGTTCCTAGGGATGATTCTGGACACAGTCCAGAAAAAATAAGAATTTACTTACCGATAATTCTATTTCTCATAGTCCGTAGTGGATGCTGGGGACTCCGTAAGGACCATGGGGAATAGCGGCTCCGCAGGAGACTGGGCACATCTAAAGAAAGCTTTAGGACTAACTGGTGTGCACTGGCTCCTCCCCCTATGACCCTCCTCCAAGCCTCAGTTAGGATACTGTGCCCGGACGAGCGTACACAATAAGGAAGGATTTTGAATCCCGGGTAAGACTCATACCAGCCACACCAATCACACCGTATAACCTGTGATCTGAACCCAGTTAACAGCATGATAACAGAGGAGCCTCTGAAAGATGGCTCACAACAATAATAACCCGATTTTTGTAACAATGACTATGTACAAGTATTGCAGACAATCCGCACTTGGGATGGGCGCCCAGCATCCACTACGGACTATGAGAAATAGAATTATCGGTAAGTAAATTCTTATTTTCTCCAACGTCCTAAGTGGATGCTGGGGACTCCGTAAGGACCATGGGGATTATACCAAAGCTCCCAAACGGGCGGGAGAGTGCGGATGACTCTGCAGCACCAAATGAGAGAACTCCAGGTCCTCCTCAGCCAGGATATTAATTTTGTAGAATTTTACAAACGTATTTGCTCCTGACCAAGTAGCTGCTCGGCAAAGTTGTAAAGCCGAGACCCCTCGGGCAGCCGCCCAAGATGAGCCCACCTTCCTTGTGGAGTGGGCATTTACAGATTTTTGGCTGTGGCAGGCCTGCCACAGAATGTGCAAGCTGAATTGTACTACAAATCCAACGAGCAATAGTCTGCTTAGAAGCAGGAGCACCCAGCTTGTTGGGTGCACACAGGATAAACAGCGAGTCAGATTTCCTGACTCCAGCCGTCCTGGAAACATATATTTTCAGGGCACTGACAACGTCTAGCAACTTGGAGGCCTCCAAGTCCCTAGTAGCCGCAGGCACCACCAATAGGTTGGTTCAGGTGAGACGCTGAAACCACCTTGGGGAGAAACTGAGGACGAGTCCTCAATTCCGCCCTGTCCGAATGGAAAATCAGATAAGGGCTTTTTCAGGATAAAGCCGCCAATTCTGACACGCGCCTGGCCCAGGCCAGGGCCAACAGCATGACCACTTTCCATGTGAGATATTTTAACTCCACAGATTTAAGTGGTTCAAACCAATGTGACTTTTGGAACCCAAAACTACATTGAGATCCCAAAGTGCCACTGGAGGCACAAAAGGAGGCTGTATATGCAGTACCCCTTTTACAAACGTCTGAACTTCAGGGACTGAAGCTAGTTCTTTTTGGAAGAAAATTGACAGGGCCGCAAATTTGAACCTTAATGGACCCCAATTTCAGGCCCATAGACACTCCTGTTTACAGGAAATGTAGGAATCGACCCAGTTGAATTTCCTCCGTCGGGCCTTACTGGCCTCGCACCACGCAACATATTTTCGCCAATTGCGATGATAATGTTTTTGCGGTTACATCCTTCCTGGCTTTGATCAGGATAGGGATGACTTCATCCGGAAAGCCTTTTTTCCTTCAGGATCCGGCGTTCAACCGCCATGCCGTCAAACGCAGCCGCGGTAAGTCTTGGAACAGACAGGGTCCTTGCTGGAGCAGGTCCCTTCTTAGAGGTAGAGGCCACGGATCCTCCGTGAGCATCTCTTGAAGTTCCGGTTACCAAGTCCTTCTTGGCCAATCCGGAGCCACGAGTATAGTCTTTACACCTCTCCTTCTTATGATTCTCAGTACCTTGGGTATGAGAGGCAGAGGAGGGAACACATACACTGACTGGTACACCCACGGTGTTACCAGAGCGTCTACAACTATTGCCTGAGGGTCTCTTGACCTGGCGCAATACCTGTCGAGTTTTTTAATCATGTGGACGACTTCTGGGTGAAGTCCCCACTCTCCCGGGTGGAGGTCGTGCTGAGGAAGTCTGCTTCCCAGTTGTCCACTCCCGGAATGAATACTGTTGACAGTGCTATCACATGATTTTCCGCCCAGCGAAGAATCCCTGCAGCTTCTGCCATTGCCCTCCTGCTTCTTGTGCCACCCTGTCTGTTTACGTGGGTGACTGCCATGATGTTGTCCGACTGGATCAACACCGGCTGACCTTGAAGCAGAGGTCTTGCTAAGCTTAGAGCATTGTAAATGGCCCTTAGCTTCAGGATATTTATGTGAAGTGATGTATCCAGGCTTGACCCTAAGCCCTGGATATTCCTTCCCTGTGAGACTGCTCCCCAGCCTCGCAGGCTGGCATCCGTGGTCACCAGGACCCAGTCCTGAATGCCGAATCTGCGGCCCTCTAGAAGATGAGCACTCTGCAATCACCACATGATGGATACCCTTGTCCTTGGTGACAGGGTTATCCGCTGATGCATCTGAAAATGCGACCCGGACCATTTGTCCAGTAGGTTCCACTGGAAAGTTCTTGCGTGGAATCTAACGCATGGGATTGCTTCGTAGGAAGCCACCATTTTTATCCAGAACCCTTGTGCATTGATGCACTGAGACTTGGTTCGGTTTTAGGAGGTTCCTGACTAGCTCGGATAACTCCCTGGCTTTCTCTTCCGGGAGAAACACCTTTTTTTTTTTTTCTGGACTGTGTCCAGGAACATCCCTAGGAAACAGAAGACAAGTCGTCGGAACCAGCTGCGATTTTGGAATATTGAGAATCCAATCGTGCTGCCGCAACACTACCTGAGATAGTGCTACACCGACTTCCAACTGTTCCCTGGATCTTACCCTTATCAGGGAATCGTCCAAGTAAGGGATAACTAAAATTTCCTTCCTTCGAAGGGATATCATTTCGGCCATTACCTTGGTAAAGACCCGGGGTGCCGTGGACCATTCCTACGGCAGCGTCTGAACTGATAGTGACAGTTCTGTACCACAACCTGAGGTACCCTTGGTGAGAAGGGTAAACTTTGACATGAAGGTAAGCATCCTTGATGTCCCAAGACATCATGTAGTCCCCTTCTTCCAGGTTCGCAATCACTGCTCAGAGTGACTCAATCTTGAATTTGAACCTCTGTATGTAAGTGTTCAAAGATTTTAGATTTAGAATCGGTCTCACCGGGCCGTCTGGCTTCGGTACCACAATAGTGTGGAATAATACCCCGTTCCCTGTTGCAGGAGGGGTACCTTGATTATCACCTGCTGGGTGAATGGCTTCCAAAACTGCCTCCCTGTCAGAGGGAGACGTCGGTAAAGCCGACTTTTGGAAACGGCGAGGGGGAGACGTCTCTAATTTCAATATGTACCCTTGAGATATTACCTGAAGGATCCCGGGGTCTACTTGCGAGTGAGCCCACTGCGCACTGAAATTCATGGAGAACGGGCCCCCACCGTGCCTGAGCTTGTAAGGCCCTAGCGTCATACTGAGGGCTTTTGCAGAGGCGGGAAAGGATTTCTGTTCCTGGGAACTGGGTAATCTCTTCAGCCTTTTTCCTCTCCCTCTGTCACGAGCAGAAAAGAGGAACCTTTTGTCCGCTTGCCAACAAAGGACTGCGCCTGATAATACGGCGTCTTATTTTGAGAGGCGACCTGGGGTACAAACGTGGATTTCCCAGTTGTTGCCGTGGCCACCAGGTCTAAAAGACCGACCCCAAATGTCCCCTTTCAAAGGCAATACTTCCAAATGCCGTATGGAATCCGTATCACCTGACCATTTTACTGGTAGAATTGGACAACGCACTTATACTTGATGCCAGTCGGCAAATATTCCGCTGTGCATCATGCATATATAGAAATGCATCTTTTAAATGCTCTATAGGCAATAATATACTATCCTTATCTAGGATATCAATATTTCCAGTCAGGGAATCCGACCATGCCAACCCAGCACTGCACCTCCAGGCTGAGGCGATTGCTGGTCGCAGTATAACACCAGTATGTGTGTGAATACATTTTTGGATACCCTCCTGCTTTCTATCAGCAGGATCCTTAAGGGCGGCCATCTCATGAGAGGGTAGAGCCCTTGTTCTTACAAGCGTGTGAGCGCCTTATCCCCCCTAGGGGGTGTTTCCCAACGCACCCTAACCTCTGGCGGGAAAGGGTATACAGCCAATACTTTTTAAGAAATTATCAATTGTTATCGGGGGGAAACCCACGCATCATCACACACCTCATTTTATTTCTCAGATTCAGGAAAACTACAGGTAGTTTTTCCCTCACCGAACATAATACCCCTTTTTGGTGGTACTCGTATTATCAGAAATGTATAAAACATTTTCCATTGTCTCAATCATGTAACGTGTGGCCCTACTGGAAATCACGGTTGTCTCTTCACCGTCGACACAGGAGTCAGTATCCGTGTCGGCGTCTGTATCTGCCATCTGAGGTAACGGGCGCTTTAGAGCCCCTGACGGCCTATGAGACGTCTGGACAGGCACAAGCTGAGTAGCCGGCTGTCTCATGTCAACCACTGTTTTTTTTATACAGAGCTGACACTGTCACGTAATTTTCAACAGTACATCCACTCAGGTGTCGACCCCCTAGGTGGTGACATCACTGTTACAGACACTCTGCTCCGTCTCCACATAATTTTTCTCCTCATACATGTCGACACACGTACCGACACACAGCACACACACAGGGAATGCTCTGATAGAGGACAGGACCCCACTAGCCCTTTGGGGAGACAGAGGGAGAGTATGCCAGCACACACCAGAGCGCTATATATATATATATATATATACAGGGATAACCTTATATAAGTGTTTTTCCCCTTATAGCTGCTGTATGTTTTAATACTGCGCCTAATTAGTGCCCCCCTCTCTTTTTTTAACCCTTTCTGTAGTGTAGTGACTGCAGGGAAGAGCCAGGGAGCTTCCCTCCAACTGAGCTGTGAGGGAAAATGGCGCCAGTGTGCTGAGGAGATAGGCTCCGCCCCCTTTTCGGCGGCCTTATCACCCGTTTTTCTGTATATTCTGGCAGGGGTTAAATGCATCCATATAGCCCAGGAGCTATATGTGATGTATTTTTTGCCATGTAAGGTATTTTTATCGTGTTTTATTGCGTCTCAGGGCGCCCCCCCCAGCGCCCTGCACCCTCAGTGACCGGAGTATGAAGTGTGCTGAGAGCAATGGCGCACAGCTGCAGTGCTGTGCGCTACCTTATTGAAAACAGGAACGTCTTCTGCCGCCGATTTTTCCGGACCTCTTCGCTCTTCTGGCTCTGTAAGGGGGCCGGCGGCGCGGCTCCGGGACCCATCCAGGCTGAACCTGTGATCGTCCCTCTGGAGCTAATGTCCAGTAGCCAAGAAGCCCAATCCACTCTGCACGCAGGTGAGTTCGCTTCTTCTCCCCTTAGTCCCTCGATGCAGTGAGCCTGTTGCCAGCAGGTCTCACTGAAAATAACAAACCTAAACTAAAACTTTCACTAAGAAGCTCAGGAGAGCCCCTAGTGTGCACCCTTCTCGTCGGGCACAGAAATCTAACTGAGGCTTGGAGGAGGGTCATAGGGGGAGGAGCCAGTGCACACCAGTTAGTCCTAAAGCTTTCTTTAGATGTGCCCAGTCTCCTGCGGAGCCGCTATTCCCCATGGTCCTTACGGAGTCCCCAGCATCCACTTAGGACGTTAGAGAAAGGTGTTTCTCCCGGAGGAGAAGGCCAGGGAGTTATCCGAGCTAGTCAGGAACCTCCTAAAACCAGGACAAGTGTCAGTGCATCAATGCACAAGGGTCCTGGGAAAGATGGTGGCTTCTTACGAAGCGATTCCATTCGGAAGATTCCACGCAAGAACTTTTCAGTGGGATCTGCTGGACAAGTGGTCCGGATCGCATCTTCAGATGCATCAGCGGATAACCCTATCTCCAAGGACAAGGGTGTCTCTCCTGTGGTGGTTACAGAGTGCTCATCTCCTAGAGGGCCGCAGATTCGGCATTCAGGATTGGGTCCTGGTGACCACGGATGCCAGCCTGAGAGGCTGGGGAGCAGTCACACAGGGAAAAAATTTCCAGGGCTTGTGGTCAAGCATGGAAACGTCACTTCACATAAATATCCTGGAACTAAGGGCCATTTACAATGCCCTAAGTCAGGCAAGACCTCTGCTTCAGGGTCAGCCGGTGTTGATCCAGCCGGACAACATCACGGCAGTCGCCCACGTAAACAGACAGGGCGGCACAAGAAGCAGGAGGGAAATGACGGAAGTTGCAAGGATTCTTCGCTGGGCGGAAAATCATGTGATAGCACTGTCAGCAGTGTTCATTCCGGGAGTGGACAACTGGGAAGCAGACTTCCTCAGCAGACACGATCTTCACCCGGGGGAGTGGGGACTTCACCCAGAAGTCTTCCACATGATTGTGAACCGTTGGGAAAAACCAAAAGGTGGACATGATGGCGTCCCGCCTCAACAAAAAACTGGACAGATATTGCGCCAGGTCAAGGGACCCTCAGGCAATAGCTGTGGATGCTCTGGTAACACCGTGGGTGTACCAGTCAGTATATGTGTTCCCTCCTCTGCCTCTCATACCCAAGGTACTGAGAATCATAAGAAGGAGAGGTGTAAAGACTATACTCGTGGCTCCGGATTGGCCAAGAAGGACTTGGTACCCGGAAATTCAAGAGATGCTCACGGAAGACCCGTGGCCTCTACCTCTAAGAAAGGACCTGCTCCAGCAGGGACCATGTCTGTTCCAAGACTTACCGCGGCTGCGTTGGACGGCATGGCGGTTGAACGCCGGATCCTGAAGGAAAAAGGCATTCCGGATGAAGTTATCCCTACCCTGATCAAAGCCAGGAAGGATGTAACTGTGCAACATTATCACCGTATTTGGCGTAAATATGTTGCGTGGTGTGAGGCCAGGAAGGCCCCTACAGAGGAATTTCAACTGGGTCGATTCCTGCATTTCCTGCAAACAGGACTGTCTATGGGCCTCAAATTAGGGTCCATTAAGGTTCAAATTTCGGCCCTGTCAATATTCTTCCAAAAAGAACTAGCTTCAGTTCCTGAAGTTCAGACGTTTGTCAAGGGGGTACTGCATATACAGCCTCCTTTTGTGCCTCCAGTGGCACCTTGGGATCTCAATGTAGTTTTGGGATTCCTAAAATCACATTGGTTTGAACCACTCACCACTGTGGACTTAAAATATCTCACATGGAAAGTGGTAATGCTGTTAGCCCTGGCTTCAGCCAGGCGTGTCTCAGAATTGGCGGCTTTATCCTATAAAAGCCCTTACCTGATTTTTCATACGGACAGGGCAGAATTGAGGACTCGTCCTCAATTTCTCCCTAAGGTGGTTTCAGCATTTCACTTAAACCAGCCTATTGTGGTGCCTGCGGCTACTAGGGACTTGGAGGATTCCAAGTTGCTGGACGTAGTCAGGGCCCTGAAAATATATGTTTCCAGGACGGCTGGAGTCAGAAAATCTGACTCGCTGTTTATCCTGTATGCACCCAACAAGCTGGGTGCCCCTGCTTCTAAGCAGACGATTGCTCGTTGGATTTGTAGTACAATTCAGCTTGCACATTCTGTGGCAGGCCTGCCACAGCAAAAATCTGTAAAAGCCCATTCCACACGGAAAGTGGGCTCATCTTGGGCGGCTGCCCGAGGGGTCTCGGCTTTACAACTTTGCCGAGCAGCTACTTGGTCAGGAGCAAATACGTTTGCAAAATTCTACAAATTTGATACCCTGGCTGAGGAGGACCTGGAGTTCTCTCATTCGGTGCTGCAGAGTCATCCGCACTCTCCCGCCCGTTTGGGAGCTTTGGTATAATCCCCATGGTCCTTTCGGAGTCCCCAGCATCCACTAGGACGTTAGAGAAAATAAGAATTTACTTACCGATAATTCTATTTCTCATAGTCCGTAGTGGATGCTGGGCGCCCATCCCAAGTGCGGATTGTCTGCAATACTTGTACATAGTTATTGTTACAAAAATCGGGTTATTATTGTTGTGAGCCATCTTTTCAGAGGCTCCTCTGTTATCATGCTGTTAACTGGGTTCAAATCACAAGTTGTACGGTGTGATTGGTGTGGCTGGTATGAGTCTTACCCGGGATTCAAAATCCTTCCTTATTGTGTACGCTCGTCCGGGCACAGTATCCTAACTGAGGCTTGGAGGAGGGTCATAGGGGGAGGAGCCAGTGCACACCAGGTAGTCCTAAAGCTTTTTACTTTTGTGCCCAGTCTCCTGCGGAGCGGCTATTCCCCATGGTCCTTTCGGAGTCCCCAGCATCCACTACGGACTATGAGAAATAGAATTATCGGTAAGTAAATTCTTATTTTAAAGCACTGAGATAATGATTTGTCATGTTACGTCTGTGTGGTGTTTGTATGTTCTCCCTGTGTTAGTTTGGGTTTTCTCAAAAACATACAGGTAGGTTAACTGGCTAAAAAGAATAACCCTAGTGTGTGCAGTACATGTGATAGGGAATATAGGGCTCAATTCAATTCAGCAGATTGAGGAAGGAGCTCCCGGAGTTATTCAATTCAGCCAGCTGTCAACCCCGACTAGAGGATATCTTCACGCAACCCCTCCGGGGGGAGTGCGAGCAGAAATCCAACAAAACTTGTGCCACAGCGCGGACAAAACAGCATCGTGTCGGGCACTTTAGACGGAGAATGCCCTTCTCGCCCCTAAAAACACCCTGTTTAGTGCACAAGTACAGGCATTCTCCGACTTAACATGACACTGAATTGAATAGCAACGGGAGCTCCCTCCCGGCACTATTCACTCCACGCAGAATTGAATCAAGCCCATAGATTGTAAGCTCCACTGGGGCAGGTACTGATGTGACTGAAACAGCCTCCAAAGTGCTGTGGAATGTATGTGCCCTATATAAACAAATCACACACTGGTTTATAATGTTATTTTCCTGGTATGGCTCCATCCCCATGTCTTATATAGGTAAGCAGAACTGTTTATTTCCAACACCCTGTTTCCCTGCATTGGATGGAATGGGGTCCAGACAACAGCTCCCTCAGAGCAAGGAATATAGGGGGACATTTACTAAGCAGTACCCATGGCAACTAATCAGCACTGAAGTAACATCTATAATTTGCATACTATAAAATTATACAGAGCTGCTGATTGGTTGATGGGGCAACTTCTCCACTGGCTCACTTCTGCGATCTTATCACTGCTTAGTAAATGTCCCCCTTAGTCACATGGTAACTGGGAAGGCCACACCAAAATAACATTTAAAAAAAATAAAATAGGATTTTAATACCTACCGGTAAATCCTTTTCTCCTAGTCCATAGAGGATGCTGGGGTCCACTTCAGTACCATGGAGTATAGACTGTTCCGCAGGAGCCATGGGCACTTTAATAGGATTTTAATACCTACCGGTAAATCCTTTTCTCCTAGTCCGTAGAGGATGCTGGGGACGCTTCAAGAACCATGGGGTATAGACGGGATCCGCAGGAGACATGGGCACTTTAAGACTTTGAATGGGTGTGAACTGGCTCCTCCCTCTATGCCCCTTCTCCAGACTCCAGTTATTGGAACTGTGCCCAGGAAGACGGACATTTCGAGGAAAAGGATTTATTGTTAAACTAAGGGTGAGATACGTACCAGCTCACACCACCAAACACACCGTACAACCTGGCATTAAACAGAATTCCAGTCAACGGCATGAACAAAATCAGCAACAGGCTGATCATAACCAAAACACAACCTTTGTGTAACACAAGCAATAACTATGAAACAAGTACTGCAGATAGAGTCCGCACTGGGACGGGCGCCCAGCATCCTCTACGGACTAGGAGAAAAGGATTTACCAGTAGGTATTAAAATCCTATTTTCTCATACGTCCTAGAGGATGCTGGGGATGCTTCAAGAACCATGGGGTTTATACCAAAGCTCCAGAACGGGCGGGAGAGTGCGGATGACTCTGCAGCACCGATTGACCAAACATCAGGTCCTCCTCAGCCAGGGTATCAAACTTGTAGAACTTAGCAACAGTGTTTGAACCCGACCAAGTAGCCGCTCGGCAAAGCTGTAACGCCGAGACCCCTCGGGCAGCCGCCCAAGATGAGCCCACCTTTCGCGTAGAATGGGCCTTCACCGATTTCGGTAACGGCAATCCCGCCGTAGAATAAGCATGCTGAATCGTATTACAGATCCAACGTGCAATAGTCTGCTTGGAAGCAGAAGCCCCAATCTTGTTGGGAGCATACAGGACAAAAAGAGCCTCCGTTTTCCTAATCTGAGCCGTTCTGTCGACATAGATTTTCAAAGCTCTGACCGCATTGAGAGACTTCGATTCCGCCAGGGCTTCAGTAGCCACTGGCACCACAATAGGTTGGTTCATGTGAAACGATATAAACACCTAGGGTAGAAATTGCTGACGAGTTCTCAACTCCGCTCTATCTACATGGAAGATCAAATAGGGTCTCTTGTGAGACAAAGCCGCTAATTCCGACACCCACCTTGTGGACGTCAAGGCCAACAGTATGACCCCTTTCCAAGTGAGGAATTTGAGCACAACCTTATGCAAAGGTTCAAACCAATGAGATTGCAGGAACCGCAACACCATGTTAAGATCCCACGGTACTACTGGGGGCACAAAGGGAGGTTGAATGCGCAGCACTCCTTTCACGAAGGTCTGAACTTCTGGAAGGAAGGGAGGCCAATTCTTTCTGAAAGAAAATTGATAAGGCCGAAATTTGTACTTTAATGGAGCCTAACTTTAGGCCAGCATTCACACCTGCTTGCAAAAAATGGAGAAAACGCCCCAGCTGAAATTCTTCCGTAGGAGCCTTCTTGGATTCACACCAAGACACATATTTTCTCCAAATACGGTGGTAATGCCTCACCGTTACTTCTTTTATTGCCCGAAGTAGTGTGGGAATGACTTCACTGGGAATACCCTTTCGGGCTAGGATTTGGCGTTCAACCGCCATGCTGTCAAACGCAGCCACGGTAAGTCTTGATACACGCATGGTCCTTGCTGTAATAGGTCCTCTCGTAGAGGAAGAAGCCAGGGATCTCCTATGAGTAATTCCTGAAGATCCGGATACCAGGCCCTCCTTGGCCAGTCTGGAACAATGAGTATCGCCTGAACCCTTGTTCTTCTTATGATCTTTATCACCTTTGAAATGAGTGGAAGTGGAGGGAACACATAGACCGACTGAAACACCCACGGTGTCACTAGGCCGTCCACCGCTATTGCTTGAGGGTCCCTTGACCTGGAACAATATCTCTGAAGTTTCTTGTTGAGGCGAGACGCCATCATATCTATTTGAGGCATTCCCCAACGACTTGTCACTTCTGCAAACACCTCTTGATGAATGACCCCACTCTCCTGGATGGAGATCGTGTCTGCTGAGGAAGTCTGCTTCCCAGTTGTCCACGCCTGGAATGAAGACTGCTGACAGAGCGCTTGCATGTCTTTCCGCCCAGCGAAGAACTTTTGTGGCCTCCGCCATTGCAGCTCTGCTCTTTGTTCCGCCCTGGCGGTTTATGTACGCCACTGCTGTTATGTTGTCCGACTGAATCAAGACGGGCAGACCGGGAAGATGATGTTCAGCATGCAGAAGGCCGTTGTAAATGGCCCTTAATTCCAGAATGTTTATGTGCAGACAAGCTTCCTGGGTTTTTTTTGTGTAGGCCAATGTATGTGTGGATTTTTTTATTTTTTTTTACTGTGAGGACCAATGTGTGTTTTTTGTTTTTTTACTGTGAGGACCAATGTGTGTTTTTTGTTTTTTTCTGTGGGGACCAATGTGTGTTTTTTGTTTTTTTCTGTGGGGAACTGATGGTGTGTCTTTGGAATTTTAAAATATTGTTCGGTGTGCCGTGAGTAAAAAAAAAAAAAAGTTGAAAATCACTGCTCTAGGAGGTGAGAACTGTGCAGCCACCACAGGAGAGAGATTCTGGTCCTGGAAGATAGGATTATTTTCCGGTGCATGTGCAGGTGAGACCCGGACCACTTGTCCAACAGGTCCCACTGAAACACCCTGGCATGGAACCTGCCAAACTGAATGGCCTCGTAGGCCGCCACCATCTTCCCAACAACCGAGTGCATTGATAAATCAACACTTGCCGGTTTCAGAATCTGTTTGACCATGTTCTGGATTTCCAGTTTTCCACTGGAAGAAAGACACTCTGTAATTCTGTGTCCAGAATCATACCCAAGAATGACAGCCGTGTTGTCGGAACCAACGGAGATTTTGGCAAGTTTAGGAGCCAACCATGTTGTTGCAGGATTGCCAGGGAGAGCGTAAGGTTCTTTATTAATTGCTCCTTGGATCTCGCCTTTATCAGGAGATCGTCCAAGTACGGGATAATTGTGATTTCTTGCTTGCGCAGGAGAACCATCATTTCCGCCATTACTTTGGTGAAAATCCTCGGAGCCGTGGACAGACCAAACGGCAACGTCTGAAATTGGTAATGACAATCCTGAACAACAAACCTCAGGTAAGCCTGATGTGGAGGATATATGGTGACGTGTAAGTAGGCATCCTTTATGTCGGCCGACACCATAAAATCCCCCTCCTCCAGACTGGAGATCACTGCTCGGAGAGATTCCATCTTGAATTTTTATTTTTTTTAGATAGAAATTGAGGGATTTTAGGTTCAGAATTGGTCTGACCGAGCCGTCCGGCTTCGGGACCACGAACAGGCTCGAATAAAAGCCTTCTCCCTGCTGTGACGGGGGTACCGTGACAATGACTTGATTTTGACACAGCTTTTGTATCGCAGCGCATAATACCTCCCTTTCCGGAAGAGAAGCTGGCAAGGCCGATTTGAAAAATCGGTGAGGGGGCACGTCTTGAAACTCCAATTTGTACCCTTGGGTTACTATTTCTAATACCCAAGGATCCAGGGCCGAGCGAACCCAGACCTGACTGAAGAGTTGGAGACGTGCCCCCACCATTGCGGACTCCCGCAGAGGAGCCCCAGCGTCATGAGGTAGATTTGGCAGAAGCCGGGGAGGACTTCTGCTCTTGGGAACCTGCCACAACCAGTGACCTTTTTCCCCTTCCTCTAGTAGCAAGGAAGGAAGACCCTCGTCCTTTTTTGTATTTATTGGGCTGAAAGGACTGCATCTAATAGTGGGGCGTTTTCTTTTGTGGTGCAGGGACATAAGGCAGAAATTATGACTTACCTGCGGTAGCCGTAGATACCAGGTCAGCGAGGCCGTCACCAAACAATACACCACCTTTATACGGCAGAGACTCCATAGCCTTCTTAAGTCAGCATCAGCATTCCATTGATGAATCCACAATGCCCTCCTAGCCGAGACTGCCATGGCATTGGCCCTTGATCCCAAAAGGCCAATATCCCTCGCAGCTTCCTTTAGGTAGGCTGCAGCGTCCCTGATATAACCCAGTGTCAAAATAATGCTATCCCTATCCAGGGAATCTATATCAGATGACAAGTTTTCTGCCCACTTTTCAATAGCTCTACTCACCCATGCCGATGCAACAGCAGGTCTGAGTAGCGTACCCGTAGTGACATAAATGGATTTCAATGTATTTTCCTGCTTACGATCCACAGGATCCTTCAGGGCTGCCGTGTCAGGAGACAGAAGCGCCACCTTTTTGGATCGACGCGACAGCGCTTTGTCTACCGTGGGGGTTGACTCCCACTTTTCCCTGTCCCCAGAAGGAAACGGATATGCCACTGGAATTATTTTGGGAACCTGTACCCTCTTGTCAGGATTAGCCCAAGCCATTTCAGAAAGAGCGTTCAGTTCATGAGAGGGAGGAAACGTTACCTCAGGTTTCTTTCCCTTATACATACAGACCCTGGTATCGAGAACAGCAGGGTCCTCTGTTATATGCAAAACTTCTTTTATTGCCACAATCATGTACTGAATGCGATAGAGCTTTGTCCACATTGGGGGTTGACTCCCACCTTTCCCTGTCCCCAGAGGGGAACGGATATACCACTGCAATTCTCTTGGGAATCTAACTTTTTGTCAGGATTTTCCCAAGCCTTTTCAAAAAGCACGTTCAGTTCATGAGAGGGAGGGAATGTTACCTCAGGTTTCTTTCCTTTAAACATACAGACCCTTGTGTCAGGGACAGCAGGGTCTTCCGTGATTTCTTTATCATCCACTAGGGGTCACTGGAGTACTCTTGGGATATGGACGGGCTTCCGTAGGAACAGCACTGAATATTTAAATTTAGAACACTCCACCCCTCCATATCCCCGAGTACCTCCCAGTGTTTTTTCTGTGCTCAAAGTAGTAACAGCTCTGTGGCTCAGGTCACAATTACTTTGAAGAATTTTATTTTTATTTTTTCTATTTTATACATCCCTTTCCCCCTTCCAAAAGGCAGGGTCAGGGATAGTACAGCTGCTGATAGCAGCAGGGGCGTGTCGGGCCTCTCTGAAAGAGCTCCCTCACAGCCACACACACAGCCTCCTGCACAGGCTGGCCGGCGCTTGTTCAGAAGCCCCGTCGGAGCCTCCTCACAAGCTGCAGGATAAAGGTATGTGAACGGGGCAGTCAGCTCCCGCTGCCGCCCCGAGGTGTGGGGACATTGTTAGCAACCGCCCGCTTAGCCGCCCGCCGCTGCTCTCTCCACTTAGCCGCCCGCCGCTGCTCTCCCGCCGCTGCTATCCCCACTCAGCCACCCTCCCCACATGGCGACGGCCACAAGGTGATCTTCCGCAACAACGGCTCCGGCCGCCGCTGCTCTGCCGCTCACAGGGCGCCGGCCGCCGCAGCTCTCCCGCTCACGGAGCCGGCCGCCGCTACTGCTCCGGGTCCCACCGCTGTTTGACGCGCTGCTCACCCGGGCTCACAGGCGATCCGCTCGGCGATACCCGCTGGGGCCCCACACGCTGCGCTGCCGCTGCTCTGAATCTGAAAGAGCATGCAGCCATTACCACAAGGGTGAGGCGGAGGGGGTAGGCAATAAATAAGGGGGCAATAGAGCGGCATAAGAAATAGTGCAGCACCAGCAGATGCTAGGCTGCAGGGATATTTGCAGGGTTATAATCAGTGGAATTATTAAGCATAGCATGGCAGCCATTTTAACATGCTTCCTGTGTCTTCCTGCTGTGATTCCAGAACGTTCCTGTCCTACATCTCTACTCCACCGGAGGCGCAGGGGTGTTAGTGGGAATTTGGGATCACATTTCATAGTACTGGCCACGTGTACTGCACTTGGCCAGATATATATATATATATATATACACACATACAGAGACACCTTACTGCTATTTTACTGAGTCGTGCAAGTGTCTGGTTTTTGTGTATTGTATTGTCTGTCGCCATAATGAGTAAGGCACCAGCAAAAACTAAAAAGCATAATTGCAAAGTCTGTAACAGTGTATTACCGGATGGATCTACCACATGTACAGTATGTTTTGTGAATTCGGTTCAGAATACCATTTCTGCTCCTGTTTTACAACCAATGTCCTCACCGGACCCTCCGTGGGGTATGTTAGTAAATGTACTAGATAGGTTACAATCAGAATTGACCGCCGCTCGTCAGGAGCGGGAAACGGCAAGATCTGAGTCTAGGGTGAGACCGCCAGAACTACCGGAGGCGTCTCAGCCTTGCGTAAGGTCCAAATCCATTTTGGGTAAACGGGATAAATTTCATATGTCTTATGATTTTCCAGTGTCTGCTATGTTGCATTCTGACGATTCCATGCCAGACCTCACGGAACAAGATGAGGGTGAGGATGGCGAAGTGGAGTCAGATGGCGAGGATTTTAACAGTTCCGGCATTGATGATCTCATCAGAGCGGTGCGTCAGTCTCTGAAGTTTACTGAAACTGAGGAGCCTCTCACAAATGATCAGGTCGTATTTACTAAACGACAAAAAACTCCAATAAGTTTTCCTGTGTCGGAATCTCTTCATCAGATGTTAGTGGAAACACGACAGAATCCAGATAAACGGTTTTCTATACCTCGCAGATTTAAGTCTAGTTACCCGTTTCCAGACTCGGTAACATGTACATGGGAGAATCCACCAATAGTTGATTCTTCAGTGTCAAAGCTTACCAAGAAATTAACCATACCAGTGCCAGCAGCTACCACGCTTAAAGACCCTTCAGATCGCAAGATAGAAACTATGCTAAAATCCATGTATGTAGCAGCAGGTGTGATGCTAAGACCTGGATTGGTTGGCATTTGGGTCACTAAGGCACTCATAATATGGCTTACAGAACTCAAATCTGCTTTACATGACGAAAACCTGATAATTCTTGTAAATCAAATGATTGAGGCTGTAGAGTATCTCTGTACAGCGTCTACTGACGTCTGTCAGCTCACTTCTCGTATTTCATCGTCGCTAGTTACGGCACGAAGAGCACTCTGGCTGCGTGCTTATCATGCGGAGGCAGAGGTCAAACGAGGTATAGAGGCGTTGCCTTACGATGGCAAGAAGTTGTTTGGTCCTGAATTGGACGCATGGATTGCTGAGGCTACGGGAGGTAAGTCTGTTTTCTTACCATTGCCTCCACCGGTATCAAGAAGAAGGTACGCTGGACCTTCGTTCAAATCCTTTAGACCTCAGCCCTTTCGAGGACGTGGCAGAGGATCAGCCACGCCTGCTAGACGTGGTCGCGGACGTGGTTTCCAACAAACCAACACAACTCGCCAGGACGCTAAGGTTACCGACAAGCCAGTGGCATGACGGGCTACCAGCCCATCTCGGTTCTCCGATTGTGGGAGCACGCCTTCAGACGTTCCATTTGGCGTGGTTCCACACATCCGCGGATGGGTGGATCCGCAATTTAGTGTTAAAAGGTTACAAAATAGAGTTCGACTGTCTTCCGCCTCTGCGGTTTTTCAAGACAGGATTGCCTCTGTCGGACGACAAGAGAAGGGTTCTGCAAATTGCCATTCAGTCCCTACTGGATTCGGCAGTTTTGATTCCGGTCCCTGTACACCAACAGGGTCAGGGTTATTATTCAAGTCTGTTTGTGGTACCGAAGCCGGATGGCTCAGTCAGACCAATATTGAACTTAAAGGGTCTCAATCAGTACGTAACTTACTACAGATTCAAGATGGAGTCTCTGCGTTCGGTGATTGCGGGTTTAGAGCCAAAGGAATTTATGATTGCGCTAGACCTTAAGGATGCGTACTTACACATTCCAATTTGGCAACCTCATCAGAAATTCTTACGGTTTGCAATACGCCAGAACCATTACCAGTTTCAGGCACTACCGTTTGGCCTGTCATCAGCGCCTCGGGTATTCACCAAAGTGATGTCTGTGATGATAGCTCATCTCAGATCCCTGGGAGTGACAATAGTTCCATATTTAGACGATCTGCTCATCAAAGCTCCGTCTCAACAGATGCTTCTCCAACATGCGCTGCTAACGTACGATGTACTGGTTCACCACGGTTGGATTGTCAACTTCAAGAAATCACATCTCATTCCGTCTCAACGCCTTCAATTCCTAGGTATGATTCTCGATACGGTCAATCAAAGAATTTACCTACCACGGCAGAAAGTACAAATTCTACGCCATCTAGTACAATTAGTGCTCAAGCCACGCACAGTGTCGGTACACTTGTGCAGTCGCCTCTTAGGCACAATGGTGGCAGCTTTCGAAGCGCTTCAGTTCGGAAGATTTCACTCGCGTCCATTTCAACTGAATGTGCTCGCCCAGTGGTCGGGCTCGCATCTGCAGATTCACCACAGGGTGAGGTTGTCGCCAAGGGCAAGAGTATCTCTGCTCTGGTGGCTCAAGGAACACAATTTAACCGCAGGAAGACGGTTCGGAGGCTGGAATTGGATAATTCTAACTACGGACGCCAGTCTCAGAGGTTGGGGAGAGGTAATTCAAAATTGTCAGCTCCAGGGTCTCTGGGCGGATCACGAAAAATTGCTGTCTATAAATGTCCTGGAACTCCGCGCAATTTACAATGCGCTGCGACAAGCAGTGCACATGCTTCGCTCTCAGCCTGTCCAAGTGCAGTCAGACAATGCGACGGCGGTCGCATACATCAACAAACAAGGAGGAACGAGAAGCCGCATGGCAATGCGGGAAGTAGCTCGAATCCTCAATTGGGCGGAATGCCACCAGGTGATATTGTCGGCCGTGTTCATTCCGGGAGTGGACAACTGGGAAGCGGATTATCTCAGTCGTCGGGATTTTCATCCAGGCGAATGGGCATTAAATCCAGAAGTGTTTCACATGTTGGTTCAGCGATGGGGTTATCCTCAGGTGGACCTGATGGCGTCTCGACACAATCACCAAACGTTCCAGTATGTGTCCAGAACAAGAGATCCAAAAGGCAGTGGCGGTGGACGCTCTCACTGTCGCGTGGCCGTACAGTCTTGTGTATCTGTTTCCACCGTTTCCGTTGCTCCCTCTGGTGCTAAAACGGATCAAAAGAGAGTCGGTCACAGTCATACTAGTGGCGCCTCATTGGCCTCGGAGAGCTTGGTTCTCGGATCTCCGAGGACTACTCGCAGACGATCCTTGGCCGCTCCCACTACGTCCAGACCTGTTACAACAGGGTCCGTTCCTTTACCCCGATTTAGCGCGGCTGCGTTTGACGGGGTGGCTGTTGAGACCGCCCTCTTAAGAAGAGAGGGCATTCCAGATTCGGTTATACCAACCATGTTACGAGCTAGGAAGCCGGTTACGGCAGCTCATTATTACAGAATATGGCGTGCCTATATAGGTTGGTGTGAAGCTCGGAAGTTTCCGACATCTTTCAAGTTATGCCGCCTTTTGTTGTTTCTACAAACAGGGTTAGATGGAGGCCTGCGTTTATCTACACTAAAGGTGCAGATATCTGCTTTGTCAATTTACTTTCAAAGACGATTGGCTCTATTGCCGTCTATACGCACTTTTCTCCAAGGTGTCCTCAGAGTACAGCCTCCATTCATTCCACCTACAGCGCCATGGGACTTGAATCTGGTTTTAGAGTTCTTACAGTCATCATGTTTTGAACCCTTACAGCAAGTGGATATAAAATTTCTCACTTGGAAAACAATTTTTCTTCTAGCCTTAGCTTCGGCAAGGCGTGTTTCGGATTTGGGTGCCTTGTCATGCAAGTCACCGTATTTGGTGTTTCATGATGACAGAGCGGAACTTCGGACGAATCCCGCTTTCTTACCAAAGGTAGTGTCATCTTTTCACATCAATCAACCAATAGTAGTTCCTGTGTTGACAGCACATTCTGGAACTCTGGATGTGGTACGCGCATTACGCGTTTATGTATCCCGAACGTCTTCAGTTGGTAAGACGGATACGTTGTTTGTTCTCTATGATGCTGCCAAGATGGGTTGGCCAGCGTCTAAACAAACCTTATCCAGATGGATAAAACTGACCATACGTCAGGCTTACCTTCATGCTAGGTTACAACCGCCTACGTCAGTAACCGCTCATTCCACACGTTCTGTGGGAACTTCATGGGCAGCTGGTCGGGGAGCTTCTACGACGCAGCTTTGCCGTGCGGCTACATGGTCTTCAGTGCACACGTTTGTGCGCTTTTACAAGTTTGATACGTTTGCGGCATCAGCATCTAGCTTTGGCCGCCTAGTGTTACAAGTGCCAAACAGCTCTCCCGCCCACGGGGGAAGCTTTGGTACGTCCCAAGAGTACTCCAGTGACCCCTAGTGGATGATAAAGAAAATAGGATTTTGGTACTTACCAGGTAAATCCTTTTCTTTGAATCCATAGGGGGCACTGGACGCCCACCCAGAGCAGTTTTACCTAGTTGTGGTGAGTTCTGAGGATCTTATGGTAACACACTTTCACCGACTGGTTCAAATTACAAGTGCTGGTTAGGGTGTCAACTGTTTAGTTGTCAGTAACGTTATGTGTCAACTTCGTTATTGTCCGTTATGTTATATGTAATACTCCAAACCTCTCTATAGTTCCTGTTCGGCTCAGTAAAAAACACTGAGGTACTCGGGGATATGGAGGGGTGGAGTGTTCTAAATTTAAATATTCAGTGCTGTTCCTACGGAAGCCCGTCCACTCCAGTGCCCCCTATGGATTCAAAGAAAAGGATTTACCTGGTAAGTACCAAAATCCTATTATTTAAAACGTCTTTTATCGCCACAATCATATACTGAATGCTCTTAGCCAGTTTAGGATTCAATCTGGCATCACTATAGTCGACACTGGAGTCAAGAGTCCGTGTCGGTATCTGTATCCGCTATCTGGTTAAATGAATGCTTCTGTGACCCCGAGGGGGTCTGTACTTGTGATAATGCATCCTCCATGGATTTTCTCCATGCCTGGTTCTGAGACTCTGATTTATCCAATCTCTTATTCAATAGAGCCACATTTGCATTCAAACCACTCAACACATTTACCCAATCAGCAGTCGGCGGTGCCGACAGGGTGACTCCCACAGTCTTTTCTGTCCCCACTCCAGCCTCCTTGGGAAGAGCACTCAGCCTCAGACATGAAAACACACGTGTACAGACACCCACAACCAGACTGGGGCTATAGGGGACAGACCCACAGCAAAGTCTGTTAGAGAAACACAGAGGGAGTTTTGCCAGCTCACAACCCAGCGCCCAACCCGGTACTGAAACGTTTAAAATAATGCCTCAGACCTGTTAGCGCTATTAACATTAATAAAACAGCACCTAATTACTGTGCCCCCCCCCCCCCGTTACTTGTACAGCAGTGTAGGAGGCCAGAACCAGCGTCTCTGCAGCTGTGAAGAGAAAATGGCGCTGATTAGAGTGGTGAGGGCTAAGCCACGCCCCCTTAATGGCGCACTTCAGCCCCGCTATTTTTCACATATTTATACTGGCGGGGGGCTGGTTTTAGTGCCCAGGCACTGTATACCTCTCTTGCCAATTCATTTAGTGGGGTTTTATGCTGTCCAGGGCGCGCCCGCGCGCGCCCGCGCGCGCCCCCCCCCCCCCGCCCTATAGTGCCGCTGTGTGTGTGGGAGCATGGCATGCAGCGTGGCCGCTACACCGTACCTCAAAGCCGTCACTGAAGTCTTCTGATCTTGTTCTACTCACCCGTCTTCTGACTTCTGGCTCTGCAAGGGGGGTGACAGCGTGGCTCCGGGAACGAGCATCTAGGCGTACCTAGCGATCAGACCCTCTGGAGCTAATTGTGTCCAGTAGCCTAAGAAGCAGAGCCTTGAAACTCACAGAAGTAGGTCTGCTTCTCTCCCCTGTTGCCAGCAGGTCTCCCTGAAAATAAAAAAACCTAACAAAGTATTTTTCTGAGAAACTCTGGAGAGCTCCTCAGTGTGCATCCAGTCTCACTGGGCACAGAATCTAACTGGAGTCTGGAGGAGGGGCATAGAGGGAGGAGCCAGTTCACACCCATGCCCATGTCTCCTGCAGATCCCGTCTATACCCCATGGTTCTTGAAGCGTTCCCCAGCATCCTCTAGGACGTATGAGAAAAGACTTTTCAATGGTGTGAATTGGCTACTCCCTCTATGCCCCTTCTCCAGACCTCAGTATAGGAACTGTGCCCAGGGAGACTGACATTTCGAGGAAAGGATTTACTTTTAATTTAACGGTGAAATTCATACCAGCTCACACCTCAACCGTGCCGCACAAAATGGCATTCAACATAACACATGCCAACAGGCATGAACCATTTGCAGCAACATGCTGAAAACAATTGCAACACAACACTTGTGTAATTACAACAAAATAACTACTACAGGTAAAGTACGCACTGGGTCGGGTGCCCAGCATCCTCTACGGACTAGGAGAAAAGGATTTACCGGTAGGTATTAAAATCCTATTATCTCATACGTCCTAGAGGATGCTGGGGTCCACTTCAGTACCATGGGGTTATACCAAAGCTCCAGTATGGGCGGGAGAGTGCGGATAACCCTGCAGCACCGATTGACCAAACTTGAGGTCCTCATCGGCCAAGGTGTCAAACTTGTAGAACTTTGCAAACGTGTTTGACCCTGACCAAGTAGCTGTTCGGCAAAGTTGTAATGCAGAGAGCCGCCCAGGATGAGCCCACCTTTCTAGTAGAATGGGCATTCACCGACTTTGGTATCGACAATTCTGCCGTGGAATGAGCGTACTGAATCGTCCCTCTGATCCAGCGCGCAATAGTCTGCTTAGAAGCAGGACACCCAATCTTGTTGGGAGCATACAGGACAAACAGAGCCTCTGTTTTCCTTATCCGAGCTGTTCTTGCGACATAAATTTTCAAAGCTCTGACCACATCAAGAGACACTGACTCTGTGAAAGTGTCAGTAGCCACTGGCACCACAATAGGTTGGGATCATATGGAAAGACGAAACCACCTTTGGAAGAAATTATTGGCAAGTTCTCAACTCTGCCCTATCTTCATGGAAGATCAGGTAAGGGCTCTTGTGAGACAAGGCCCCCAACTCAGACACCCGCCTTGCGGATGGCAAGGCCAAAAGCATCACCACTTTCAGGTCTCATGGTGCCACTGGAGGCACAAATGGAGGCTGGATGTGTAGCACCCCTTTCACGAACGTCTGAACTTCTGGTGGCCCATTGTTTTTGAAAGAAAACTGACAAGGCCGAAATCTGGACCTTGATTGAACCCAATCTTAGGCCCGTATCCACACCAGCCTGCAGAAAATGGAGAAAACGTCCCAACTGAAACTCCTCCGTAGGAGCCTTCTTGGATTCACACCAAGACACATATTTTCTCAAATTACAGTGGTAATGTTTAGACGTTACTCCTTTCCTGGCCTGAATAAGAGTGGGGATGACTTCTTTGGGAATACCTTTTCGGGCTAGGATCCGTCGCTCAACAGCCATGCCGTCAAACGTAGCCGCGGTAAGTCTTGATACACACACGGCCCCTGCTGCAGCAGGTCCTCGCGAGGAGGAAGAGGCCGAGGATCTTCTATAAGCAACTCCTGAAGATCTGGATACAAAGTCCTCCTTGGCCAGTCTGGGGCAATGAGGATTGCTCGAACTCTTGTTCTTCTTATGATTTTGAGAACTTTTGGTATCGGTAGAAGTGGAGGGAAGACATATACCGACCGAAACACCCACTGGGTCACCAGTGCATCCACTGCTATTGCTTGAGGGTCTCTCGACCTGGAACAATATCTCTGAAGCTTCTTGTTGAGACGAGATGCCATCATGTCTACTTGAGGAACTCCCCAAAGACTTGTCACCTCTGCGAAGACTTCTTGGTGGAGGCCCCATTCTCTTGGATGGAGATCGTGTCTGCTGAGGAAGTCTGCTTAACAGTTGTCCACTCCCGGAATGAAAATTGCAGACAGAGCTCTTGCATGCCTTTCTGCCCAGAGGAGGATCTTTGTCACCTCTGCCATTGCCGCTCTGCTTTTCGTTCCACCTTGACGGTTTATGTACGCGACTGCTGTTACATTGTCCGACTGGATCTGCACGGGTTGATCTTGAAGTAGATGTACCGCTTGTAGAAGGCCGTTGTAAATGGCTCTCAATTCCAGAACGTTTATGTGAAGGCAGGTTTCCTGACTTGACCATTTTCCTTGGAAGCTTTCCCCCTGTGTGACTGCTCCCCAGCCTCAGAGACTTGCATCCGTGGTTACTAGGACCCAGTCCTGAATCCCAAACCTGCGTCCCTCTAGTAGGTGAGAACTGTGTAGCCACCACACGAGCGAAATCCTGGCTTTGGAGGACAGGATTATCTTCCGGTGCATGTGTAGGTGGGATCGGGATCGCTTGTCCAACAGGTCCCACTGAAATATTCTGGCATGGAATCGGCCAAACTGTATGGCCTCGTAGGCCGCCACCATTTTCCCCAACAACCGAATGCATTGATGTATTGACACACTTGTTGGTTTCAAAATCTGTTTGACCATTCTCTGGATTTCCAGAGCCTTTTCTACTGGCAGAAAATAAGAATTTACTTACCGATAATTCTATTTCTCGTAGTCCGTAGTGGATGCTGGGACTCCGTCAGGACCATGGGGAATAGCGGCTCCGCAGGAGACTGGGCACAAAAGTAAAAGCTTTAGGACTACCTGGTGTGCACTGGCTCCTCCCCCTATGTCCCTCCTCCAAGCCTCAGTTAGGATACTGTGCCCGGACGAGCGTACACAATAAGGAGGGATTTTGAATCCCGGGTAAGACTCATACCAGCCACACCAATCACACCATATAACTTGTGATCTAAACCCAGTTAACAGTATGATAACATGAGGAGCCTCCAGAACAGATGGCTCACTACAACAAAACCCGAATTTTTGGCAACAATAACTATGTACAAGTATTGCAGACAAACCGCACTTGGGATGGGCGCCCAGCATCCACTACGGACTACGAGAAATAGAATTATCGGTAAGTAAATTCTTATTTTCTCTGACGTCCTTGTGGATGCTGGGACTCCGTCAGGACCATGGGGATTATACCAAAGCTCCCAAACGGGCGGGAGAGTGCGGATGACTCTGCAGCACCGAATGAGAGAACTCCAGGTCCTCCTTAGCCAGGGTATCAAATTTGTAGAATTTTACAAATGTGTTTTCCCCTGACCACGTAGCTGCTCGGCAAAGTTGTAAAGCCGAGACCCCTCGGGCAGCCGCCCAAGATGAGCCCACCTTCCTTGTGGAATGGGCATTGACAGATTTTGGCTGTGGCAGGCCTGCCACAGAATGTGCAAGCTGAATTGTACTACAAATCCAACGAGCAATAGTCTGCTTAGAAGCAGGAGCACCCAGCTTGTCGGGTGCATACAATATAAACAGCGAGTCAGATTTCCTGACTCCAGCCGGCCTGGAAACATATATTTTCAGGGCCCTGACTACATCCAGTAACTTGGAATCCTCCAAGTCCCCAGTAGCCGCAGGCACCACAATAGGTTGGTTTAGGTGAAACGCTGAAACCACCTTAGGGAGAAATTGAGGGCGAGTCCTCAATTCCGCCCTATCCGAATGAAATATCAGGTAAGGGCTTTTATAGGATAAAGCCGCCAATTCTGATACGCGCCTGGCTGAAGCCAGGGCCAACAGCATTACCACTTTCCATGTGAGATATTTTAAATCCACTGTGGCAAGTGGTTCGAACCAATGTGATTTTAGGAATCCCAAAACCACATTGAGATCCCAGGGTGCCACTGGAGGCACAAAGGGAGGCTGTATATGCAGTACCCCCTTTACAAAAGTCTGGACTTCAGGAACTGAAGCCAATTCTTTCTGGAAGAAAATCGACAAGGCCGAAATTTGAACCTTAATGGATCCTAATTTTAGGCCCATGGACAGTCCAGTTTGCAGGAAATGCAGGAAACGACCTAGTTGAAATTCCTCTGTCGGGGCCTTCCTGGCCTCGCACCACGCAACATATTTCCTCCAAATACGGTGATAATGTTGTGCAGTTACATCCTTCCTGGCTTTGATCAAGGTAGGGATGACTTCATCTGGAATGCCTTTTTCCTTCAGGATCCGGCGTTCAACCGCCATGCCGTCAAACGCAGCCGCGGTAAGTCTTGGAACAGACAGGGTCCTTGCTGGAGCAGGTCCCTTCTTAGAGGTAGAGGCCACGGATCCTCCGTGAGCATCTCTTGAAGTTCCGGGTACCAAGTCCTTCTTGGCCAATCCGGAGCCACGAGTATAGTTCTTACTCCTCTCCGTCTTATAATCCTCAGTACCTTTGGTATGAGAGGCAGAGGAGGGAACACATACACTGACTGGTACACCCACGGTGTTACCAGAGCGTCCACCGCTATTGCCTGAGGGTCCCTTGACCTGGCGCAATACCTGTCTACTTTTTTGTTGAGGCGGGACGCCATCATGTCCACCTTTGTTTTTTCCCAACGGTTTACAATCACTTGGAAGACTTCTGGATGAAGTCCCCACTCTCCCGGGTGGAGATCGTGTCTGCTGAGAAAATCTGCTTCCCAGTTGTCCACTCCGGGAATGAACACTGCTGACAGTGCTATCACATGATTTTCCGCCCAGCGAAGAATCCTTGCAGCTTCTGCCATCGCTCTCCTGCTTCTTGTGCCGCCCTGTCTGTTTACGTGGGCGACTGCCGTGATGTTGTCCGACTGGATCAACACCGGCTGACCCTGAAGCAGAGGCCTTGCTTGACTTAGGGCATTGTAAATGGCCCTTAGTTCCAGGATATTTATGTGAAATGACGTTTCCATGCTTGACCACAAGCCCTGGAAATTTCTTCCCTGTGTGACTGCTCCCCAGCCTCTCAGGCTGGCATCCGTGGTCACCAGGACCCAGTCCTGAATGCCGAATCTGCGGCCCTCTAGAAGATGAGCACTCTGCAACCACCACAGGAGAGACACCCTTGTCCTCGGAGACAGGGTTATCCGCTGATGCATCTGAAGATGCGATCCGGACCATTTGTCCAGCAGATCCCACTGAAAAGTTCTTGCGTGGAATCTGCCGAATGGAATCGCTTCGTAAGAAGCCACCATTTTTCCCAGGACCCTTGTGCATTGATGCACTGACACTTGGCCTGGTTTTAGGAGGTTCCTGACTAGCTCGGATAACTCCCTGGCTTTCTCCTCCGGGAGAAACACCTTTTTCTGGACTGTGTCCAGAATCATCCCTAGGAACAGCAGACGTGTCGTTGGAATCAGCTGCGATTTTGGAATATTTAGAATCCACCCGTGCTGTCGTAGCACTACTTGAGATAGTGCTACTCCGACCTCTAACTGTTCCCTGGACCTTGCCCTTATCAGGAGATCTTCCAAGTAAGGGATAATTAAGACGCCTTTTCTTCGAAGAAGAATCATCATTTCGGCCATTACCTTGGTAAAGACCCGGGGTGCAGTGGACAATCCAAACGGCAGCGTCTGAAACTGATAATGACAGTCCTGTACCACAAACCTGAGGTACCCTTGGTGAGAAGGGTAAATTGGGACATGGAGGTAAGCATCCTTGATGTCCAGAGACACCATATAGTCCCCTTCTTCCAGGTTCGCTATCACTGCTCTGAGTGACTCCATCTTGAATTTGAACCTTTGTATGTAAGTGTTCAAGGATTTCAGATTTAAAATAGGTCTCACCGAGCCGTCCGGCTTCGGTACCACAAACAGCGTGGAATAATACCCCTTTCCCTGTTGTAGGAGGGGTACCTTGATTATCACCTGCTGGGAATACAGCTTGTGAATGGCTTCCAATACCGCCTCCCTGTCGGAGGGAGACGTTGGTAAAGCAGACTTCAGGAACCGGCGAGGGGGAGACGTCTCGAATTCCAATTTGTACCCCTGAGATACTACCTGCAGGAGCCAGGGGTCCACTTGCGAGTGAGCCCACTGCGCGCTGAAATTCTTGAGACGGCCCCCCACCGTACCTGAGTCCGCTTGTAAGGCCCCAGCGTCATGCTGAGGACTTGGCAGAAGCGGGGGAGGGCTTCTGTTCCTGGGAAGAGGCTGCCTGCTGCAGTCTTTTTCCCCTTCCTCTGCCCCGGGGCAGAAATGAGTGGCCTTTTGCCCGCTTGCCCTTATGGGGACGAAAGGACTGAGCCTGAAAAGACGGTGTCTTTTTCTGCTGAGAGGTGACCTGGGGTAAAAAGGTGGATTTCCCAGCCGTTGCCGTGGCCACCAGGTCCGATAGACCGACCCCAAATAACTCCTCCCCTTCATACGGCAATACTTCCATATGCCGTTTGGAATCCGCATCACCTGACCACTGTCGCGTCCATAACCCTCTTCTGGCAGAAATGGACAGCGCACTTACTCTTGATGCCAGAGTGCAAATATCCCTCTGTGCATCTCGCATATATAGAAATGCATCCTTTAAATGCTCTATAGTCAATAATATACTGTCCCTGTCCAGGGTATCAATATTTTCAGTCAGGGAATCCGACCAAGCCACCCCAACACTGCACATCCAGGCTGAGGCGATTGCTGGTCGCAGTATAACACCAGTATGTGTAAATATACTTTTTAGGATATTTTCCAGCTTCCTATCAGCTGGATCCTTGAGGGCGGCCGTATCAGGAGACGGTAACGCCACTTGTTTTGATAAGCGTGTGAGCGCCTTATCTACCCTAGGGGGTGTTCCCCAACGCGCCCTAACCTCTGGCGGGAAAGGGTATAATGCCAATAATTTTTTAGAAATTAGCAGTTTTTTATCGGGGGAAACCCACGCTTCATCACACACCTCATTTAATTCATCTGATTCAGGAAAAACTACGGGTAGTTTTTTCACACCCCACATAATACCCTTTTTTGTGGTACTTGTAGTATCAGAAATGTTCAAAACCTCCTTCATTGCCGTGATCATGTAACGTGTGGCCCTACTGGAAATCACGTTTGTTTCCTCACCGTCGACACTGGAGTCAGTGTCCGTGTCTGGGTCGACCATCTGAGGTAACGGGCGCTTTAGAGCCCCTGACGGTGTTTGAGACGCCTGGACAGGTACTAACTGATTTGCCGGCTGTCTCATGTCGTCAACAGTCTTTTGTAAAGTGCTGACGCTATCACGTAATTCCTTCCATAAGACCATCCAGTCAGGTGTCGACTCCCTAGGGGGTGACATCACTATTACAGGCAATTGCTCCGCCTCCATACCATTTTCCTCCTCATACATGTCGACACAAACGTACCGACACACAGCACACACACAGGGAATGCTCTGATAGAGGACAGGACCCCACTAGCCCTTTGGGGAGACAGAGGGAGAGTTTGCCAGCACACACCAGAGCGCTATATATATATATATATATATACACAGGGATAACCTTATATAAGTGTTTTTCCCTATATAGCTGCTGTATAGATTAATCTGCCAATTTAGTGCCCCCCCTCTCTTGTTTTACCCTGTTTCTGTAGTGCAGGACTGCAGGGGAGAGTCAGGGAGACGTCCTTCCAGCAGAGCTGTGAGGGGAAATGGCGCTTGTGTGCTGAGGAGATAGGCTCCGCCCCCTTCTCGGCGGCCTTTCTCCCGCTTTTTTGAGGAAAACTGGCAGGGGTTAAATGCATCCATATAGCCCAGGAGCTATATGTGATGTATTTTTTGCCATCTAAGGTGTTTTTATTGCGTCTCAGGGCGCCCCCCCCCCAGCGCCCTGCACCCTCAGTGACCGGAGTGTGAAGTGTGCTGAGAGCAATGGCGCACAGCTGCGGTGCTGTGCGCTACCTTATTGAAGACAGGACGTCTTCTGCCGCCGATTTCCCGGACCTCTTCTGTCTTCTGGCTCTGTAAGGGGGCCGGCAGCGCGGCTCTGGGACCCATCCATGGCTGGGCCTGTGATCGGTCCCTCTGGAGCTAATGTCCAGTAGCCTAAGAAGCCCAATCCACTCTGCACGCAGGTGAGTTCGCTTCTTCTCCCCTTAGTCCCTCGATGCAGTGAGCCTGTTGCCAGCAGGACTCACTGAAAATAAAAAACCTATACTTAAACTTTTTCACTAAGCAGCTCAGGAGAGCCACCTAGTGTGCACCCTTCTCGTTCGGGCACAAAAATCTAACTGAGGCTTGGAGGAGGGTCATAGGGGGAGGAGCCAGTGCACACCAGGTAGTCCTAAAGCTTTTACTTTTGTCAATAAAAATTGAAATAGTGTAAATTCCTGGCGCAAAGTTATCAGCCCAATCTAAATCCTCAACAGATCTGTCCAAATAACAGATCAAGGAAATATTCAAAAGAAAAAGAAGGAAGGATAGATCAAAGGCGATAACACAATCTTTAAAATTGGATATACATCACAAATGCTGTGGTCCCTTCTGGTAATCGGTCTATGGAAAATCTCTCAATGTCCAGATGTTACACATGAAAAAAAGGGAGAAAATACAGTATATGGGTAGTATTGCTTAAAACACTAAAAAACTAAAAAAACACACGGCCTCAGAGTGTCCAGAAAAAGAGGCCTAGGTGCCAGAAAACCAATTTGATAGAAGACAGGGATAGTATCTCGCCACCACTCCACAGGTGTTTTGGACGTACCAAAACTCACATAGAAATAGATGCAGACAGGTGTATAAAGGTATCTTTAAACACTGTATCAACCGTGTCATAAGGCAAGAGAGGATTTTTTTAGCCTAAGAAGCCCAATCCACTCTGCACGCAGGTGAGTTCGCTTCTTCTCCCCTTAGTCCCTCGATGCAGTGAGCCTGTTGCCAGCAGGACTCACTGAAAATAAAAAAACCTATACTTAAACTTTTTCACTAAGCAGCTCAGGAGAGCCACCTAGTGTGCACCCTTCTCGTTCGGGCACAAAAATCTAACTGAGGCTTGGAGGAGGGTCATAGGGGGAGGAGCCAGTGCACACCAGGTAGTCCTAAAGCTTTTACTTTTGTGCCCAGTCTCCAGCGGAGCCGCTATTCCCCATGGTCCTGACGGAGTCCCAGCATCCACAAGGACGTCCGAGAAATACTCTCTGTACTTCTGTGTCCACTATCATCCCCAGAAAGGACAATCTTGTCGGTTCCAATTGTGACTTCGGAAAATTCATGATCCAACCGTGTTGTTGGAGTACTGACAGGGAGAGTGCAATGTTCTGCACCAACCATTCCCTGGATCTCGCTTTTATCAGGAGATCGTCCAGGGAAGGAATTATATTGACTCCTTGTTGTCGAAGGAGGACCATCATCTCTGCTATCACCTTGGTGAATACTCTCAGTGCCGTGGAAAGCCCAAACGGCAACGTCTGGAACTGGTAATGGCAATCCTGTACTGCGAATCTCAGATAAACTTGGTGAGGAGAATAAATGGGAACATGCAAGTAAGCATCTTTTATGTCTACTGACACCATGAATTCCCCTTCCTCCAGACTGGAAATCATCGCCCTCAGAGATCCCATCTTGAACTTGAACCTTTTGAGGTAGAGATTCAGATTTTTCAGGTTTAAAATTGGTCTGACCGAGCCGTCCAGCTTCGGAACTACAAAAAGGCTTGAATAAAAACCTTCTCCTTGTTGTGACAAGGGTACCAGGACAATGACTTGATCCTGACATAATTTTTTAATTGCAGCTGTTACGACTTCTTTGTCTGGAAGGGAAGCTGGCAAGGTCGATTTGAAAAATCGGCATGGGGGGACGTCTTGAAACTCCAGTTTGTATCCATGGGACACTATTTGTAAGACCCATGGGTGCAGGCCAGATTGAAGCCAGATCTGACTGAAAAGTTTCAGACGTGCTCCCACCCGAGCAAACTCCCGCAAGGGAGCCCCAGCGTCATGCTACAGATTTGGCAGAAGCAGGGGTTGATTTCTGCTCCTGCGATCCTGGAGACGCTGCGGATTTCTTTCCTCTTCCCCTTCCTCTACCTGCAAAGAAGGGGGAACCTTTGGCCTTTTTGTATTTGTTGGGCCGAACGGACTGCATGTGAGAGTGCTGTGTCTTTTTCGCCGGTGCAGGAGCATAAGGCAAGAATGTCGACTTACCTGCGGTAGCCGCAGAGACTAACACATCCAGCCCATCTCCAAACAAGGCCTCACCTTTATACGGGAGAGCCTCCGTATTTCTTTTGGAATCTGCATCAGCATTCCACTGGCGAATCCACAACGCCCTCCGAGCTGTTACTGCCATGGTAGCGGCTTTTGAACCCAAGAGCCCAATATCTTTCACGGCTTCTAGCATGTATGCAGCAGCGTCTTTGATATGACCTAACTTTAGGAGTATCTCGTCTCTATCTATCGAGTCAATTTCCGATGACAAGTTATCTGACCATTTTTCAATAGCACTACTCATCCACGCGCAAGCAATGGTGGGTCTGTGCAATGTACCATTGGCCACATCAATAGATTTTAACGTAGTCTCCAACTTGCGGTCTGCCGGCTCCTTCAGTGAAGCCGTCCCAGGTGCAGGGAGAATCACCTTTTTAGTTAACCTTGACAAGACACCGTCTAATACGGGGGGAGAGGGGAGGGGGGGGGGGGGGGACTCCCAACTTTTCTTGTCCTCTGCTGGGAAAGGATAAGCAACCTGAATCCTTTTGGGAATCTGAAATTTCTTTTCAGGGATTACCCAAACTCCCTCAAATAGAATATTAAGCTCATGAGAAGGAGGGAAAGTTACATTCATTTTTCTTTCTTTATAAAAATAAGCCTTCTCCTGAGGTACAGGAGGGGCTTCCTTAACTTCCTTTATAGCAACAATCATATATTGAATGCTTTTTGCCAATTTAGGATCTATCCCCCTGGAATCACTATCGTCGACACAGGAATCAGAGTCTGTGTCGGTATCAGTATGTACTATTTGTGCAAATGGTCTCTTATGTGACCCAGAAGGGTCGCCTGCGGATGAAAAAGCAGAACTATGAAAAATCACATCTTCCACTGATTTTCTCCAGCTCTCTGCACGAGACTCAGACTTATCTAATCTCTTACTGATATGATTCACACTATCAAGTAATTCTTTCACCCATTCAGGCTCGTGGTGTGCCGGCAGCGCCACCACATTACAACTCTGTGTCCCTAAAATGGCTCCCCCAGGGGAAGAGCTCCCTGCCTCAGACATGTCACACATGTGCACAACCACACCACAGACACTCCGGGACTTATAGGGGACAGACCCACAGTAAAATCTGTCAGAAGGACACAGATAGGATTTGCCAGTTCACAACCCAGCGCCAGTAATAAATGGTCTGTGAAACACAAAATGCCCACTGACATGCAGCGCTTTTATAATGGTAATCACACAATATATAGCACCAAATTTCACTGTGCCTCCCCGTTTTGCTGGAGGACCAGCGTTCTTCTCTGCAGCCTGGAAGGAGAGAAAATGGCACTGAGCAGTGTGCTGGCTGACTGAGGAGGAATCCCCGCCCCCGTAATGGCACGTTTCTCCTCAGCATTTATGAGGTAATTTTTTATACTGGCGGGGGTAGCCTCAGCATCTTATGTCCCTTTTTTGCCAGTTTTACTAGGTTTCATGCTGCCCAGCCCGCCCCCCCTGCGCCCTGCAGTGCCTGTGTATGTGTGGGAAGCATGGCGCGCAGCGTTCCCGGTCGCTGCACGGTACCTTTTAGCTGTCACAATGTCTGAAGATTTCTTCTTACACTCACCTGTCTCCTGGCTCTTTAAGGGGGGTGATGGCGGGCTTTGGGAGTGAGCACATAGCCTCAGCTAGCGTTCAGTTCCCTTCAGGAGCTAATGGTGTCCTGTCAGCCAGAAGCAGAGCCATGAAACTATTCAGGAAGTTGGTTCCTACTTCTGCCCCCTAAGTCCCACGAAGTAGGGAGACTGTTGCCAGCAGTTCTCCCTGAAAATAAAAAACCTAACATAAGTCTTTTCAGAGAAACTCAGTAGAGCTCCCCTGGAGTGCATCCAGTCTGCCTGGGCACATTTTCTAAACTGAGGTCTGGAGGAGGAACATAGAGGGAGGAGCCAGTTAACACCCATGACAAGTCTTAAAGTGCCCATGGCTCCTGCAGAACCGTCTATACCCCATGGTACTGAAGTGGACCCCAGCATCCTCTAGGACGTACATGGGGGGGGGGGGGGAACCCGGAAGGAGCTTTCCTGAAGTTTTTGGTCAGAATAGAATAAACTAGACACTGCCAAATAGGTAGGGGGAATTTTTGTTTAACAAGGTTTGGCTTTCCTTTTTGTCAGACTGTCCATTCTAACATTGGCCAATGCCTTATCTTTCATGTTGTTCCCTATCAGAAACTCCATGAGACCAGGGTGTCCTTTGTCACTTAGCACTTCTTGCTGGGATAAGAGCTGGACCCAGAAGCAAAAGTTCTAAAGCTTAAGGCCCCCATACATTACTGCGACTTGTCTGAGGCACAAGTCGGATCCGATTTCCCTTGAACTCCCCCAGCAGCTCCCCAGGACTGCTTCCATCCAATTTAGGACTTGATGTGCCATTTTTACATGCGATTTATCGCATGCTGCTGCTGTGTGTGTGGGTGGGAGGGTCCAGAGAAAAGCCACCCAAGTGAAGACATCCGAGAAATCGTATGCGATATAATTCAGGTGCTAAAAATAAGATTTTACTCACCGGTAAATCTATTTCTCGTAGTCCGTAGTGGATGCTGGGTACTCCGTAAGGGCCATGGGGAATAGACGGGCTCCGCAGGAGACTGGGCACTTCTTTAAAGAAAAGATTAGGTACTACATCTGGTGTGCACTGGCTCCTCCCTCTATGCCCCTCCTCCAGACCTGTTAGGGAAACTGTGCCCGGAAGAGCTGACATTACAAGGAAAGGATTTGGAATCCAGGGTAAGACTCATACCAGCCACACCAATCACACCGTACAACTCGTGATAACTATACCCAGTTAACAGTATGAACAACAACTGAGCCTCCTTAAACTGATGGCTCAGAACAAAACCCCCTATAGTTAAGCAATAACTATATACAAGTATTGCAGAAATCCGCACTTGGGACGGGCTCCCAGCATCCACTACGGACTACGAGAAATAGATTTACCGGTGAGTAAAATCTTATTTTCTCTGACGTCCTAGTGGATGCTGGGTACTCCGTAAGGACCATGGGGATTATACCAAATCTCCCAAACGGGCGGGAGAGTGCGGATGACTCTGCAGCACCGAATGAGCAAACTCAAGGTCCTCCTCAGCCAGGGTATCAAACTTGTAGAATTTTGCAAACGTGTTTGATCCCGACCAGGTAGCAGCTCGGCAAAGTTGTAAAGCCGAGACCCCTCGGGCAGCCGCCCAAGAAGAGCCCACCTTCCTCGTGGAATGGGCTTTGACTGATTTAGGATGCGGCATTCCAGCCGCAGAATGTGCAAGTTGAATCGTGCTACAGATCCAGCGAGCAATAGTCTGCTTAGAAGCAGGAGCACCAAGCTTGTTGGGTGCATGCAGGATAAACAGCGAGTCAGTTTTTCTGACTCTAGCCGTCCTGGAAACATAGATTTTCAGGGCCCGGACTACATCCAGCAACTTGGAAGCCTCCAAGTCCCGAGTAGCCGCAGGCACCACAATAGGTTGGTTCAAATGAAACGCTGATACCACCCTTAGGGAGAAATTGGGGACGAGTCCTCAATTCTGCCCTGTCCATATGGAAGATCAGATAGGGGCTTTTACAGGACAAAGCCGCCAATTCTGACACACGCCTAGCCGAAACCAAGGCCAAAAGCATTACCACTTTCCACGTGAGATATTTCAACTCCACGGTCTGAAGTGGCTCAAACCAATGTGATTTCAGGAAACCCAACACCACGTTGAGATCCCAAGGTGCCACTGGAGGCACAAAAGGGGTCTGAATATGCAGCACTCCCTTAACAAACGTCTGAACTTCAGGCAGTGAAGCCAGTTCTTTTTGAAAGAAAATAGACAGGGCCGAAATCTGGACTTTAATGGATCCCAATTTTAGGCCCATAGTCACTCCTGACTGTAGGAAGTGCAGAAATCGACCCAGCTGAAATTCTTCTGTTGGGGCCTTCATAGCCTCACACCAAGCAACATATTTTCGCCATATGCGGTGATAATGTTTTGCTGTCACATCCTTCCTAGCTTTTATCAGCGTAGGAATGACTTCAACCGGAATGCCCTTTTCCATCAGGATCCGGCGTTCAACCGCCATGCCGTCAAACGCAGCCGCGGTAAGTCTTGGAACAGACAGGGCCCCTGCAGTAGCAGGTCCTGTCTGAGAGGCAGAGGCCAAGGGTCCTCTGAGATCATTTCTTGTAGTTCCGGGTACCAAGTCCTTCTTGGCCAATCCGGAACGATGAGTATAGTTCTTACTCCTCTCTTTCTTATTATCCTCAGTACCTTTTGTATGAGAGGAAGAGGAGGGAACACAAACAGACTGGTACACCCACGGTGTCACTAGAGCGTCCACAGCTATCGCCTGAGGGTCCCTTGACCTGGCGCAATATCTTTTTAGCTTTTTGTTGAGGCGGGACGCCATCATGTCCACCTGTGGCCTTTCCCAACGATTTACAATCAGCTGGAAGACTTCTGGATAAAGTCCCCACTCTCCCGGGTGGAGGTCGTGCCTGCTGAGGAAGTCTGCTTCCCAGTTGTCCACTCCCGGAATGAACACTGCTGACAGTGCTATCACGTGATTTTCCGCCCATCGGAGAATCCTTGTGGCTTCTGCCATCGCCATCCTGCTTCTTGTGCCGCCCTGTCGGTTTACATGGGCGACCGCCGTGATGTTGTCTGACTGAATCAGCACCGGCTGGTTTTGAAGCAGGGGTTTTGCCTGACTTAGGGCATTGTAAATGGCCCTTAGTTCCAGAATATTTATGTGTAGGGAAGCCTCCTGACTCGACTATTGTCCTTGGAAGTTTCTTCCCTGAGTGACTGCCCCCCAACCTCGGAGGCTTGCATCCGTGGTCACCAGGACCCAGTCCTGTTTGCCGAATCTGCGGCTCTCGAGAAGATGAGCACTCTGCAGCCACCACAGCAGAGACACCCTGGCCCTCGGGGACAGGGTGATCAGCCGATGCATCTGAAGATGCGATCCGGACCACTTGTCTAACAGATCCCACTGAAAGAACCTTGCATGGAACCTGCCGAATGGAATTGCCTCGTAAGAAGCTACCATCTTTCCCAGAACTCGCGTGTAAATAAGAATTTACTTACCGATAATTCTATTTCTCATAGTCCGTAGTGGATGCTGGGACTCCGTCAGGACCATGGGGAATAGCGGGCTCCGCAGGAGACAGGGCACATCTAAATAAAGCTTTTAGGATCACATGGTGCGTACTGGCTCCTCCCCCTATGACCCTCCTCCAAGCCTCAGTTAGGTACTGTGCCCGGACGAGCGTACACAATAAGGAAGGATCTTGAATCCCGGGTAAGACTCATACCAGCCACACCAATCACACCGTACAACTTGTGATCTGAACCCAGTTAACAGTATGATAACAAAAAACGAAGTAGCCTCTGAAAAGATGGCTCACAACAATAGTAATAACCCGATCTTTGTAACAATAACTATGTACAAGTATTGCAGACAATCCGCACTTGGGATGGGCGCCCAGCATCCACTACGGACTATGAGAAATAGAATTATCGGTAAGTAAATTCTTATTTTCTCTAACGTCCTAGTGGATGCTGGGACTCCGTCAGGACCATGGGGATTATACCAAAGCTCCCAAACGGGCGGGAGAGTGCGGATGACTCTGCAGCACCGAATGAGAGAACTCCAGGTCCTCCTTAGCCAGAGTATCAAATTTGTAAAATTTTACAAACGTGTTCTCCCCTGACCACGTAGCTGCTCGGCAAAGTTGTAATGCCGAGACCCCTCGGGCAGCCGCCCAAGATGAGCCCACTTTCCTTGTGGAGTGGGCCTTTACAGATTTAGGCTGTGGCAGGCCTGCCACAGAATGTGCAAGTTGGATTGTGCTACAGATCCAACGTGCAATCGTCTGTTTAGACGCAGGAGCACCCATCTTGTTGGGTGCATACAATATAAACAACGAGTCAGATTTTCTGACTCCAGCTGTCCTTGAAATATATATTTTTTAATGCTCTGACAACGTCCAGTAACTTGGAGTCCTCCAAGTCGCTAGTAGCCGCAGGCACCACAATAGGCTGGTTCAAGTGAAAAGCCGAAACCACCTTAGGGAGAAAATGAGGACGTGTCCGCAGTTCTGCCCTGTCCGAATGGAAAATCAGATATGGGCTTTTGTATGATAAAGCCGCCAACTCTGAAACTCTCCTGGCTGAAGCCAGGGCCAATAGCATGGTTACCTTCCATGTAAGGTATTTTAAATCTACCGATTTTAGAGGCTCAAACCAATGAGATTTGAGAAAATTCAAAACTACGTTCAAATCCCACGGTGCCACTGGAGGCACTATTGGGGGTTGTATATGTAGTACACCTTTGACAAAAGTTTGTACTTCAGGCACTGATGCCAATTCCTTCTGGAAGAAGATTGATAAGGCCGAAATTTGAACTTTAATGGACCCCAATTTTAGGCCCATAGACAATCCTGCTTGCAGGAAATGTAAGAATCGACCCAATTGAAATTCTTCCGTTGGAGCCTTCTTGGCCTCACACCACGCAACATATTTTCGCCAAATGCGGTGATAATGTTGTACAGTCACTTCCTTTCTAGCCTTAATCAAGGTAGGAATAACTTCCTCTGGAATGCCCTTTTCTTTTAGAATCCGGCGTTCAACCGCCATGCCGTCAAACGCAGACGCGGTAAGTCTTGGAACATACAAGGTCCCTGCTGAAGCAGATCCCTTCTTAGAGGTAGAGGCCATGGATCCTCCGTGAGCATCTCTTGAAGTTCCGGATACCAAGTTCTTCTTGGCCAGTCCGGAGCCACCAGTATTGTTCTTACTCCTCTTTTCCGTATAAATCTCAGTACCTTTGGTATGAGAGGCAGAGGAGGGAACACATACACTGACTGGTACACCCACGGTGTTACCAGAGCGTCCACAGCTATTGCCTGAGGGTCTCTTGACCTGGCGCAATATCGGTCCAATTTTTTGTTGAGGCGAGACGCCATCATGTCCACCTTTGGTCTTTCCCAACGGTTCACAATCATGTGGAAGACTTCTGGATGAAGTCCCCACTCTCCCGGGTGAAGGTCGTGTCTGCTGAGGAAGTCTGCTTCCCAGTTGTCCACTCCCGGGATGAACACTGCTGACAGTGCTATGACATGATTCTCCGCCCAGCGCAGAATCCTTGCAGCTTCTGTCATTGCTCTTCTGCTTCTCGTGCCGCCTTGTCGGTTTACGTGGGCGACTGCCGTGATGTTGTCCGACTGGATCAACACCGGCTGACCCTGAAGCAGCGATTTTGCCAGGCTTAGAGCATTGTAGATCGCTCTTAGCTCCAGTATATTTATGTGAAGGGACGTCTCCAGGTTTGACCACACGCCCTGGAAGTTTCTTCCCTGTGTGACTGCTCCCCAGCCTCGTAGGCTGGCATCCGTAGTCACCAGGACCCAGTCCTGTATGCCGAATCTGCGGCCCTCTAACAGATGGGCACTCTGCAACCACCACAGGAGAGACAACCTTGTTCTTGGTGACAGTGTTATCCGCTGATGCATGTGCAGATGCGATCCGGACCATTTGTCCAGCAGATCCCACTGAAATGTCCGTGCATGGAATCTGCCGAATGGAATCGCTTCGTAAGAAGCCACCATCTTTCCCAGGACTCTTGTGCATTGATGTACTGACACAGTTCCTGGTTTTAGGAGGTTCCTGACAAGTTCGGATAACTCCCTTGCTTTCTCCTCCGGGAGAAACACCTTTTTCTGAACCGTGTCCAGAATCATTCCCAGGAACAGCAGACGAGTTGTCGGGGTCAATTGAGATTTTGGAAGATTCAGAATCCACCCGTGTTGCTGAAGCACTACCTGGGTTAGTGCTACACCGACTTCCAGCTGTTCTCTGGACTTTGCCCTTATCAGGAGATCGTCCAAGTAAGGGATAATTAATACGCCTTTTCTTCGTAGAAGAACCATCATTTCGGTCATTACCTTGGTAAAGACCCGAGGGGCCGTGGACAAACCAAACGGCAGCGTTTGAAACTGATAATGACAGTCTTGTATCACGAACCTGAGATACCCTTGGTGTGAGGGGTAAATTGGGACATGCAGATAAGCATCCTTTATGTCCAGGGACACCATGAAGTCCCCTTCTTCCAGATTCGCTATCACTGCTCTGAGTGACTCCATCTTGAACTTGAATTTCTGTATGTACAGGTTCAAGGATTTCAGGTTTAGAATAGGTCTTACCGAACCGTCCGGCTTCGGTACCACAAATAGTGTGGAATAATACCCCTTTCCCTGTTGTAGGAGGGGTACCTTGACTATCACCTGCTGAGAATACAGCTTGTGAATGGCTTCCAAAACCGACGTCCTTTCTGAGGGAGACGTTGGTAAAGCAGACTTTAGGAACCGGCGAGGGGGAGACCTTTCGAACTCCAACATGTAACCCTGAGATATTATCTGCAGGATCCACGGGTCCACTTGTGAGCGAGCCCACTGATTGCTGAGAATCTTGAGTCGACCCCCCACCGCTCCTGAGTCCGCTTGTAAAGCCCCAGCGTCATGCTGATGGCTTTGTAGAACCCGGGGCGGGCTTCTGGTCCTGGGCAGGGGCTGCTTGCTGCCCTCTCTTACCCTTTCCTCTGCCTCGCGGCAGATAAGACTGTCCTTTTGGTCGCTTGTTTTTATAGGAGCGAAAGGACTGCGGCTGAAAAGACGGTGTCTTTTTCTGTTGGGAGGGGGTCTGAGGTAAAAAAGTGGATTTGCCGGCAGTTGCCGTGGCCACCAGGTCCGAAAGACCGACCCCAAATAATTCCTCTCCTTTATATGGCAATACTTCCATATGCCTTTTGGAATCCGCATCACCTGACCACTGTCGCGTCCATAAACTTCTTCTGGCAGATATGGACATCGCGCTTACTCTTGATGCTAGAGTACAAATATCCCTCTGAGCATCTCGCATATAAAGAAAAGCATCCTTTAATTGCTCTAGAGTCAATAAAATACTGTCCCTATCCAGGGTATCAATATTTTCAGTCAGAGAATCCAATTACACTACCCCAGCACTGCACATCCAGGCTGAGGCTACTGCCGGTCGCAGTATAACACCAGTATGTGTGTATATACTCTTCAGTGTAGTTTCCAGCCTCCTATCTGCTGGATCCTTGAGGGCGGCCGTATCAGGAGACGGCAACGCCACTTGCTTTGATAAACGTGTGAGCGCCTTATCCACCCTAGGGGGTGTTTCCCAGCGCGCCCTAACCTCTGGTGGGAAAGGGTATAATGCCAATAACTTCTTGGAAATTAGCAGTTTTCTATCTGGGTTAACCCACGCTTCGTCACACACGTCATTCAATTCCTCTGATTCTGGAAAAGCTACAGGTAGTTTTTTTCACCCCCCACATAATACCCCTTTTTGAGGTACCAGCAGTATCAGAGATCTGCAAAGCCTCCTTCATTGCCGTGATCATATAACGTGTGGCCCTATTGGAAAATACGTTTGTTTCTTCACCGTCGACACTAGATTCATCTGTGTCGGTACCCGTGTCGACTGACTGAGGTAAGGGACGTTTTACAGCCCCTGACGGTGTCTGAGACGCCTGAGCCGGTACTAACTGGTTTTCCGGCCGTCTCATTTCGTCAACTGACTTTTGTAATGTGCTAACATTATCACGTAATTCCATAACTAAAGCCATCCATTCCGGTGTCGACTCCCTAGGGGGTGACATCACCATTACCGGCAATTGCTCTGCCTCCACACCAACATCGTCCTCATACATGTCGACACACACGTACCGACACAGCAGCCACACAGGGAATGCTCTAATCGAAGACAGGACCCTCTTAGCCCTTTGGGGAGACAGAGGGAGAGTTTGCCAGCACACACCAAAAGCGCTATAAATGTATATAAACAACCCTAGAAGGTGTTGTTTTTGATATAAGCGCTTTTAATATATCAATATCGCCAAATTATGCCCCCCTTCTCTTTGTTACCCTGTTTCTGTAGTGCAGTGCAGGGGAGAGTCCTGGGAGCCTTCCTCACCAGCGGAGCTGAGCAGGAAAATGGCGCTGAGTGCTGATGAGAATAAGCTCCGCCCCTTTTTCGGCGGGCTTTTCTCCCGGGTTTTAAGAAAACTGGCCTGGGTTAAATACATACATATAGCCTTAATGGCTATATGTGATGTATTTATTTTGCCACTAAAGGTATTTAATATTGCTGCCCAGGGCGCCCCCAGCAGCGCCCTGCACCCTCCGTGACTGAATCAGTGAGACGTGTAGCAACAATGGCGCACAGCTGCAGTGCTGTGCGCTACCTTCATGAAGACTGAGGAGTCTTCTGCCGCCTGCTTTCCGGACCTCCGTCTTCAGCGTCTGTAAGGGGGATCGGCGGCGCGGCTCCGGGACGAACCCCAGGAGGACCTGTGTTCCGACTCCCTCTGGAGCTAAGTGTCCAGTAGCCTAAGACTCCAATCCATCCTGCACGCAGGTGAGTTGGAAATCTCTCCCTTAAGTCCCTCGATGCAGTGATCCTGTTGCCAGCAGGATTCACTGAGATTTAAACCTAAAAAAACTTTTTCTAAGCAGCTCTTTAGGAGAGCCACCTAGATTGCACCCTTCTCGGACGGGCACAAAAACCTAACTGAGGCTTGGAGGAGGGTCATAGGGGGAGGAGCCAGTACGCACCATGTGATCCTAAAAGCTTTATTTAGATGTGCCCTGTCTCCTGCGGAGCCCGCTATTCCCCATGGTCCTGACGGAGTCCCAGCATCCACTAGGACGTTAGAGAAATGATGAACCGACACCTGTATTGGTTTCAGGAGGTCTCTGACCAGAGATGACAACTCCTTGGCCTTCTCCTCAGGGAGAAACACCTTCTTCTGTTCTGTGTCCAGAATCATACCCAGGAACAGCAGACGCGTCGTAGGAACCAGCTGCGACTTTGGGATATTCAGAATCCAGCCGTGCTGTTGTAGCACTTCCTGAGATAGTGCTACTCCGACCAACAACTGCTCCCTGGACCTCGCCTTTATAAGGAGATCGTCCAAGTACGGGATAATTATAACTCCCTTCTTTCGAAGGAGTATCATCATTTCGGCCATTACTTTGGTAAATACCCTCTGTGCCGTGGACATACAAACGGCAACGTCTGGAATTGGTAATGGCAGTCCTGTACCACAAACCGGAGGTACACCTAGTGAGGTGGGTAAATGGGGACATGTAGGTAAGCATCCTTGATGTCCAGTGATACCATGTAATCCCCCTCTTCCAGGCTTGCAATAACCGCCCTGAGCGATTCCATTTTGAACTTGAACTTCCTTATATCAGTGTTCAAGGATTTTAAATTTAGAATGGGTCTCACCGAACCGTCTGGTTTCGGTACCACAAACATTGTGGAATAGTAACCCCGTCCCTGTTGAAGGAGGGGAACTTTGATTATCACCTGCTGGAGGTACAGCTTGTGAATTGCCGCCAGTACTGCCTCCCTGTTCTGGGGAGTAGCTGGCAAGGCTGATTTGAGGTAACGGCGAGGGGGATACGTCTCGAACTCCAGCTTGTATCCCTGAGATACCACTTGTAGAACCCAGAGATCCACCTGTGAGCGAACCCACTGATCGCTGAAGTTCCGGAGACGGGCCCCCACCGCACCTGGCTCCACATGTGGAGCCCCAGCGTCATGCGGTGGACTTAGTGGAAGCAGGGGAGGATTTTTGTTCTTGGGAACTGGCTGTATGGTGCAGCTTTTTCCCTCTACCCCTGCCTCTGGGCAGAAAGGATGCGCCTCTAACCCGCTTGCCTTTCTGAGGCCGAAAGGACCGTACTTGATAATACGGTGCTTTCTTAGGCTGTGAGGGAACCTGTTGCTGTGGATACGAGGTCCGAAAGACCGTCCCCAAACAATTCCTCACCCTTATAAGGCAAAATTTCCATGTGCCTTTTAGAGTCAGCATCACCTGTCCACTGCCGAGTCCATAATACTCTCCGGGCAGAAATGGACATCGCATTAATTCTAGATGCCAGCCGGCAAATGTCCCTCTGTGCATCTCTCATATATAAGACTACGTCTTTAATATGCTCTATGGATAGCAATATAGTAACCGCTTAGAAATAACTAGTTTCTTATCTGGGGAACCCCACGCTTCTTCACACAATTCATTTAACTCATCAGATGGGGGAAAAGTCACTGGCTGCTTTTTCTCCCCAAACATAATACCCTTTTTTGTGGTTACCGGGTTAATGTCAGAAATGTGCAACACATTTTTCATTGCCGTAATCATGCATCGGATGGCCCTTGTGGATTGTACATTTGTCTCATCCTCGTCGACACTGGAATCAGACTCCGTGTCGACATCTGTGTCTGCCATCTGAGGTAGCGGGCGTTTTTGAGCCCCTGATGGCTTCTGAGACGCTTGGGCAGGCGCGGGCTGAGATGCCGGCTGTCCCAAAGCTGTTGCGTCATCAAACCTTTTATGCAAGGAGTTGACACTGTCGGTTAATACCTTTCACATATCCATCCACTCTGGTGTCGGCCCCGCAGGGGGCGACATCACACTTATCGGCTCCTGCTCCGCCTCCACGTAAGCGTCCTCATCAAACATGTCGACACAGCCGTACCGACACACCGCGCACACACACACAGGGAATGCTCTGACTGAGGACAGGACCCCTCAAAGTCCTTTGGGGAGACAGAGAGAGAGTATGCCAGCACACACCACAGCGCTATATAACCAGGGATTTACACTAAAGCGAGTGATTTTTCCCTATAGTAGCTTATTATACACAGTTTGCGCCTAAATTTAGTGCCCCCCCCTCTCTTTTTTACCCTTGTTGCCTGGAAACTGCAGGAGAGAGCCTGGGGAGCTGCCTTCCAGCGGAGCTGTGAAGAGAAAATGGCGCCCGTGTGCTGAGGAAGATAGCCCCGCCCCTTTCTCGGCGGACTTCTCCCGCTTTTTTATATGCTTTATGGTGGGGGATTATGCACATATACAGTTTATTAGCTGTATTATGTGCTATTTAGCAATGTAAGGTACTCTAATTGCTGCCCAGGGCGCCCCCCCCCCCCCAGCGCCCTGCACCCATCAGTGACCGGAGTGTGTGGTGTGCAGAGGGAGCAATGGCGCACAGCTGCAGTGCTGTGCGCTACCTTAATGAAGACCGGAGTCTTCAGCCGCCGATTTTCAACTTCTCTTCGTTCTTCTGGCTCTGCAAGGGGGACGGCGGCGCGGCTCCGGGACCGGACGACCGAGGACTGGGCCTGTGTTCGACCCCTCTGGAGCTAATGGTGTCCAGTAGCCTAAGAAGCCCAAGCTAGCTGCAAGCAGGTAGGTTCGCTTCTCTCCCCTCAGTCCCACGTAGCAGTGAGTCTGTTGCCAGCAGATCGCACTAAAAAATAAAAAACCTAACAAATACTTTTCTTTATAGAGAACTCAGGAGAGCCCACTAAGTGCATCCAGCTCAGGCCGGGCACAGATTCTAACTGAGGTCTGGAGGAGGGGCACAGAGGGAGGAGCCAGTGCACACCAGATGTAGTACCTAATCTTTTCTTTAAAGAAGTGCCCAGTCTCCTGCGGAGCCCGTCTATTCCCCATGGTCCTTACGGAGTACCCAGCATCCACTAGGACGTCAGAGAAAACCTAGCCGCGATGTGCACCTGATGGCTGCGATTCCGATCTATCCTCTGTGCAGCACGTCCGACCACCAACTCAGCACCGATGCGTGCGGGACCGCGCATCAGATCAGATGTCAAACACCTGCAATTTGGCCAGTTTTCACCCGATTTCCTAGCCCAATTTGTCGGAATTGGGTAAAAAGAGGCCATATCGGACAAGTGTATGGCCAGCTTTAGAGCAGAGGATGGCATGGGGCGGGGCAGAGGAGAGTGATGACAGGTGTGTTATACTAGTAAATAATGATATTTCCTGAGAGTTTGATCTACCAATGAATGCACTTTAATGAGTACACCATAGTTCTGGATATGTTGTATAATGCAACATATGTATAATAAAGCACACGACAGTGATCCTCTCTATATGGGATGTAGTCAAAGGTCAACAATTACAATGTGGGCAGTTTGGCAATATCATCAGAATGGAGACATTAGGGTCAGGCTGCAGGCGAGGAGATAGATTAGATAGATAGATATGCAGGCAGAAACGGGCGGCACTCACAGGACTTGTAGCAGCGGCGTAAGTGAAGAGATGGAGTATAAGGTAAGTGGGATTGTGATACACACATAGTATATATTTTTGTTTGCTTCTAAAGGCCCATGTCAACTTCTACCTTGATATCCAAGTTCCATGCAAAGTGTTCCACCTGTGTATTGTAGAACCCATGTAGTCTATAAGACTAGTTAGACGCTGCTATGGTATTTTTATACCAATCTCCATTAATACACTTTTCACATTCCATGAGACCTTAGCTGGTGATGGCACATGTGAAACCCTGCCATAGGGCACACATATTGGCATTCCTAGCAGGAACACCCTTGGCAAGATGCCAACACATGAACTATGTGCTACAATCATAGCTCCTAATTTGTTTATGGTCTACCAAGGTGAGCTAGTCAAACACGTTTCCTTTCAACTCTTGCACCACAGAACAGGCTACTTCATACTATTCCAAATAAAGGTGTCTATTTACTAAGCCTTGGACGGAGATAAAGTACCAGCCAATCAGCTCCTAACTGCCATGTTACAGGCTGGGTTTGAAAAATGACATATGGAGCGGATTGGCTGGTACTTTATCTCTATCCAAGGCTTAGTAAATAGACCCCAAAGTTTGTTCAAATTTGATCACAGATTCTGAATGTTGTAATGTTCTGATTGACTGTAGGTTGGCTTTGCCCTGTGTACACTGCAATGCTTCAGCTGTCGGAGTCGGGTTTGGGATTGTACAACCGCAACGTATCAACACTCCAACTGGCTCCTGGTTGGTCCCCTGTAAATGTTCTTATGCAGCCTTTCTCCAGTTTAGCTCTGCAACTGCCAAATGGTTATTACTCAACCATTACAGAAATGTGTATACAGGTGTGTACACCCCGGGGTAATATGGGGATCAAGACTGCAGTGCAAAGTATGACGCACATTTCTCGGTGGTAGTCTCCTTTTCCTAATGAGTCCACGCAATGTTTTAAACAAATAAGCAAAAGAATTGGAAAGAAACAGGAGTTGAATGACGAAATAAAACCAAAAACACGCAAAGTATCAGCTAGAAGTGATAGCGACAAAAAGAAATAAAAAAAACTCTCCAGAATGGTAATGTTTTTAAAAAGTGTTTTTGTAATTCTATTTTTTTTTTCTGTATAATTGTACAACAGTTCAAAAGGACATTTTGCATAATAATCTAATTCTATTAACAGCCATTCAAAAAATTGAACTACGTTTCCAACACTTGCCATCCGGGACAAAAAAAAAAGAAAAAGAAAAAAAAGAATGAATCAAACAAACAAACACTTCCACGTCTCGAGTTGCTTTCCGCAGTAGATAGCAGGCAGGTGGAGAGAGAGGAGGAGAGGTATAAAACAAGAAAAAAGGGCGAGGAGAAAAAAAAAAAAAAAATGCCAAAAATAAAATAAAAAGGAAAGGACAAGATCTGAAACGGTATGCCATTCACAGCAGCTAATCTGGTAAAGGTGGGAGGCTGGGATAAGAAAAAAATAATAATTATAAAAAACTAAAACGGACCACGTTTCGTACGAGCGAGCGGGGTAAGGTGGATTTTCTTCACATTCCTCAGAGCTACTGTGTATTAATTTTTTTTTTTCCCCCCCAGCGTCAAATCTCCGTCACACCACAACATGCTCACGCTTCTCCGGCTTCTTATGTGTCGTGAAAGTCCTTTAGCAATGTTCTCCTGCGCTGCTCCGCTATATGCATCTGGTTCTCCAGGTCCTGTGGAAGAGAAGATAAAGGTTGTAGGTCATCCAGTTCCACATTTAAAGTGCCAAGTACACAAATAAACTGAAGGGCTTTGGACACATTTAAACAGGATTTTGAATATTACACCTTTGCTTGTGAAAAGGGAATATATACTCTTCACTATGGGTTTGAAGTATTCAAACAATGAGTGGGAGAAGAGGACTAATGCAGATGTTGCCCATGGCAACCAAGCAGCTTCGAGGAAGCATTTACCAAGTACCTTATAGAAAATGATGGGTAGATGCTGACTGTTTGGTATGGGCAACTTCTCCACTCTAAACTGCTCGATACGGCCACCCCTAAATAATCTGGTTTTCCTAATAATTCTACCCTTTATGATCAAATTACCCGCAGAAGCCATATCTGGGGCAACGTGGAAGTGTTCTTTGTATGTTAGAGTAGGCTTAATCGCCTACAGTGAAAGGTACAGGTCAAAACCAATCCGGTCCATGACATTCACTTTCTACAACAAGAAACGAGCACCGATTTATGGCTAGTGTCCCATAACAATACAATACTATGTACGATGGGTGAGCTACTAAGCCCACTTCCAGTTTCTCTACTTTCATTAAAAAAAAAAAAAAGTCAGTAGTAATGATTCATCGAGTTGGGGATGATAACACAACTGTCAAAATACCAGGAGGGGAATACAGATGTTGAAAATCCAGACACATTTTGAGGAGTATTGTAACCTTAACCCACCTCTCCAATAGCCTAATCCAATCCCTCCTGTACCGCAGTCTAACCCTCCCACAGCCCAACCCTAACCCTTCCCTAGTCCTAACCCTCCCACAGCCCAACCATAACCCTTCCCTAGTCCTAACCCTCCCACAGCCCAACCATAACCCTTCCCTAGTCCTAACCCTCCCACAGCCCAACCATAACCCTTCCCTAGTCCTAACCCTCCCACAGCCCAACCCTAACCCTCCTCTAGTCCTAACCCTCCCACAGCCCAACCCTAACCCTCCTCTAGTCCTAACCCTCCCACAGCCCAACCCTAACCCTCCTAGTCCTAACCCTCACACAGCCCAACCCTAACCCTCCCCTAGTCCTAACCCTCCCCTAGTCCTAACCCTCCCACAGCCCAACCCTAACCCTCCCCTAGTCCTAACCCTCCCACAGCCCAACCCTAACCCTCCCCTAGTTCTAACCCTCCACAGCTCAACCCTAACCCTCCCACAGCCCAACCCTAACCCTCCCCTAGTCCTAACCCTAACCCTCCCCTAGTCCTAACCTTCCCACAGACCAACCCTAACCCTCCTAGTACTAACCCTCCCACAGCCCAACCCTAACCCTCCCCTCGTACTAACCCTCCCACAGCCCAACCCTAACCCTCCCCTAGTCCTAACCCTCCCACAGCCCAACCCTAACCCTCCCACCGCCTCCCCCTGGGTTATTCCCGGGTCAGCCCCTTTCACGCTGAACCCGGGTCAGCCCTGTAAAACCCCATGGAAGGTTCAGTGTGAAAGGGTGGGGGCTGCTCACCGCATTTCATCCAATCAGCAGTGTTTTGCGAGTCCCAGGTTGGATAACCCGGGTCGGACGCTTTCACACTGCACGGGTCAAACCCTGGTCACTTCCGATGGTTGAAATTCCAGGTCGATGGACTCTGGTTAATTTTTTGGTGGCGCTTTCACACTGCACCTAGACCCAGGTCAATTCGGCAATAACCTGGGTTATGTTGGAGGTGTGAAAGGGGTGAGACACTACTGTGTAGTCTGAGGACCGTCTGGCACACCGCCTTTCACATCCCTCTCTGCAGAGGTTAGGCCTGATGGGTTAAATACTAGGGGACAAGCTCCATGGACACGATCATTGCTCTTGTACTGTGGATTGGGATTCCAAGAAGTAATGACAAAAAGGACGGTCTGAGATCAAAGCAACAAAAAGAGGAAACAATTACAAATATTAACTTTATTACAGATATTTAAATATCGAATTCTCCTTTAATGTAAGAACTGGACAACATAATACTATAGGAGGCATGCATCGTGTGACTAGGTTAAGACGGAAACTATTTAGTAACGCACCCCTCTGTCGTAGCTGTCTGCCCGCTCCACCTTCCAGGAAAGGTTCTCGATTTCTGCTTCCAGCTGGGCCTGCTGATACTCAAACTACAAGAAAGATCAGCACGTGTCACGCAGACTGCAGTGTACATATCACAGGAATAAAAGCCTGTTGCAGAGAACAGAAAGCTTTACAGAGGCTGTGCAGGTCTGTAATGAGAACAGGGTTTGCAGACGCGGCTAAACTTTGGACACGTAATGTGTAATTATATTCACTATACTCAGAAGATCGCAGCCTATCGATGCCCAATGACATCACTGAAAAAGGATTCAAAGTTCTCTATCACCAAAAGTGCCGCCCCAAGACAGCAAGCAGCACTAGGCAAGGACTCATTACAGTAAACAGACAAGCCTGCATTAACACTGGGGCAGCCCGCCGTGTATAAACAGGATTAAGACAGCACTTACCAACTTCTTTCGGGGACCGGACTCCATGTAGTAAGCGTAGGGATATGTGTATTGCAGTGTGTATCGGCACTGAGAGCAAGGGATTCAGAAAGGAACAATTAACTGCTGCACGTTCTGAGATTATACTTCAATGAAGCAATGGGCAGGTGTTTAACAAAGTCAATATTCTGGTAATAAATAAAATGTATAGTGCAACAAGAGAGGGGGCATGGAAGAGGGTCGGTAGGGAAGGACTTAAGCTGGCCATACACTAGGTTGAAATAGTGTACGAATACACGATTTCAACGCCGCATACGCTGCATCGTGTGCACATCGTGAATGTTTTGGATATGATTACGATGCACGGTCCCGCAGTTTGAATGTCGCATCCTCCGATCGTACGTGCAGTCCATGTTATCGGTCGTAATTGTCCGCACATCGTAACATGGGGGTGATTCAGATCTTAACACATCTACGATCAGTTACTCAGATGCGGGGGGACACCCAGCACAGGGCTAGTCCACCCCGCATGCCAGGCCCTACCCCCACCGCACGGGTGCGAAAGCATCGCACGACGGCGATGCTTTTGCACCTGCCGAGTAGCTACCTGCCTGCGCAGCCTAGCTACGCTGGCAGGCAGCTAACCAGCACGTCCCGGGTCGCTGCAGCTCTGTGTGAAGTCACGCAGCCACCGTGGCCCACCCCACAACGGTCCGGTTGAAGGGAAATCATGATACGACTAGCATCGGATGCGGGTCGTCCTGATGTATGGCCAGCATTAAGCGGCAACTGCAACAGTAACTTCCCTTCAATAAATAGCAGTGCACTATGATAATTATGCATGCACTGATATTCTAAACAGTAAATTATTTTATATAAACAGACTACTGCATCCATCTAGCACATGCAGTGAGCTGGGGGGGGGGGAGGGGAGAGGGAGGGGAGATCGAGAGAGATGGGAGAAAGGGGTGAAGGAGAGAAATGGGAGGAAGAGAAATAGGATGAAGAGGGCAAGAGAAAGATGGAAGAGGGCAAGAGAAAGATGGAAGAGGGTAAGGGTGGGAGAGAGAGATGGGAGGAAGAGGGGTGAGGGAGAGAAATGGGAGGAAGAGGGGAAGAGAAAGACGGAAGAGGGTAAGGGTGGGAGAGAGAGATGAGAGGAAGAGAAATGGGATGAAGAGGGCAAGAGCAAGATGGAAGAGGGTAAGGGTGGGAGAGAGAGATGAGAGGAAGAGAAATGGGATGAAGAGGGGAAGAGAAATGGGATGAAGAGGGGAAGAGAAAGACGGAAGAGGGTAAGGGTGGGAGAGAGAGAGGAGAGGAAGAGAAATGGGATGAAGAGGGCAAGAGAAAGACGGAAGAGGGTAAGGGTGGGAGAGAGAGAGGAGAGGAAGAGAAATGGGATGAAGAGGGCAAGAGAAAGACGGAAGAGGGTAAGGGTGGGAGAGAGAGATGAGAGGAAGAGAAATGGGATGAAGAGGGCAAGAGAAAGACGGAAGAGGGTAAGGGTGGGAGAGAGAGATGAGAGGAAGAGAAATGGGATGAAGAGGGCAAGAGAAAGACGGAAGAGGGTAAGGGTGGGAGAGAGAGATGAGAGGAAGAGGAATGGGATGAAGAGGGCAAGAGAAAGACGGAAGAGGGTAAGGGTGGGAGAGAGAGATGAGAGGAAGAGAAAATAAGATTTTACTCACCGGTAAATCTATTTCTCGTAGTCCGTAGTGGATGCTGGGACTCCGTAAGGACCATGGGGAATAGCGGCTCCGCAGGAGACTGGGCACAACTAAAGAAAGCTTTAGGACTACCTGGTGTGCACTGGCTCCTCCCACTATGACCCTCCTCCAGACCTCCGTTAGGATACTGTGCCCGGAAGAGCTGACACAATAAGGAAGGATTTTGAATCCCGGGTAAGACTCATACCAGCCACACCAATCACACCGTATAACTCGTGATACTATACCCAGTTAAGAGTATGAAATATAACTGAGCCTCTCAACAGATGGCTCAACAATAACCCTTTAGTTAGGCAATAACTATAAACAAGTAATGCAGACAATCCGCACTTGGGATGGGCGCCCAGCATCCACTACGGACTACGAGAAATAGATTTACCGGTGAGTAAAATCTTATTTTCTCTGACGTCCTAAGTGGATGCTGGGACTCTGTAAGGACCATGGGGATTATACCAAAGCTCCCAAACGGGCGGGAGAGTGCGGATGACTCTGCAGCACCGAATGAGCAAACTCTAGGTCCTCCTCAGCCAGGGTATCAAACTTGTAGACTTTTGCAAAAATGTTTGAACCCGACCAAGTAACAGCTCGGCAAATTTGTAAAGCCGAGACCCCTCGGGCAGCCGCCCAAGAAGAGCCCACTTTCCTCGTGGAATGGCCTTTTACAGATTTAGGGTGCGGCAGTCCAGCCGCAGAATGTGCAAGTTGAATCGTGCTACAGATCCAGCGAGCAATAGTCTGCTTAGAAGCAGGAGCACCCAGCTTGTTGGGTGCATACAGGATAAATAGCGAGTCAGTTTTCCTGACTCCAGCCGTACTGGAAACATACTTTTCAGGGCCCTGACTACGTCCAGTAACTTGGAATCCTCCAAGTCCCAAGTAGCCGCAGGCACCACAATAGGTTGGTTCACATGAAAAACTGATACCACCTTAGGAAGGAATTGGGAACGAGTCCTCAATTCCGCCTTATCCATATAAAATACAGATAAGGGCTTTTGCATGACAAAGCCGCCAATTCTGATACACGCCTGGCCAAGGCCCACAGCATGACCACTTTCCACGTGAGGTATTGTAGCTCCACGGATTTAAGTGGCTCAACCCAATGCGACTTCAGGAAATCCAACACCACGTTGAGATCCCACGGTGCCACTGGAGGCACAAACGGGGGCTGACTATGCAGCACTCCCTTAACAAAAGTCTGAACTTCAGGCAGTGAAGCCAGTTCTATTTTTGGAAGAAAATCGATAGAGCCAAAATCTGGACCTTAATGGAACCCAATTTTAGGCCCATAGTCACCTCTGACTGTAGGAAGTGCAGAAATCGACCTAGCTGAAATTCCTCCTTTGGGGCTTTCCTGGCCTCACAGCACGCAACATATTTCCGCCATATACGGTGATAATGGTTTGCGTTCACTTCTTTCCTAGCTTTAATTAGCGTAGGGATAACTTCCTCCGGAATGCCCTTTTCCTTCAGGATCCGGCGTTCAACCGCCATGCCGTCACACGCAGCCGCGGTACGTCTTGGAACAGACAGGCCCCCTGCTGCAGCAGGTCCTGTCTGAGCGGCAGAGGCCATGGGTCCTCTGAGATCATTTCTTGGAGTTCTGGGTACCAAGCTCTTCTTGGCCAATCCGGAACAACGAGTATAGTTCTTACTCCTCTCCTTCTTATTATTCTCATTACCCTGGGTAAGAGAGGCAGAGAAGGGAACACATACACCGACTGGTACACCCACGGTGTTACCAGAGCGTCCACAGCTATCGCCTGAGGGTCCCTTGACCTGGCGCAATATCTTTGTAGCTTTTTGTGAGGCGGGACGCCATCATGTCCACCTGTGGCCTTTCCCAACGGTGTACAATCATTTGGAAGACTTCTGGATGAAGTCCCCACTCTCCCGGGTGGAGGTCGTGTCTGCTGAGAAAGTCTGCTTCTCAGTTGTCCACTCCGGGAATGAACACTGCTGACAGTGCTAACACATGACTTTCCGCCCATCGGAGAATCCTTGTGGCTTCTGCCATCGCCATCCTGCTTCTTGTGCCGCCCTGTCGGTTTACATGAGCGACCGCCTTGATGTTGTCTGACTGGATCAGCACCGGCCGGTGTTGAAGCAGGGGTCTAGCCTGACTTAGGGCATTGTAAACGGCCCTTAGTTCCAGAATATTTATGTGTAGGGAAGTCTCCTGACTTTTCCATAGGCCTTGGAAGTTTCTTCCCTGTGTGACTGCCCCCCAGCCTCGAAGGCTGGCATCCGTGGTCACCAGGACCCAGCCCTGTATGCCGAATCTGCGGCCCCCTAGAAGATGAGCACTCTGCAGCCACCACAACAGCGACACCCTGGCCCTTGGAGACAGGGTTATCCGCCGATGCATCTGAAGATGCGACCCGGACCACTTGTCCAACAGATCCCACTGGAAGATCCTTGCATGGGACCTGGCGAATGGAATTTCTTCGTAAGAAGCTACCATCTTTCCCAGGGCTCGCGTGCATTGATGCACCGGCACCTGTATTTGTATTAGGAGGTCTCTGTCTAGAGACGACAACTCCTTGGACTTCTCCTCCGGGAGAAACCCTTTTTATCCTGTTCTGTGTCCAGAACCATACCCAGGAACAGTAGACGCGTCGTAGGAACTAGAGATGAGCGCCTGAAATTTTTCGGGTTTTGTGTTTTGGTTTTGGGTTCGGTTCCGCGGCCGTGTTTTGGGTTCGACCGCGTTTTGGCAAAACCTCACCGAATTTTTTTTGTCGGATTCGGGTGTGTTTTGGATTCGGGTGTTTTTTTTAAAAAACACTAAAAAACAGCTTAAATCATAGAATTTGGGGGTCATTTTAATCCCATATTATTATTAACCTCAAAAACCATAATTTCCACTCATTTTCAGTCTATTCTGAATACCTCACACCTCACAATATTATTTTTAGTCCTAAAATTTGCACCAAGGTCGCTGGATGACTAAGCTAAGCGACACTAGTGGCCGACACAAACACCTGGCCCATCTAGGAGTGGCACTGCAGTGTCACGCAGGATGTCCCTTCCAAAAAACCCTCCCCAATCAGCACATGACGCAAAGAAAAAAAGAGGCGCAATGAGGTAGCTGACTGTGTGAGTAAGATAAGCGACCCTAGTGGCCGACACAAACACCGGGCCCATTTAGGAGTGGCACTGCAGTGTCACGCAGGATGTCCCTTCCAAAAAACCCTCCCCAATCAGCACATGACGCAAAGAAAAAAAGAGGCGCAATGAGGTAGCTGACTGTGTGAGTAAGATTAGCGACCCTAGTGGCCGACACAAACACCGGGCCCATTTAGGAGTGGCACTGCAGTGTCACGCAGGATGTCCCTTCCAAAAAACCCTCCCCAATCAGCACATGACGCAAAGAAAAAAAGAGGCGCAATGAGGTAGCTGACTGTGTGAGTAAGATTAGCGACCCTAGTGGCCGACACAAAAACCGGGCCCATTTAGGAGTGGCACTGCAGTGTCACGCAGGATGTCCCTTCCAAAAAACCCTCCCCAATCAGCACATGACGCAAAGAAAAAAAATAGGCGCAATGAGGTAGCTGACTGTGTGAGTAAGATTAGCGACCCTAGTGGCCGACACAAACACCGGGCCCATTTAGGAGTGGCACTGCAGTGTCACGCAGGATGTCCCTTCCAAAAAACCCTCCCCAATCAGCACATGACGCAAAGAAAAAAAGAGGCGCAATGAGGTAGCTGACTGTGTGAGTAAGATTAGCGACCCTAGTGGCCGACACAAACACCGGGCCCATTTAGGAGTGGCACTGCAGTGTCACGCAGGATGTCCCTTCCAAAAAACCCTCCCCAAACAGCACATGACGCAAAGAAAAATAAAAGAAAAAAGAGGTGCAAGATGGAATTGTCCTTGGGCCCTCCCACCCACCCTTATGTTGTATAAACAAAACAGGACATGCACACTTTAACCAACCCATCATTTCAGTGACAGGGTCTGCCACACGACTGTGACTGATATGACGGGTTGGTTTGGACCCCCCCCCAAAAAAGAAGCAATTAATCTCTCCTTGCACAAACTGGCTCTACAGAGGCAAGATGTCCACCTCATCATCACCCTCCGATATATCACCGTGTACATCCCCCTCCTCACAGATTATCAATTCGTCCCCACTGGAATCCACCATCTCAGCTCCCTGTGTACTTTGTGGAGGCAATTGCTGCTGGTCAATGTCTCCGCGGAGGAATTGATTATAATTAATTTTAATGAACATCATCTTCTCCACATTTTCTGGATGTAACCTCGTACGCCGATTGCTGACAAGGTGAGCGGCGGCACTAAACACTCTTTCGGAGTACACACTTGTGGGAGGGCAACTTAGGTAGAATAAAGCCAGTTTGTGCAATGGCCTCCAAATTGCCTCTTTTTCCTGCCAGTATAAGTATGGACTGTGTGACGTGCCTACTTGGATGCGGTCACTCATATAATCCTCCACCATTCTTTCAATGGTGAGAGAATCATATGCAGTGACAGTAGACGACATGTCAGTAATCGTTGTCAGGTCCTTCAGTCCGGACCAGATGTCAGCATCAGCAGTCGCTCCAGACTGCCCTGCATCACCGCCAGCGGGTGGGCTCGGAATTCTGAGCCTTTTCCTCGCACCCCCAGTTGCGGGAGAATGTGAAGGAGGAGATGTTGACAGGTCGCGTTCCGCTTGACTTGACAATTTTCTCACCAGCAGGTCTTTCAACCCCAGCAGACTTGTGTCTGCCGGAAAGAGAGATCCAAGGTAGGCTTTAAATCTAGGATCGAGCACGGTGGCCAAAATGTAGTGCTCTGATTTCAACAGATTGACCACCCGTGAATCCTTGTTAAGCGAATTAAGGGCTCCATCCACAAGTCCCACATGCCTAGCGGAATCGCTCCGTGTTAGCTCCTCCTTCAATGTCTCCAGCTTCTTCTGCAAAAGCCTGATGAGGGGAATGACCTGACTCAGGCTGGCAGTGTCTGAACTGACTTCACGTGTGGCAAGTTCAAAGGGCATCAGAACCTTGCACAACGTTGAAATCATTCTCCACTGCGCTTGAGACAGGTGCATTCCACCTCCTATATCGTGCTCAATTGTATAGGCTTGAATGGCCTTTTGCTGCTCCTCCAACCTCTGAAGCATATAGAGGGTTGAATTCCACCTCGTTACCACTTCTTGCTTCAGATGATGGCAGGGCAGGTTCAGTAGTTTTTGGTGGTGCTCCAGTCTTCTGTACGTGGTGCCTGTACGCCGAAAGTGTCCCGCAATTTTTCTGGCCACCGACAGCATCTCTTGCACGCCCCTGTCGTTTTTTAAATAATTCTGCACCACCAAATTCAAGGTATGTGCAAAACATGGGACGTGCTGGAATTTGCCCATATTTAATGCACACACAATATTGCTGGCGTTGTCCGATGCCACAAATCCACAGGAGAGTCCAATTGGGGTAAGCCATTCCGCGATGATCTTCCTCAGTTGCCGTAAGAGGTTTTCAGCTGTGTGCGTATTCTGGAAACCGGTGATACAAAGCGTAGCCTGCCTAGGAAAGAGTTGGCGTTTGCGAGATGCTGCTACTGGTGCCGCCGCTGCTGTTCTTGCGGCGGGAGTCCATACATCTACCCAGTGGGCTGTCACAGTCATATAGTCCTGACCCTGCCCTGCTCCACTTGTCCACATGTCCGTGGTTAAGTGGACATTGGGTACAACTGCATTTTTTAGGACACTGGTGAGTCTTTTTCTGAGGTCCGTGTACATTCTCGGTATCGCCTGCCTAGAGAAGTGGAACCTAGATGGTATTTGGTAACGGGGGCACACTGCCTCAATAAATTGTCTAGTTCCCTGTGAACTAACGGCGGATACCGGACGCACGTCTAACACCAACATAGTTGTCAAGGCCTCAGTTATCCGCTTTGCAGCAGGATGACTGCTGTGATATTTCATCTTCCTCGCAAAGGACTGTTGAACAGTCAATTGCTTACTGGAAGTAGTACAAGTGGGCTTACGACTTCCCCTCTGGGATGACCATCGACTCCCAGCAGCAACAACAGCAGCGCCAGCAGCAGTAGGCGTTACACGCAAGGATGCATCGGAGGAATCCCAGGCAGGAGAGGACTCGTCAGAATTGCCAGTGACATTGCCTGCAGGACTATTGGCATTCCTGGGGAAGGAGGAAATTGACACTGAGGGAGTTGGTGGGGTGGTTTGCGTGAGCTTGGTTACAAGAGGAAGGGATTTACTGGTCAGTGGACTGCTTCCGCTGTCACCCAAAGTTTTTGAACTTGTCACTGACTTATTATGAATGCGCTGCAGGTGACGTATAAGGGAGGATGTTCCGAGGTGGTTAACGTCCTTACCCCTACTTATTACAGCTTGACAAAGGGAACACACGGCTTGACACCTGTTGTCCGCATTTCTGTTGAAATAGTTCCACACCGAAGAGCTGATTTTTTTGGTATTTTCACCAGGCATGTCAACGGCCATATTCCTCCCACGGACAACAGGTGTCTCCCCGGGTGCCTGACTTAAACAAACCACCTCACCATCAGAATCCTCCTGGTCAATTTCCTCCCCAGCGCCAGCAACACCCATATCCTCCTCATCCTGGTGTACTTCAACACTGACATCTTCAATCTGACTATCAGGAACTGGACTGCGGGTGCTCCTTCCAGCACTTGCAGGGGGCGTGCAAATGGTGGAAGGCGCATGCTCTTCACGTCCAGTGTTGGGAAGGTCAGGCATCGCAACCGACACAATTGGACTCTCCTTGTGGATTTGGGATTTCGAAGAACGCACAGTTCTTTGCGGTGCTACTGCTTTTGCCAGCTTGAGTCTTTTCATTTTTCTAGCGAGAGGCTGAGTGCCTCCATCCTCATGTGAAGCTGAACCACTAGCCATGAACATAGGCCAGGGCCTCAGCCGTTCCTTGCCACTCCGTGTGGTAAATGGCATATTGGCAAGTTTACGCTTCTCCTCCGACAATTTTATTTTAGGTTTTGGAGTCCTTTTTTTACTGATATTTGGTGTTTTGGATTTGACATGCTCTGTACTATGAAATTGGGCATCGGCCTTGGCAGACGACGTTGCTGGCATTTCATCGTCTCGGCCATGACTAGTGGCAGCAGCTTCAGCACGAGGTGGAAGTGGATCTTGATCTTTCCCTAATTTTGGAACCTCAACATTTTTGTTCTCCATATTTTAATAGGCACAACTAAAAGGCACCTCAGGTAAACAATGGAGATGGATGGATACTAGTATACAATTATGGACGGACTGCCGAGTGCCGACACAGAGGTAGCTACAGCCGTGAACTACCGTACTGTGTCTGCTGCTAATATAGACTGGTTGATAAAGAGATGTCGTAGTATGTATGTATGAAGAAGAAACAAAAAAAAAACCACGGTTAGGTGGTATACAATTATGGACGGACTGCCGAGTGCCGACACAGAGGTAGCCACAGCCGTGAACTACCGTACTGTACTGTGTCTGCTGCTAATATAGACTGGTTGATAAAGAGATGTCGTAGTATGTATGTATGAAGAAGAAAGAAAAAAAAACCACGGTTAGGTGGTATACAATTATGGACGGACTGCCGAGTGCCGACACAGAGGTAGCCACAGCCGTGAACTACCGTACTGTACTGTGTCTGCTGCTAATATAGACTGGTTGATAAAGAGATGTCGTAGTATGTATGTATAAAGAAGAAAGAAAAAAAAACCACGGTTAGGTGGTATACAATTATGGACGGACTGCCGAGTGCCGACACAGAGGTAGCCACAGCCGTGAACTACCGTACTGTACTGTGTCTGCTGCTAATATAGACTGGTTGATAAAGAGATGTCGTAGTATGTATGTATGAAGAAGAAAGAAAAAAAAACCACGGTTAGGTGGTATACAATTATGGACGGACTGCCGAGTGCCGACACAGAGGTAGCCACAGCCGTGAACTACCGTACTGTACTGTGTCTGCTGCTAATATAGACTGGTTGATAAAGAGATGTAGTAGTATGTATGTATAAAGAAGAAAGAAAAAAAAACCACGGGTAGGTGGTATACAATTATGGATGGACTGCCGAGTGCCGACACAGAGGTAGCTACAGCCGTGAACTACCGTACTGTGTCTGCTGCGACTGGATGATAAATAATGATATAAAAAATATATATATATCACTACTGCAGCCGGACAGGTATATATATTATATAATGACGGACCTGCTGGACACTGTCTGTCAGCAGAATGAGTTTTTTATAGAATAAAAAAAAAAAACACCACACAAGTGAAGTCACACGACGAGTGTTTAACTTTTTCAGGCAATCACAATATAGTATACTACTAACTATACTGGTGGTCAGTGTGGTCAGGTCACTGGTCAGTCACACTGGCAGTGGCACTCCTGCAGCAAAAGTGTGCACTGTTTAATTTTAATATAATATGTACTCCTGGCTCCTGCTATAACCTATAACTGGCACTGCAGTGCTCCCCAGTCTCCCCCACAATTATAAGCTGTGTGAGCTGAGCACAGTCAGATATATAATATATACATAGATGATGCAGCACACTGGGCTGAGCAGTGCACACAGATATGGTATGTGACTGTCTTGTACTCCTGGCTCCTGCTATAACCTATAACTGGCACTGCAGTGCTCCCCAGTCTCCCCCACAATTATAAGCTGTGTGAGCTGAGCACAGTCAGATATATAATATATACATAGATGATGCAGGCATGCAGCACACTGGGCTGAGCAGTGCACACAGATATGGTATGTGACTGAGTCACTGTGTGTACCGTTTTTTTCAGGCAGAGAACGGATATATTAAATAAAACAACTGCACTGCTGGTGGTCACTGTGGTCAGTCACTAAACTCTGCACTCTCTTCTACAGTATCAGCCTCAGGTCAATCTCTCTCTCTCTCTCTCCTAATCTAAATGGAGAGGACGCCAGCCACGTACTCTCCCTATCAATCTCAATGCACGTGTGAAAATGGCGGCGACGCGCGGCTCCTTATATAGAATCCGAGTCTCGCGAGAATCCGACAGCGTCATGATGACGTTCGGGCGCGCTCGGGATAACCGAGCAAGGCGGGAAGATCCGAGTCGCTCGGACCCGTGAAAAAAAACATGAAGTTCGTGCGGGTTCGGATTCAGAGAAACCGAACCCGCTCATCTCTAGTAGGAACCAGCTGCGACTTTGGAATATTCAGAATCCAGCCGTGCTGTTGTAGCACTTCCCGAGATAGTGCTACTCCGACGAACAACTGCTCCCTGGACCTCGCCTTTATAAGGAGATCGTCCAAGTACGGGATAATTATTTCGGCCATTATTATTATTAAATACCCTCGGTGCCGGGGACAGACCAACGGCACCGTCTGGAATTGGTAATGACAATCCTGTACCACAATTTTGAGGTACTCCTGGTGAAGAGGGTAAATAGGGACATGCAGGTAAGCATCCTTGATGTCCAGTGATACCATGAAATTCTCCAGGCTTGCAATAATCGCCCTGAGCGATTCCATTTTGAACTTGAACCTTCGTATAGAAGTGTTCAAGGATTTCAATTTTAGCATGGGTCTCACCGAACCGTCTGGTTTCGGTACCACAACATTTTGGAATAGTAACCCCGGCCTTTTTGAAGGAGGGGTACCTTGATTTCACCTGCTGGAAGTACAGCTTGTGAATTGCCGCCAGTACTACCTTTCTCCGAGGGCAGCAGGCAAGGCTGATGTGAGGTAACGGAGAGGGGGAGTCGCCTCGAACTCCAGCCTGTATCCCTGTGATACTACTTGCAGAACCTAGGGATCCACCTGTGGGCAAGCCCACTGGTCCCTGAAGTTCCCGAGACGCGCCCCACCGCACCTGTGTTGCCCCAGCGTCATGCGGTGGACTTAGAGGAAGCGGGGGAAGATTTTTGATCCTGGGAACTGGCTGTCTGGTGCAGCTTTTTCCTTCTTCCCTTGTCTCTGTGCAGAAAGGAAGCGCCTTTGACCCGCTTGCTTTTCTGAAGCCGAAAGGACTGTACCTGAAAATACGGTGCTCTCTTAGGCTGTGAGGAAACCTGAGGTAAAAATTTTTCTTCCCAGCTGTTGCTGTGGATACGAGGTCCCAGAGACCATCCCCAAACAATTCCTCACCCTTATAAGGCAGAATCTCCATGTGCCTTTTAAAGGCAGCATCACCTGTCCACTGCCGGGTCTCTAATACCCTCCTGGCAGAATGGACATTGCATTAATTCTGGATGCCAGCCGGCAAATATCCCTCTGTGCATCCTTCATATATAAGACGACGTCTTTAATATGCTCTATGTTAGCAAAATATTATCCCTGTCTAGGGTATTAATATTATCTGACAGGGTATCAGACCACGCTGCAGCAGCACTATTTATGCTGAGGCAATTGCAGGTCTCAGTATAGAACCTGAGTGTGTATATACAGACTTCAGGATAGCCTCCTGCTTTTTATCAGCAGGCTCCTTCAAGGTGGCCGTATCCTAAGACGGCAGTGCCACCTTTTTTGACAAACGTGTGAGCGCCTTATCCACCCTAGGGGATATCTCCCAACGTGACCTATCCTCTGGCGGGAAAGGGTACGCCATCAGTAACTTTTTAGAAATTACCAGTTTCTTATCGGGGGAACCCACGCTTCTTTACACACTTAATTCACTCATCTGATGGGGGAACAAAACACTGGCTGCTTTTTCTCCCCAAAAATAAAACCCCTTTTATGTGGTACTTGGGTTCATGTCAGAAATGTGTAACACATTTTTCATTGCCGAGATCATGTAACGGATGTTCCTAGTGGATTGTGTATATATCTCAACCTCGTCGACACTGGAGTCAGACTCCGTGTCGACATCTGTGTCTGCCATCTGAGGTAACGGGCGTTTTTTGAGCCCCTGATGGCCTTTGAGACGCCCGGGCAGGCGCGGGCTGAGAAGCCGGCTGTCCCACAGCTGTTACGTCATCCAGCCTTTTATGTAAGGAGTTGACATTGTCGGTTAATACCTTCCACCTATCCATCCACTCTGGTGTCGGCCCCACAGGGGGCGACATCCCATTTATCGGCCTCTGCTCCGCCTCCACGTAACCTTCCTCATCCAACATGCCGACACAGCCGTACCGACACACCGCACACACACAGGGAATGCTCTGACTGAGGACAGGACCCCACAAAGTCCTTTGGGGAGACAGAGAGAGAGTATGCCAGCACACACCAGAGCGCTATATAATGCAGGGATTAACACTATAACCGAGTGATTTTTCCCCCAATAGCTGCTTGTATACATATATTGCGCCTAAATTTAGTGCCCCCCCTCTCTTTTTAAACCTTTGAGCCTGAAAACTACAGGGGAGAGCCTGGGGAGCTGTCTTCCAGCGGAGCTGTGAAGAAAAAATGGCGCCAGTGTGCTGAGGGAGATAGCCCCGCCCCTTTTTTGGCAGACTATTCTCACGCTTTTTTCATGGATTCTGGCAGGGGTAATTTATCACATATATAGCCCTGGGACTATATATTGTGATGATTTGCCAGCCAAGGTGTCTTATATTGCCCTCAGGGCGCCCCCCCCCCCCCCAGCGCCCTGCACCCATCAGTGACCGGAGTGTGAGGTGTGCATGAGGAGCAATGGCGCACTGCTGCAGTGCTGTGCGCTACCTTGTTAAAGACAGAAGTCTTCTGCCGCCGATTTTCCGGAACACTTCTTGCTTCTGGCTCTGTAAGGGGGCCGGCGGCGCGGCTCCGGGACCGAACACCAAGGTCGGGTCCTGCGGTCGATCCCTCTGGAGCTAATGGTGTCCAGTAGCCTAAGAAGCCCAAACTACCACCAGTTAGGTAGGTTCGCTTCTTCTCCCCTTAGTCCCTCGCTGCAGTGAGTCTGTTGCCAGCAGATCTCACTGTAAAATAAAAAACCTAAAATATACTTTCTTTCTAGGAGCTAAGGAGAGCCCCTAGTGTGCATCCAGCTCAGCCGGGCACAAGATTCTAACTGAGGTCTGGAGGAGGGTCATAGTGGGAGTAGCCAGTGCACACCAGGTAGTCCTAAAGCTTTCTTTAGTTGTGCCCAGTCTCCTGCGGAGCCGCTATTCCCCATGGTCCTTACGGAGTCCCAGCATCTACTTAGGACGTCAGAGAAATGGGATGAAGAGGGCAAGAGAGATGGAAGAGGGTAAGGGTGGGAGAGAGAGATGGGAGGAAGAGGGGAAGAGAAAGATGGAAGAGGGTGAGAGAGAGAGAGAGAGAGGGGGAAGAGGGATGAGGGAGGGAAATGGAAGGAAGTGAAATGGGATGAGGAGGACAAGAGAAAGATGGAGGAGGGTAAGGGTGGGAGAGAGATGGGAGGAAGAGGGGTGAGAGAGAAACGGGAGGAAGAGAAAGATGGAAGAGGGTAAGGGTGGGAGAGAGATGAAAGGAAGAGGGGTGAGTGAGGGAAATGGGAGGAAGAGAACGATGGAATAGGGTAAGGGTGGTAGAGAGAGAGGAGAGGAAAAGGAGAAGAGAAAGATGGAAGAGGGTAAGGGTGGGTGAGAGAGAGAGAGGGAGGGAGGGAGGAAGAGGGAGAAAAATGGGAGGAAGAGGGCAAGAGAAGGATGAAGAGAGAGATGGGAGGAAGAGGCGGAGAGATATTGGTAGGTGAGGGAGGGAAGGACACCCTGTAACGCTGGGAACATTAGCTAGCAAACTGGAGAACGATAGGTCCAAAACACTAGTACTATTATATTTTATTCCACTCATATAAAAGTGTCTTATTTTAAGGATACAAGATCCTTATGGCTACATACTGGTTATGTTGTGTCTATTACCTTTGCCAGCAGCTTTGCAGCATTCTGTAGGTACTGCCAGTCAATCCAGGTGCCAAGGTTGTTCATGACCCGCTCCTGAATCTTTTCCTGAATTTGCTGGTAGGTCTGGGCTTCCAGCTGCAGACTTTTATTGTGATTTTCCCACTGCCGGAGACAATAACCAGTGTACAGACAGACAGGGCAATAGTAAGTGGCATTATAACCGCACATAAGAGGCCCAATAACCAGTCACTGCCAGAGGAGACTGTAGAATTTGCACTGAACTCTGGTGGCCGCACCAGTTTTCCCATGCTGTGTGCCAAAATCGTGATATTCCTCTCTACCCAAGCAAATGTTTATGGTTTTATTGGAGATACATTTTTCTATGTTATCATAATAAATACCCTTTCTAACTTATGGGCAATACATTGGGGAAAATATAGAAAATGAACCATTTCTAAAACCCATAACAACGTATAAATGTGAGATGCACGAGTTCTTCAATTCTTCCATGGATACGAACGTGCAAGCTTATGGCTTTAACACTAGGTGGTGCCAGATCTGGGTTTCGTTCATGCACTGACCAGTACTAGAATCTGATTGGCTGTTGTGCTTGCTGACCAGACAGGTCTATCCTACGCGTTTCGTCTGCAGCTTACCCTCTCAAAGTAGAAGAGGTATTTCTTCAGCGCCTCCCTGGCCTGGGCCTGTTGACTCTGATTCACAATGTCAGGGTTCTCTTTGTAGCGGCTGCATTCGTAATACTCGCTGCCGTGCGTCTTCCAGTCACCAAGGCACATCCAGCAGAAGTCTGAGAACAGACGCGGTATATACCCAGAGTCATATACTGTTACAAAGCATGACCCTAAATGTCTCTTCTCCCCTTTCCTGCTTCTATTATAACAGTATACTTTTTTTTTGTAATTTATTTAAAATAAAAATGAAACCGTGTAGTTGATGGTCAAGACGGATCGGGCAGTGTGTATGCTCAACATACTGCCCGAAACCGGCTATAGATATATCTGCAGATCCACTGATCTGCAGATATATCTTCCAGTGTGTACCCACCTTAAAAGTCTTAAGGGCCGTATACACGGCCTGATTTGCGGAGAGATGTGTGCTGAGCGAATCGCTCAGCACACATATCTCCCCCCACACGCTCAGCACACATCGCGCTGTGCTGAGCGGAGATGGGGGGGCCCGCTCATTTCACCCAGCGGGTGCATGCAGGCCAATCTAGCACCAGCGGGGCTGCGCATCGCTTTCGCTGTGAGGGGTACACACGGAGCGATCGCTGCTTAAAATCTAAGCAATCTAGTCAGATTGCTTCGATTTTAAACAGCGATGGCGCCGGCGATGCCTTTGCACTTCAAGAGTAGCTCTGTGAGTACCCCCCTTTACATTAATAAAACCTATTCAATAAGATGGAGATAAGACAATGGAACCACCTATGACCCCTCTCAACATCTAATCAAGGACTCCGAAGACCTTTCTTTTAAAACATAACCCCCACGCTCCACTTGCCTTCTGATTACCCTGAATGGTGTGTTATATCACCTTATACCTCACCCATCTTAGTAGGATCTTTACAATGATGCATTGGCTTTCACAGAAGACCCAGGCTTATAAAGAGCATTGAATTATGTAGTAAAACGCGTTTCTGTATTGTCTGCCATGCACACATCACGCTGCACACGTACTCTTTATTCTCAGGAAATGCCTCCAACTAGAAGAGCACCAAGTTGCATGGATACATACTGAGCAAAAGTGTAACTTTCACAGTAAAGTCCAACTATCCAGAACCTTAGTTGGAGAGGTTCGGGGGGGGGGGGGAAGTGTTAGGGGTCAGGCACTTATGGGGGAAGGGTTAGGGTCAGGCACTTATGGGGGAAGGGTTAGGGTCAGGCACTTATGGGGGAAGGGTTAGGGTCAGGCACTTATGGGGGAAGGGTTAGGGTCAGGCACTTATGGGGGAAGGGTTAGGGTCAGGCACTTATGGGGGAAGGGTTAGGGTCAGGCACTTATGGGGGAAGGGTTAGGGTCAGGCACTTATGGGGGAAGGGTTAGGGTCAGACACTTATGGGGGAAGGGTTAGGGTCAGACACTTATGGGGGAAGGGTTAGGGTCAGACACTTATGGGGGAAGGGTTAGGGTCAGACACTTATGGGGGAAGGGTTAGGGTCAGACACTTATGGGGGAAGGGTTAGGGTCAGGCACTTATGGGGGAAGGGTTAGGGTCAGGCACTTATTGGGGAAGGGTTAGGGTCAGGCGCTAGGGGGGGAGGGTCAGGCGCTAAGGGGGGAGGGTCAGGCGCTAAGGGGGGAGGGTCAGGCGCTAAGGGGGGAGGGTCAGGCGCTAAGGGGGGAGGGTCAGGGTCAGGCACTTATTGGGGAAGGGTTAGGGTCAGGCGCTAAGGGGGGAGGGTCAGGCGCTAAGGGGGGAGGGTCAGGCGCTAAGGGGGGAGGGTTAGGCGCTAAGGGGGGAGGGTTAGGCGCTAAGGGGGGAGGGTTAGGGTCAGGCGCTAAGGGGGGAGGGTTAGGGTCAGGCGCTAAGGGGGGAGGGTTAGGGTCAGGCACTAAGGGGGGAGGGTTAGGGTCAGGCACTAAGGGGGGAGGGTTAGGGTCAGGCACTAAGGGGGAGGTTAGGGTCTTACCTACCCCCCCTGTCGGGGTTTTAACTAACGGGATGCCTGCGTCTGTATTCCGACGGCGGCAAAATCCTACTGAATCCAAGTTAACCCTCAGCAGTTCTACACTTTACCGTCCTTACAGAGAACAAGGTTACTTACCATGCTTGCATTTCGAACATTGCTGTAAGAAACAAGACAGTGTTACAGTTATACTAGGAACCTTATTACTTGTGTGAGCTCCAACCAAAGACAAAACACAAAAAAACAAAACCTATTATTATCTATCTATATACAGGTTGAGTCTCCCTTATCCAAAATGCTTGGGACCAGAGGTATTTTGGATATAGGATTTTTCCGTATTTTGGAATAATTGCATGCCATAATGAGATATCATGGTGATGGGACCTAAATCTAAGCACAGAATGCATTTATGTTACATATACACCTTATACACACAGCCTGAAGGTCATTTTAGCCAATATTTTTTATAACTTTGTGCATTATACAAAGTGTGTGTACATTCACACAATTCATTTATGTTTCATATACACCTTATACACACAGCCTGAAGGTCATTTAATACAATATTTTTAATAACTTTGTGTATTAAACAAAGTTTGTGTACATTGAGCCATCAAAAAACAAAGGTTTCACTATCTCACTCAAAAAGTCCGTATTTCGGAATATTCCCTATTTCAGAATATTTGTATATGGGATACTCAACCTGTAGTAATGTAAAAGACTATGGGGTATATGCAATTGCGGTCGAATTCCCGGAAAAAAAAATCGTCAATGCAATTCAGTGCTTTCCGTCAAAAAAACGGACTTTCAAAATTCGACTTTTTGAAATTCGAATTTTTGCAAATTCGACTTTTCTGCAATGATACAAGTGCTGCAATTCGACAAAAGCATATTCAATTCAAGTTTGGAAATTCGACAGCAGTGCTTTTAGACAGTAAATTCGTCATTTTCAATCCGCCACACTTTGGAGGGTGAAAACAATAAAAAAAAATTTAAACATGTTTTTTTTTGTTTTTGTTTTTTTAGGAATAGCATATCTATTTATATTAGAAGGGATTAGGTACTTTTTTTTTTTTTTTTTGGAGGCACAAATATTATTTATATAGTATTTAAATTATTTTTTTTTATTTTATTTTTTATTGCTGGAACGGTAAAATCCTATAAAAAAAAAAATGGCGTGGGGTCCGCCCTCCAAAGCATAACCAGCCTCGGGCTCTTCGAGCTGGTCCTGGTTCTAAAAATGCGGGGGGAAAATTGACAGGGGATCCCCCGTATTTTTAAAACCAGCACCGGGCTCTGCGCCTGGTGCAAAAAATACGGGGGACAAAACGAGCAGGGTTCCCCCGTATTTTTCACACCAGCATCGGGCTCCACTAGCTGGACAGATAATGCCACAGCCGGGGGTCACTTTTATACAGTGCCCTGCGGCCGTGGCATTAAATATCCAACTAGTCACCCCTGGCCGGGGTACCCTGGGGGAGTGGGGACCCCTTCAATCAAGGGGTCCCCCCCCCCCCCCAGCCACCCAAGGGCCAGGGGTGAAGCCCGAGGCTGTCCCCCCCATCCAAGGGCTGCGGATGGGAGGCTGATAGCCTTGAGTAAAATGAAAAGAATATTGTTTTTTTCCAGCAGTACTACAAGTCCCAGCAAGCCTCCCCCGCAAGCTGGTACTTGGAGAACCACAAGTACCAGCATGCGGGAGAAAAACGGGCCCGCTGGTACCTGTAGTACTACTGGAAAAAAAATACCCAAATAAAAACCGTACACACACACCGTGACAAGTAAAACTTTATTACACACTGCCGACACACACATACTTACCTATGTTCACACGCCGACATCGGTCCTCTTCTCCATGTAGAATCCACGGATACCTGAAAAGAAAATATCAATATACTCACCTCAGCCAGGGTCCAGAGATAAATCCACGTACTTGGCAAAAAAAGAAAACGAACACACGGACCACCGGACTGAAAGGGGTCCCATGCTGACACATCAGACCCCTTTCCACGAATGAGACCTGTCAGTGACAGCTGTCACACAAAGGTATATAAAGCCAATCAGGAAGTGCAACTTCGTTGCGCTCACCTGATTGGCTGTGCGCTGTCTGAACATCGCACAGCCCCGTCCATTATATTCAATGGTGGGAACTTAGCGGCTAGCGGTGAGGTCACCGCCGGTCAGCGGCTGACCGCGGGTAACCCCACCGCTGACGGCAAAGTTCCCACCATTGAAACTAATGGAGCGGCTTTGCGATGCGCTGTCACAGCACAGACAGCGCACAGCCAATCAGGTGAGCGCCACGGAAGTAGCGCTTCCTGATTGGCTGAAGGGACTTCAGTGACAGGAGTCACGTGATGTCCCGGCATTCGGGGGAAGGGGTCTCATGTGTCAGCATGGGACCCCTTTCAGTACGGCATGGAACGGGTGTTCGGTTTGTTTTTTTAACAAGTACCTGGATTATACTCTGGACGTGGATGTACTTCTGGACGCTGGAAGGTGAGTATAATTTTTTCACAGGTACCCTCGGATCGTCGGAGACCGTGGCAGTCGGCGTGTCAACATAGGTAAGTATGTGTGTGTCGGCAGTATGTAATAAAGTTGTACTTGTCACGGTGTGTGTGTCCTGTTTTTATTTGGGTATTTTTTTCCCAGTAGAACTACAGGTACCAGCGGGCCCGTTTTTCTCCCGCATGCTGGTACTTGTGGTTCTCCAAGTACCAGCTTGCGGGGGAGGCTTGCTGGGACTTGTAGTACTGCTGGAAAAAACAATATTCTTTTCATTTTACTCAAGGCTATCAGCCTCCCATCCGCAGCCATTGGATGGGGGGGGGGGACAGCCTCGGGCTTCACCCCTGGCCCTTGGGTGGCTGGGGGGGACGGGACCCCTTGATTGAAGGGGTCCCCACTCCCCCAGGGTACCCCGGCCAGGGGTGACTGGTTGGATATTTAATGCCACGGCCGCAGGGCACTGTATAAAAGTGACCCCCGGCTGTGGCATTATCTGTCCAGCTAGTGGAGCCCGATGCTGGTGTAAAAAATACGGGGGACCCCTGCTCGTTTTGTCCCCCGTATTTTTTGCACCAGCACCAGGCGCAGAGCCCGGTGCTGGTTTTAAAAATACGGGGGATCCATGCCCAATTTTTCTCCGCATTTTTAGAACCAGGACCAGCTCGAAGAGCCCGAGGCTGGTTATGCTTTGGAGGGGGGACCCCACACCATTTTTTTTTCCGTTTTTTCCCCGTTTTTTAAAATCGCGGCAAAATCCGGCAAATCGGCCGATTTTCGCCCGCGGGACTGTCGAATCCGTTTTGCATTGAATATGGTGAATTCCAGCAGCCACCTGCCGGAATTCACCTGTTGAATTGTGTCGAATTTAAAAACGGCGATAATTTGCCGCGATTCGCCGTGAATTGCATATACCCCTATGTATTCTTTCCAAAGAGTCACGTTGGTAATAAGTGCTGAATGACATAAGTCCTATTATTATTTTATTATTCAGTTTCTAATATAGCGCAGCATATTCCATTGCGCTTTACAATTGGAAACAATGACAACACAAACTGGGTAATAACAGACAAATAGGTAAAAAGGCCCTGCTTGCAAATTTACAATCTATAGGGTAATAGGAAGGAAACACAACGATAAGCTCTATCTATAGAATAGCGGTCCCACCAGATCGCAAACACAGTCCTGATAGGATGGAATTAGATATGAATGCTTCTGAAGGTCATGTGGGCGGTTCAGGATTTGATAGGCTTGCCTGAAGAGAAGAGTTTTCAGGGAACGCTTGAAAGTTTAAAGTCCTATGATCTCAGCATCTGTGGAGTGGCAGATGCCAAATAATCCTTGAGATGGGGCATTACTTTTGCATTGGCCACTGCTGCACGGAACTCTGGAACAATGGGGGACATTCACACAGCAGTGAGGATCTGCGGGTTACCTAGGGAGAACACCCTTGTCCCACATTGATAGTCAGTATAAGGCTGCATGTGTGTGTTGTACAATGTGGAGAATATTTTGCCTGTTCTCATAGGCTCTGTTCAAACGTACATTCCCAGATGTGTTATTGTGCCTTAGTCATAACATGGTTGGCCTCGAAAAATAAAAGTACATAGATGGACTTACTATGTTATTATTTAGTTATTACCATGAAGGGAGCAATACTGCCCCCTACCACTAATAAAGTAGAGCATCAAGGTGTAGATGCTATATAGTCTGTACACAGTACATTCTGGGGAGACAACTCCCTAATCTCAAGATGGATACAAGGTTGTGATGTGGGACACATCTTGGCCTCTTTGTAACTGGAGTGGATATATATGGAGATTTTCCCCCAGGGATTGTTACAGTCTAAGCCAGTGGTTTCCAAACTTTTTTGACTCACGGCACCCTAGAACATCAGAATTTTTTTCACGGTACCCCTAGGCCAAAAATTTCTTATTGAGAAATTTAGAAAGAAATATTACATTAAGTAGATCGCGTTTATATGTCATCCTTGGGGTCAGTTGTGTGGTGAGGGACAAGATTTGCTTCTGTTTGGCCACATATTTTATGACTGGCAGCCACCAGCACTGGTTTTGCCTATTATATTGACCATGAATAATTTGAATTGGTCCTGGACCACCAACCCAGGGCACCCCTGCAAGTGTCCCGAGGCACCGCAGGGAGCCACAGCACACAGTTTGGGAACCTCTGGTCTAAACATTAGTTAAGTATACACGGATAAGGCGCTATTCAATTATTTTCACCCCCTACCACACCTGTTCTGTGTCTGCTGACGGGCGTAGTATAATCATTTCAGCTCGCTACCACCGGGGGTAGCATGGGCTCCCAACCCGTTACACAGCTAAACCTGATTACTATGGGCACGATATGGATCACTTTAGAAAGAAGATTGGGCGTGATATATCATTTGAATACCGCCCAGTTTCTTTATCTGCTTACATCAAAAAATTGTGGTTTGCTTCTATTCCACTATAACAACCTTGTGCTGTGTCCTTTGCTCAATTTTGCTATATTTTCATGGATAATTGTATGAAGCCAATATTGACATCTCAAAAGATTACGTCATGTTTTTACTTGTTGTTTTATGGATTTGGAATCTCACGTGCAAATCCACAAAAATCAGGTGTCACTTTGTGATATGTTGTACTCAGAAGCCTAGCACTAAAGACTATGCAACACTACGGGATTAAAGTGATTCAATGCAGCTTTGTTGGAGTGTAAAGTGCCAAGCCGCTGAGGGTAAACAGACATTGACGGCGGGATTTTATGGGGTCCAAGAACGCTGGAGGTGCGGGGTGCCAGCCGATCTCAGACATTTTTTAAAGGGGCAACCACAAGTCAAAACAATGATTTGTAAGTGATTGCCCCTTTAAAAAATCCATTACATTCCACCCTCAAGATGAATGTAATGTTTACATGTTTATTATAACAGTGATCCGTCCAAGGTCAGACATGTTATTAAGGGCTTCCTGTAATGCAGATATGACTATCTGATGTATAAATTACGATGTCACTTACCATGTGATTGCAGCCACCATTTTTTTCGATACAAATATTGCACTTGGGACACTGGAGAAAAAGAAAAAAAAAAATATATGAAGTAACGCACATGCAAGAGTCTCAAGTGCTACCACCATGCACATAGTGCCTGACGCAGGACTGGCATGCCCACATGTAAAAAGGCGATCTCAGGAGCTGGAAGAGAGGTCACACGTAATGTGGTCACGTCAACCGTTCAGGCGATTTGTAGCCCTATGTGACCACCCTCCTATAGTCGCCTCACTACATGCTAATGCCTCGTTGGGGACAAACAACAGTTACATACGATGCCATTGCTTAGGTAGGCAGTGACGCATGCAGTTTGCTTTGGGGGAAAAATATAAAAAGATGCGGCCACCTTTGGGAAATGCGCACAACTGAGAATAAGACCCTGGGCATTCATATATCCTTAGCTGCAGAAGATACCAGATGATCGACTGACAATGTATAGGTCATTGGCAATGTATAGGTCATAGGACATCATTTGGTCAATATGCATTAGGTAAATGGGTACAAAAGGTCAACAGATGAATGGTTGACAGTGCTTAAGGTCGACGGGTACAAAAGGCTGACATGACGACAGTCGACACAAATTTTTGGGGATGTTTTCTCAACATTTACATCTATTGGGAATAGTAACCTGTGCCGATCGTTGTCATGTTGATCTTTGGAACCAGTCAACATTTTGGTGTCTATCTAATGACCGTCGACCATAACACTGTCGATCTATTGACCCACACCCCCCAGGTCTTGGATTACACATTCCTGGTGCACTTTATATAGTAGGAGCTTTCTCAGTCGAATGTCAACCAGTGAAAGGAAACTACTTAAATGTACGATAAATAAATCCCCCAACATCCCCTTCACTCATGACTCGCTAGAAGATTAAATCACAATTAATGTAATTAATGAAGCAATGATCCCAAAGTGCCACCAAGCAGCACTAACACGGACGTGTTGTCCACTTTCTTTATAAACACTAATGACCTCGTTTATCCACCACTTCTTTCTTTGGTTAATTGCGGATTTTCCAGGCAGGTTTTAAATACCGCAACAGAACTCTGCGCCTTGGATTGGGAAATAGACCCAACGTTCCGGGTTCTGCTTTTAGCAAGATGTTTTAATACCTGCCCAGAAAATTGTTCACTTTAAAAAGACTTATGTTTAAAAAAGCCAGACTCTAAACCTCCGGCACAGAGGTCATCTCCGTATCAGTGTCCGCTGAATCACTTTCCTTTTTTCTCATTTGTACGGAATAGAAAGGTCTGGAACGGAACCTGGCAGGATGAAAGGCCGTGGGTGCTGAATCAGAGCATTTCTTACAGATTCAGACCCACCCGCAGGAGGATGTACATAGCTGTACACAAAGTTTGATCAATGTAATCTAGTGTAGTGTTGACGCTTCCACTGTTATATGTGAATAAGTTAATAAGTTACACAATTTTGACCCTTCAGAGCAGCCAAGTCACCCGGGACCCGCTGTGCCAAGGGGAACTTTCTGGTGCAACTGAAGCCACAATATAGGAGGATACATCTGTATATCAAAATATAACCTGCACTACATGTTTTAGATAATATATTAACAGCAAGGAAGCTTAACACAAATCTAACGGGGCAGACTCAATCAGCCACCGGAACGGCTTCGCGTGGTATGTCACGGGAGTCAGAATCTGCTCACCGCCTATGGAGGTGCGAGCGGACTCAGCCTAACGTAACGGGCCAAGGACAGCCCACGTGTGAATGAACCTGGTCTCATGTTGTCTAAGTGGCTTCTTAGGATAATACGATTTGTGGAGAGCGTTCTATAAAAGAGCCATCACACCATGGGCCGGGACCTGAAAAAGATTATGGCGCTCTTGCCATATTCATGATGTGAAGTTGGATCACTGAGCAAGAGATGCTATAAATGCCACTGTTAAAGGTACACTGTGTGTTTTAGGACTTCTGTTCCAGCTGTGTGCTGGATATGGAGACTAGCGCAGGTGTTCTTCAGAACAGAGACTAGCACAGTGTTCCCATCCTCCTGTATAATCACACGGATGTAATGGGGGTTGCTCACAGGTAGGAGTGCTGTAGTGTAGTCACTGCTGGCTCGCTCCCGTGAAAGACAATCATTTGGCTGTCCCCAGCTGTGTGTCATTAGAAAGGCCTCTGGCTCTGTAGCCATTGCAACACCTGTGTGACACTAGCCTCAATCTTAGAGAATTAGCTGCAAACTCACCAATAGTAGACAATCTGCTCTCTGGCTATACAACTGCCTGGAAGCTTTCTCCAACAACACATCCTAGAACAGAATCCAAGCCTGTAAATTATCTTGCACATACTTCTCAATAGTGGTGAATATGCATCCTGCAGATCAGATTGTATGGACCAAATTGCCAAACAACTTGATCTGCGGACAGTCTGTGCTGGGACAAAATTCACAGATCTCCCTATTTAAAGATGGGTACAACACTGGACAATATATTGGCCTTCGCGCAAACGGGCAATATATTGCAAGCAGGTCTGAGCGGCACAGCAGATATCTCTTCAGATATATCGACGCATCTGACTGAGTGTAGGGCTGGTCTTCTGACCGCCCATACACTAGCTGCAGGGACTGAAGACAAAGCTGGGCAGACCGATTCAAAAGCCCGTCCAGCTGAGACGTCAGCACGACACACCGAGTGGCCGATTGGTATATGCTTACCTGAATTGGCCGCTCAAGTCTGCATGACGGCGAACCCAATAAGCCGACCTAGTGTGTACCCAGCATAAATCCAGATAGGCATGTCATTTGAGTTTGTCATCCCTACCCACTAAGCTAATCATCTGACATGCGCCTAGGGCCCAATCTTCTACTCCAAGACAAAAACGATATTGGTACATAAAAATGATTGGAGGGTGGGGGAGGGAGAGACAGAGACCCCACCGCTTTCACATCTTACGTCTTTAGTGTGAGCACTGATGTAGTTTGCTGTTTCCGAGTCATCTGCGCACTTTGTCAGCCACTTCCGGATGGTGGCGCAGTCTGTGGGAGCGTGGTACATTTGGCGGCACCGAAAGCTAACGGAAATAAAAAAAGAAATAATAAAATTGGAAAGGATATAAAGACAACAAAAGGAAGTTGGAAGAAAATGTAGTAAATCACCTTTTTACCCCAAGATAGTCCAGGGACACTGACAGACACCAGTTGCTAGAATATATATATATATATATATATATATATATATATATATATATATATATATATATATATATATATATTATATATATACACACACATACACACACATATACAAAGTAAAAGGTCTACACTTAAGTGAAATATATCACCATACTGTCCTACAGACTCTTCCAGGAAGTTAGCATGTAAGAATGGAGAGGATTCTGGGGCAGATGTATTAACCTGGTAAAGGCATAAGGAAGTGATAAACCAGTGATATGTGCAAGGTGATAACGGAACCAGCCAATCAGCTCCTAACTTAAATTTAGATATTGGAGCCGATTGGCTGGTGTGTTTATCACCTTGCACATATCACTGGTTTATCACTTCCTTATGCCTTCCCCAGGTTAATACATTTGCCCCTCTGTATCTTACAGCATCCTGTGCCAGCAGTGTAGGAGTGACAGGCTTGCGTACTTGCTAGGCAGTTACACAATGTATGGATTGGTGGATTCATACAAATGAGACTGAACCAGCGCTGGCGGCAGCATCACACACTGAAATGGCAGCTATGAGTCTTTCAAAATATCCAATTAGCATTTTACTTTTTATGAGCGACGCTGTAAAGTGATGATGTAACTGCGTCCACATTCATCTCCTGAAATACTCTGTGCTGCTGTGGGCATTCTGGTCATCTGACGGACCGTACTCGCTCCGTCACTTCAAAACTGGGTACCCATGGACGTGCAGTAATGAATCATGGTAGTTAGAAATCCCCAGACAGGGGTACCCATAAAACCAGACAGTTCAACTACCTTGCGTTGAGAAGTGATGCAATAAAGGCAGCGTGACAATTACACCATTATCTTTTCCAACACAAACTTACAGATTTGCGATGTCGCTGCATGTTTTATGTTATGACACTTTTTGAAAAATTTTTGGAAAAATAAAGCAATAAAGTGGCGGCTGTAACTGCACATGCAGAGCGATCTGTATCTGTGCAGGCCAGCCCAGTCCGAGAAGGGAGAGAGTAGGCGAGCGGCGATTTATAGGTGCTGTGCGGCCAGCAGGCATTTAAAAATAGACCTGGCAGGCGGTTCAGGTTTTTTGTGAAACGTTAACCCATGTGGGCCCAGGATCTTGCGGTGAAGTGGTTCCTAGATGTGCATAAATGAATGACGGCAAAGTACATAGGTGATAATAGAGACTGCTGAAATGACAGCCTAGAGCAGAGGCTAATCTACTGTTCTATATTTATATAGCACAGGCATACCGCTCAGGGATTTACAATAGGGGGGAACGAATCAGATAGGACAGGAGAGAGTGTATATTATAATACAGACATGGAAGGGGTTAAAGAATCATGTTCAGGCGCGCCACACTCTTGGGCACGACCGATGTGCGGCCACGCGGGTCATTAACGACCCTCGCTGTCGGCCGTGCATGCATGCTCAATCTGGACTGTCGTCCAAGTTCTGCCTGCACGGGGCGGCCGTGGCATGACGTCACTGAGCAATATGGGCGTCATATCGCTCAGTGTGTATGCACTGCCGCCGACCACCAGGCCCGGGAGGGGGAAACACTAGACGACGTCGCTCATAGAACATGTCATCTAGTGTGTATGCACCTTTAGGATCAATGTTGTTGACCTAATGAACATGTTGATTGTTTGTCAATGTCGTTCATAAGGTCAACAACCATACAGTTGTACATGTCGACATGCATTACCTGTCGACACGATGGATTAGACAGTATGACTGCCGACATTAAGAACGCCGATAAATCATGCAAACCTGGAAGAGTTTATTGAACCAATGAAGAGTTCTGTGCGATCGCAGATTGGTGCAGGGCAAGGTTATGGGATTAACCCCTCCTCAAGGCTACGCCAGAATGGAGACACAGTCATTTACAACAGAACCCAGAGCTCTGGGGATCAACCAGACCATCTGTATGCATCATATTCCCGCACTCACCAGAAGACCTCGCTGCATCTGTTGCACTGCACCCGGCGAGCCTTTGGCTCCTGAACCTGTATGACCATAGGGCAGTCAGCACCGGGGCACAGCTGTAGCTGATAGTGGCTCTGAGGGAGAGAGAGACACAAAAAGGCTCAATATGTGATCTACCGTACAAAGGGCCTAATTCAGAGTTGATCGCAGCAGCAAATTTGTTAGCAGTTGGACAAAACCATGTGCAGTGCAGGGGGGGGGGGGGGGGGGGGGGGGCAGATGTAACATGTGCAGAGAGAGTTAGATTTGGGTGGGGTGTGTTCAAACTGAAATCTAAATTGCAGTGTAAAAATAAAGCAGCCAGTATTTACCCTGCACAGAAACCATATAACCCACCCAAATCTAACTCTCTCTGCACACGTTACATCTGCCACACCTGCAGTGCACATGTTACATCTGCCACACCTGCAGTGCACATGTTACATCTGCCACACCTGCAGTGCACATGTTACATATGCCACACCTGCAGTGCACATGTTACATCTGCCACACCTGCAGTGCACATGTTACATCTGCCACACCTGCAGTGCACATGTTACATCTGCCACACCTGCAGTGCACATGTTACATCTGCCACACCTGCAGTGCACATGTTACATCTGCCACACCTGCAGTGCACATGGTTTTGCCCAGCTGCTAACAAATTTGCTGATCAATTCAGTGAGGCGCAATGTGCTGTTCTACAAAGGTACATCATGGGAATCCCTACACAGCCGGTTTGTGTCAGCCCCCCTCGAGGTGCACAGACATCAGCCATGTAGCCGCGATACAGAGGGCGCCATTCCTGGCAAATAAGTGCAGTCCTAAATCATTGTGACAGCAAACTGAATTGACCACAAGGTGTCAACAGCGGGAACAGAGACTCATCACTCACACCAAGCATATAAATACACATTTGGGCTCTGTCAATGGTGCAAACCCCGGCATAATAAATATAGGAAAGGAAAGAGTGCAGAGACAGACAGGATAAGAGTGGGCAGATGAAAGGAATGATCTAAACACATATGGTAGGAATGAACTAGTTTAGTGTGACGATATACCAGCTTCCCACACAGCGCCCTCTACAGCTGAAACTATGGTAGTGTACCCAGATAGGATGATAAGGAAACATGTTATTATAACTGGATCTGGTCGGGATCCCTGCAGTCGAAATACCGACGCCGGAATCCCGACACTACTCAGAATGCTGGCACCTGTATCCTGACATTCGTCACTATCCTGGCGCCAGAATCCTGACTGCAGGGATCCCGAACAACATTTTCATGGGCCACCGAACAGGTAAGCTGTGGGGGAGGGGGGGAGAGTGAGTTAGAGTTCAGCTTCGGGGAGAGGGTTAGGCTGTGGGGGGAGGGTCAGAGCTAGGCTGCAGGGTGAGAGGGTTAGTCACCACTGGGGTGGGTTAAGCTGCGGGGTTAGGCTTAGGCTGTGGGAAAGGTGGGTTAGGGATCAGGGTTAGCTTTTTAAATTAACCAGTGTCAGTATTTTAAACATTGGGATGCTGCTGTCCCCGCCCCCCACACGGTCTGGGCACGTTTGCGTTGCACGGACCACGTCCCCAAAACGGCGGCCAGATGCTGCCGACCCGCCCCCTCCAGCCCAGCGACCGCCTCTGCCTCTCAATCAGGCAAAGGCGATCGCTGGGCTGAGATGCCGATCGCATCTCTGGCATCCGTCGGCACACTGCAGCGCCGGCGCAGTTCACGCCTGATCGCCCGCTGCAGCCGATCAGGTCTGAATTAGGCCCACAGTCCGTTCTTTAAAATGGGCCAGTCTTCACACATACTGAAGGCAGTTATTTTGAGGGCCAGGCTATCACACTTCTTTGTGAATTATACAAGAAGCTAAATCACACCAATGAGTGCCTCACGCCTCGTTAGGTACCTCACCCTGGAATGATGGACTGCATTCTCATGTACACAGAAAATGGCTGCCTCCACAATGGGTATTTTGAAGACCATGTCCTAATGGGAAAACAAGTTGGCGGTTCTCCTCTGGGCAAATACGCAGTGGGGCGGCACGATGCGCACACAGGAAGACATCCCTATAGGTGTATCTCCATAACTGTGACACAAGTTGCACACAATATCAAGCCCTACAATTATATAACACATTTCTATACAGTTGCCCCTTGTAGAAATACCTCTACATAGTCCCTGAAGAGATAACGTTTGTATTTGTCTTTTAGTTCCTCATTAGGCAGTAAAGGAAAAACAAAATCTTCTGGCGCTCGGAGTAAGCATTCCTGGGCCATGCAGGAGATCCCTGTAGACAGAACAACAGGTTAGTAGTCTAGAACCGGTGCATCAGACCAAATGCTCTAGAACAGTGATGGCTAACCTTGACACTCCAGCTGTTGAACTACACATCCCAGCATGCCCTGCTACAGTTTTGTTATTTGGCCATGCTAGAACTGATGCAGGGCATGCTGGGATGTGTAGTTCAACAACAGCTGGAGTGTCAAGGTTAGCCATCACTGCTCTAGAACAAAGTGACGCAAGCTCAGCCAGCCGGCTTCACGCGTAACGGACTTACCAACGCCAGCCCCGTCCTTCACCAGAACTGTGCAGTGCTGCTCCCAACAGCTGCGGCAGAACGGGTGCTGGCAGGGCAGACACAGCAGGTTCTCCTTCCGGACAAACTGCATGCACACCGCGCAGTGATGGGAGGAATGTGCCATTACCTGGGGACAGGGACAGAGATATGGTCATCAGCAGCGATCAATGATGAAAGGCTATTTAAATGCACATTTCACTTTATTAAATGTACAATGCGCTCATATTTTTCTTGGAAGCCATCTTGCTTCTGTTGTGTAACCAGATAAATGTGTGTAAACGCTAAGCCTCATTTCTGCACAGTATTTGCCTCTTGCACTATGTGTGATGTGCATGTCACAGACATCGGACGTACGGATGCGGCAACAGCTTTTATCACAACAGGCGGCCCAGCACAGCTACTGATGTACAAACCCAGTGTGACTGCTCTCTGGGGACACTGATCCCACCGAGACAATCAGCGACAGCGCCAACACTAGGAGCTTTGTTACAACTTTCCTTTGTTTTTAGTCTGTGGTCCATTCTCCTGTAGCATAATAATCCTTACAAGGATAATAAAAGGTTCTAAGATCCACAAACTTATAGAACATGGGGGGGTCATTCAGAGCTGATCGTAGCTGTGCTAAATTTAGCACAGCTGTGATCATGTTCCCAGACACAGGGCTAGTCTGTCGGGTCTGGGACTGAGGGTCGACAGCAAAAAGGTCGACACCTTAGGTCGACACACCTTAGGTCGACATGGACAAAAGGTCGACATGAGTTTTTTATGTTTTTTTGGTGTCGCTTTCTTCGTAGAGTGACCGGGAACCCCAATTAGTGCACCGCTTCGCTCTCCATGCTTCGGGCATGGTGCCTTCGCTTGGCACAGATTACCGTTAACGATCCACGTGGACTACGATTGTAAGTATGAAAAGGTTCCAAAAAAGAAAAAAAAATTGTGAAAAACTCATGTCGACCTTTTTCCCTGTCGACCCTGTTCCCTGTCGACCCTGTTCCCTGTCGACCCTGTTCCCTGTCGACCCTGTTCCCTGTCGACCTTTTTCCCTGTCGACCTTTTTCCCTGTCGACCTTTTTCCCTGTCGACCTTTTGCCCATGTCGACCAATTGGCGTCGACCTAAGGTGTGTCGACCTTTTTGCTGTCGACCTGGAGTCCGGATACCAGTCTGTCCGCCCCCCCCCCGCCACACAAGTACAAAAGCATCGCACAGCAACGCGGCTGGCCGGGAGTTGCTCGTCGCAGCGGCTGCGTGTGACATCATGCAGCGGCTGCGTGTGACATCATGCAGCCGCTGCGGTCTGCCCCCGCGCGGTCCGGTCACGCCTGCGTTAGCCGGACCGAGCCCCCAAAACGCCGACCTAACGCCCCCTCCCGCCTCTGCCTGTCAATCAGGCGGAGGCGACTGCTAGGGAACGACGGCCTAAGGCCGTACGGCATGCACTGGCACACTGCGGCACCTGCGTACGTGCAGTTCCGACCCGATCGCTGCGAACAACTGCAGCGCGCGATCGGGTCGGAATGACCCCCATGTATCCGTAGCTGCTGCAATGGAGCTTGCAATCTACATCAGGGGTTATTAAATGTGCAGCCCTCCAGCTACTGTGGAACTATATACCCCCAGCATGCCTGCCAGTTTTAGCAAGTCCCTATGGCAAAACTCTGGTAGGGCACGCTGGGATGTGTAGTTCTCAGGGAATGGCCGTATGCTGAATACTCCTGGGTCCCGTCAGAAGCCATCCTAGATTACTGTTGGAATGTGGACATTAAGCTGGAGCAGCCAGAGTACATACAAACCCCACACAGATAGGGCCAGTGCCTGCAACCAAACCAATGGGATCATCGATAAAAGCGATGCTAACCACTGTGCCACCGGCTCAGTCCGTGTCAGTAAAACAGAGGAGAGGCAGCCATTGAGTGCACTGGTTTAGTAGTCACGGTAATGTAGCCTATAGAATCACTATGGAGCAGTGGCATTACGGAGACAGAATGGGCTTTAGCGAGGACGCTGCGTTCTCATGAATATGGGCGCAGCTCAAACAATGGCCGTCTGTAGGTGGCAAGGGCACTTTAAAATGTAAAAAAAAGTCCTTAAACAAACAGGACACGTTTGTAGTTTACAACAGAAAGTCAGAAGTGTACACAAACCACTCACATGTTTAAACGATAATGGCTGAACTCTGGCGTCAACTAACAACTGTGGAGAATTCAGTTTATGCCTAGAAGACAGAAAAACAATGACATCAGTGCTACAGGTATTTGGCGTGAAAGTTATTCTTTATAAGGCATGGACTCCTTGTAAAGAGCTGCAATGTACTAAGAGGACTGTAACGGAAGCCGTGCAGGTCTGACCATCTGAAATATCACTCCGGAGGGGAGACTTCCAACACACCGGCTACCCGGCTGACACGTCTGCAGGGCATAATGGGGACTTGTAGTTCAACAGCAGGTTACACAAATCTACTCCAAAGCGTACAGCAACCTTATTTATTAAAACCCCCAAATTGACTTATCCTGACATAAACCAACAAAGATCAAATGTACTGTGCAGCGTTACCCAGACACGGATCACACACTAACTGCACTGCAGAAAGCAGACGCTCCCCCCACATCCTTATAACAGAGGGGCAGATGTATTAACCTGGAGAAGGCATAAGGAAGTGAAAAACCAGTGATATGTGCAAGGTGATAAATACACCAGCCAATCAGCTCCCATATGTAAATTTACAGTTAGGAGCTGATTGGCTTGTGCATTATCACCTTGCACTTAACACTGCTTTATCACTGGTTTATCACTTCTTTATGCCTTCTCCAGGTTAATAGTTACATCTACCCCACAGTCCAGATTGGACATCATACAACTCAAAAAGCTGAAACTGCATTAATAGAACATAACGTAATGTACTATCCAGTTACAAAGTACAGCGTGTGGTCATAATAGGGGGAACATTTCCATCTGAGACATCAGCACCTGCATAACTTATAACCGACTAGTGCTTACCAGCCACACAGCTTATGGGTTACAGTACACTTACCGTTCTAGTATTTCTGAGACTTGCCAATGAAAGTGAACTAAGATGAGTTTTGCCACAGAATGAGATACCTAAGGAATAAGCGAGAACACAAACATTACACAACATGTAAAAGTACTGCGCGCTGTGTATTTGGTAACAGACATTACAGGGATAGGATGCAGGCTATTGCAACTCAGCCTGCAGTGCTACTTGGCTTGATCTGCGGAAACAGACCGTTACCTATATTATTAATAGCATTTTATTTATTATTATTTTTTAAATGTAAACAAAACACCATTCAATTATACAGTAACGCTGGAGCAGATGGGTCTTCAACATACGTAAATCTGGGAAACAGGATACACACAGGTCCTGCGGCCGACTAAATTCAATCTGCATTTCACCTGGATTTAATCAGCCACAGAACCTGTGCAAATCTTAGGTGTTCCAGATGGTTCTGGTATGAATGGTCGACCATGTTATGGTCGTCATTAGGTAGACCACTATTGGTCGACATTGACATGGTTGACATGGACACATGGTCGACACATGAAAATGGTCGACACATGAAAGGTCGACACATGAAAAGGTCAACATGAGGTGTTTTTTTTTTTCTTTTTTTGGTGTCGTTTTTTGCGTAAAGTGACTGGGATCCCCAATTAGTGCACCGCGTCCCCTCGCATGGCTCGCCATGCTTCGGGCATGGTGCCTTCGCTCCGCTACCGCTTCGCTCGGCACACTTTACCGTTCCAATCGTAGTCCATGTGGATCGTAAAGTATGGAAAAGTTCCCCAAAAGAAAAAAAAAAAAAAATGAGAATTTACTTACCGATAATTCTATTTCTCGGAGTCCGTAGTGGATGCTGGGGTTCCTGAAAGGACCATGGGGAATAGCGGCTCCGCAGGAGACAGGGCACAAAAGTTAAGCTTTAGGATCAGGTGGTGTGCACTGGCTCCTCCCCCTATGACCCTCCTCCAAGCCTCAGTTAGGATACTGTGCCCGGACGAGCGTACATAATAAGGAAGGATTTTGAATCCCGGGTAAGACTCATACCAGCCACACCAATCACACTGTACAACCTGTGATCTGAACCCAGTTAACAGTATGAGAACAGAGGAGCCTCTGAAAGATGGCTCACTACAACAATAACCCGATTTAGTTAACAATAACTATGTACAAGTATTGCAGATAATCCGCACTTGGGATGGGCGCCCAGCATCCACTACGGACTCCGAGAAATAGAATTATCGGTAAGTAAATTCTTATTTTCTCTATCGTCCTAGTGGATGCTGGGGTTCCTGAAAGGACCATGGGGATTATACCAAAGCTCCCAAACGGGCGGGAGAGTGCGGATGACTCTGCAGCACCGAATGAGAGAACTCCAGGTCCTCCTCAGCCAGGGTATCAAATTTGTAGGATTTTACAAACGTGTTCTCCCCCGACCACGTAGCCGCTCGGCAAAGTTGTAAAGCCGAGACCCCTCGGGCAGCCGCCCAAGATGAGCCCACCTTCCTTGTGGAATGGGCATTTACATATTTTTGGCTGTGGCAAGCCTGCCACAGAATGTGCAAGCTGAATTGTACTACAAATCCAACGAGCAATAGTCTGCTTAGAAGCAGGGGCACCCAGCTTGTTGGGTGCATACAGGATAAACAGCGAGTCAGATTTCCTGACTCCAGCCGACCTGGAAAACTATATTTTCAGGGCCCTGACAACATCCAGCAACTTGGAGTCCTCCAAGTCCCTAGTAGCCGCAGGTACCACAATAAGCTGGTTCAGGTAAAACGCTGACACCACCTTAGGGATAAACTGGGGACGAGTCCGCAGCTTTGCTCTGTCCGAATGGACAATCAGATATGGCTTTGTGAGACAAAGCCGCCAATTTTGACACTCGCCTGGCCGAGGCCAGGACCAACCGCATGTTCACTTTCCATGTGAGATATATCAAATCCACAGATTTGAGTGGTTTAAACCAATGTGATTTTTGGAATCCCCAAAACTACGTTGAGATCCCCCAGTGCCACTGGAAACATCAAAAGGGGTTGTATATGCAGTACTCCCTTGACAAACTTCTGGACTTCAGGAACTGAAGCCAATTCTTTCTGGAAGAAAATCGACAGGCCGAAATTTAAACCTTAATGGACCCCAATTTGAGGCCCATAGACACTCCTGTTTGCAGGAAATATAGGAATTAACCTAGTTGAAATTCTTCCGTGGAGCCTTCCTGGCCTCACACCATGGAACATATTTTCACCTAAAATGTGATAATGTTGTGCGGTCACCTCCTTCCTGGCTCTGACCAGGGTAGGGATGACCTCTTCCGGAATGCCTTTTTCCCTTAGGATCCGGCGTTCACCCGCCCCTGCGTCAACGCAGCTGCGTTAAGTCTTGGAACAGACATGATTCTTGCTGAATCAAGACCCTTCTTATCTCTTGAAGTTCCGGTTACCAAGTCCTTCTTGGCCAAACCGGAGCCACGAGTATAATTCTTACTCCTCTCCTTCCTATAATTCTCAATACCCTGGGTATGAGAGGCAGAGGAGGGAACACATACCCGACTGGTACACCCACGGTGTTACCAGAGCGACCCAGCTATTGCCTGAGGGTCTCTTGACCTGGCGCTTCAGGTGGGACGCCATCTTATGACCACCTTTGGTCTTTCCCACGGTTTACAATCATGTGGAAACTTCCAGATGAAGTTCCCACTTTTCCGAGTGGAATTCATTCCTGCTGAGGAAATTCAGTTTTCCACTCCCGGAATGAACACTGCTGACAGTGTTATCACATGATTTTTTTTTTTGCTCAGCGAAAAGTTCTTGCTGTCATTGCCCTCCTGCTTCTTGTGCCGCCCGTCTGTTTACGTGGGCGACTGCCATGATGATGTCCGACCAGATCAGCACCGACTGACTTTGAAGCAGAGGTCTTCCTAGGCTCAGAGCATTGGAAATTGCTCTTAGCTCCAGTATATTCATGTGGAGAAAAGTCTCCAGACTTGACCACATTCCTTGGAAATTTCTTCCCTGTGTGACAGCTTCCCAGCCTCTCAGGCTGGCATCCGTGGTCACCAGAACACAGTCCTGAATGCTGAATGTGCTGTCCTCTAGAAGATGAGCACTCTGCAGCCCCCACAGAAGAGACACCCTTGTCCTTGGAGACAGGATTATCTGCTGATGCATCTGAAGATGCGATCCGGACCATTCGTCCAGCAAATCCCCCTGAAAATTTTTTGCGTGAGATCTGCCGAATGGAATTGCTTCGTAAGAAGCCACCATTTTTCCCAGGACTCCTGTGCATTGATGCACTGATACTTGGCCTGGTTTTAGGAGGTTTCTGACTAGTTCGGATAGCTCCCTGGCTTTCTCCTCAAGGAGAAACACCTTTTTCTGGACTATGCCCAGAATCATTCCTAGGAACAGCAGACGTATCGTCGGAAAAACGCTGCGATTTTTGGAATATTTAGAATCCACTCGTGCTGTCATAGAACTACTTTAGATAGTGCTATTCCGACCTCCAACTGTTCTCTGGACCTTTCCCTTTTCAGGATATCGTCCAAGTAAGGGATAATTAAGATGCCCTTTTCTTTGAAGAGAATCATCTTTTCGGCCATTACCTTGGTAAAGGCCCGGGGTGCCGTGGATAATTCAACGGCAGCGTCAGAAACTGATATTGACAGTTCTGTACCACGAACCATAGGTACCCTTGTTGAGAAGGGCAAATTTGGACATGGAGGTAATCCTTGATGTCCAGGGACACCATATAGTCCCCTTTTTTCCGGTTCGCTATCACTGTCTGAGTGACTCCATCTTGATTTGAACCTTTGTATGTAAGTGTTCAAAAATTTTAGATTTAGAATATGTCTCACCAAGCCGTCTGGCTTCAGTACCACAATATAGTGTGGAAGACTAATACCCTTTTCCTTGATTGTAGGAGGGGTACTTTGATTATCACCTGCTGGAAATACAGCTTGTGAATTTTTTCCCAATACTGCCTCCCTGTCGGAGGGAGCCTTTGGTAAAGCAGACTTCAGGAACCTGCGAGGAAAAGATGTCTCGAATCTCCAAACTGTACCCCTGGGATAATACTTTGTACGATCTAGGGGTCAACTTGCGAGTGATGCCACTGCACGCTGAGACTCTTGAGACGACCCCCCACCTCACCTGAGTCAGCTTGCACGGCCCCAGCGTCCTGCTGAGGACTTGGCAGACTCGGTGGAGGGCTTCTGTTCCTGGAAAGGGGCTGCCTTCTGCAGTCTACTTCCCTTTCCTCTATGTCTGGGCAGATATGACTGGCCTTTTGCCCGCATGCCCTTATGGGAACGGAAGGATTGAGGCTGAAAAGACAGTGTCTTTTTCTGCTGAGATGTGACTTGGGGTAAAAAGGTTGGATTTCCCAGCTGTTGCCGTGGCCCCCAGGTCCGATGGACCGACCCCAAGTACCTACTCTCCTTTATACGACCATACTTTCATGTGCCGTATGGGATCTGCATCACCTGACCACTGTCGTGTCCATAACATCTTCTGGCAGATATGGACAACGCACTTATCTTGATGCCAGAGTGCAAATATCCCTCCGTGCATCTCGCATATAATATATATATATATATATAGACTGCATCCTATTAAATGCTCTATATCACTAAAATATTTTCAGTCAGGGAATCCGACCAAGCCAACCCAGCACTGCATTTCCAGGCTGAGGCGATCGCTGGTCGCAGTATAACCACCGTATGTGTGTATATACTTTTTAGGATATTACTCCAGCTTCATATCAGCTGGCTCCTTGAGGGCGGCCGTATCTGGAGACGGTAACGCCACATGATAAGCGTGTGAGCGCCTTATCCACCCTAAGGGGTGTTTCCCAACGCGCCCTAACTTCTGGCGGAAAAAGGTATAACGCCAATATTTGCTATCGGGGTAAACCCACGCCTCATCACACACTTCATTTTATTTTATCTGATTCAGGAAAAACTACGGTAGTTTTTTCACTGCCACATAATACCCATCTTTGTGGTACTTGTAGTATCAGAAATATGTAACACCTCCTTCATTGCCCTTAACGTGTGGCCCTAATAAGGAATACGTTTGTTTATTCACCGTCGACACTGGATTCAGTGTCCGTGTCTGTGTCGACCGACTAAGGTAAACGGGCGTTTTAAACCCCTGACGGTGTTTTTGAGACGTCTGGACCGGTACTAATTGTTTGTCGGCCGTCTCATGTCGTCAACCGACCTTGCAGCGTGTTGACATTATCACGTAATTCCCTAAATAAGCCATCCATTCCGGTGTCGACTCCCTAGAGAGTGACATCACCATTACAGGCAATTGCTCCGCCTCCTCACCAACATCGTCCTCATACATGTCGACACACACGTACCGACACACAGCACACACACAGGGAATGCTCTGATAGAGGACAGGACCCACTAGCCCTTTGGAGAGACAGAGGGAGAGTTTGCCAGCACACACCAAAAACGCTATAATTATATAGGGACAACCTTATATAAGTGTTTTCCCTTATAGCATCTTTATATATATGTCTAACGCCAAATTAGTGCCCCCCCTCTCTGTTTTAACCCTGTTTCTGTAGTGCAGTGCAGGGGAGAGCCTGGGAGCCTTCCCTCCAGGCTTTCTGTGAGGGAAAATGGCGCTGTGTGCTGAGGAGATAGGCCCCGCCCCCTTTTCGGCGGGCTCGTCTCCCGCTCTTCAACGGATTCTGGCAGGGGTTAAATATCTCCATATAGCCCCCGGAGGCTATATGTGAGGTATTTTTAGCCAAAAAAGGTTTTCATTTGCCTCCCAGGGCGCCCCCCTTCCAGCGCCCTGCACCCTCAGTGACTGCCGTGTGAAGTGTGCTGAGAGGAAAATGGCGCACAGCTGCAGTGCTGTGCGCTACCTTAAGAAGACTGAAGAGTCTTCTGCCGCCGATTTCTGGACCTCTTCTCTTTTCGGCATCTGCAAGGGGGCCGGCGGCGCGGCTCCGGTGACCCATCCAGGCTGTACCTGTGATCGTCCCTCTGGAGCTAATGTCCAGTAGCCTAAGAAGCCAATCCATCCTGCACGCAGGTGAGTTCACTTCTTCTCCCCTAAGTCCCTCGATGCAGTGATCCTGTTGCCAGCAGGACTCACTGTAAAATAAAAAACCTAAAACTAAACTTTTCTAAGCAGCTCTTTAGGAGAGCCACCTAGATTGCACCCTTCTCGGCCGGGCACAAAAACCTAACTGAGGCTTGGAGGAGGGTCATAGGGGGAGGAGCCAGTGCACACCACCTGATCCTAAAGCTTAACTTTTGTGCCCTGTCTCCTGCGGAGCCGCTATTCCCCATGGTCCTTTCAGGAACCCCAGCATCCACTAGGACGATAGAGAAAAGAAAAAAAACCTCATGTCGACCTTTTCATATGTCGACCGTTCATGTGTCGACCATTTCCACGTGTCCACCATGTGTCCATGTCGACCATGTCAATGTCGACCAATAGTGGTCGACCTAATGACTGTCGACCATAACATGGTCGACCATGTGAACGGATACCGTTCCAGATAGAAGGGGTATTACGGCGAGCCTAGCTACAGATCGTATTTATACATCTTAAAGCACATCGGTCACCTATGCACAGGTAGACATAAGAATAAGGGCTGAACCAATGTATGGCCTACCCAGCCCCTAGGAACATGGACATCACCAAGGTATGAGGTCTGCTTTTATGCCCCCAAAAAGTGCAAAACAATATAACACAGTAGCCGGGCGGGGGGTAGTAACGGAGGCTGCCCCTCCACCAACAGCAATACAACATGGAGGCCGCAGTAACGCGACAGCTGTGCTTCCGGCCTGTTCTTCATACCGGTATGTATTTACATCAGATGTTCCATACAACATGGCCCTGTCTGACGTTCCCCTATACGGTGCCGGTTTATGACACTGCTGTATGCGTTTCTGGTTCTATATAAAAGAGCAGCACTGCTGGAAGGGCTGGGTGCACGTATAATACTGACTTACTGCCAGTCACTGTATCCGGGACACATACTGATCTAGAACAGAGCAATAAGAAACATTAGAACTATTTTTATATGTTTCTCACTAAAAAGCACATTGAATTAGAATGAAGTGGGTATGAGGGGCTTGCGGCCTGCACAGGGCTCATTGTTTCCTTTGTGCTCCTTACGACATTTGTTCTCTGCAGCGTCCCCGGCCTATAATTAGTTATCTGTCGTAACGCTCAGATCGAACAGAATCATACGGCTATATATCTGCAGAGTAGGATTTCCTTCTCCGATTACTGCCGCTCTGGTGCAGATTGTGCAATCGTGTTTGCATTATTCAGGGAAGATTACATTATTAATATTTCTGCTCATATACAAAGCAAAGGCAAGAAACAGGACACCAATTTATATAGTGGCAGCCCTTCATAGGTCGGTCTACTGCAATCTCCCAATCTCTGGTCTTTAGCTCTCCCATCCATCACTCCGATTCAACTTCTCCTTCTCCTATAGGATACAGTTTACACTCCACAGCCACCTACATCACCAACCTCATCTCAGTCCACACTCCAACCTCTTATTATCACCTTGCCTCCACATACATTACCTCCAACCTCATCTCAGTCCACACTCCTCCAACCTAATTATCACCTGGCCTCCACACAGATTACCTCCAACCTCATCTCAGTCCACACTCCTACCTCTAATTATCACCTTGCCTCCACACAGATTACCTCCTACCTCTTCTTTACCTCCTACCTCATCTCAGTCCACACTCCTCCAGCCTGTAATTATCACCTGGCCTCCACACAGATTACCTCCAACCTCATCTCAGTCCACACTCCTCCAGCCTGTAATTATCACCTGGCCTCCACACAGATTACCTCCAACCTCATCTCAGTCCACACTCCTCCAGCCTGTAATTATCACCTGGCCTCCACACAGATTACCTCCAACCTCATCTCAGTCCACACTCCTCCAGCCTGTAATTAGCACCTGGCCTCCACACAGATTACCTCCAACCTCATCTCAGTCCACACTCCTCCAACCTCTTATTATCACCTTGCCTCCACACAGATTACCTCCAACCTCATCTCAGTCCACACTCCTACCTCTAATTATCACCTTGCCTCCACACAGATTACCTCCTCCCTCTCCTTTATCTCCAACCACATCTCAGTCCATATTTCCTCTCATCCACTCGATTCTTCCTCACCTGGCCTCCGCACTAACAGCCTAATTCATATTTATATGCATTGCTGATGTTCACGCAACGAAGCGATTATTGCTAGACTACCGCATGCACTGCGATCACACTGCGCACGTGCCAAAGTACCTTTGCGATGATGCTCGCAGTCAGAATTAAAATGCAGAGTGATTGACAGGAAGGGACTGATTGGGGGAGGTAACATGAGAGTGGCGTGTTTCTGCCTTCAGCTGCGATCATGTATGTAGAGAAACATGGCATCCCTATTGCCATGGCAAATCTGTCACCCGGGGAATTGTTTTCTGGTTTGGGTCACTGCTGCGTATGTGTACACCGTTGTCGAGGACCGTGCGATGGCTCATGTGGGTGCCGCTAATCTTTTCTTGCCGGCCGCTTCCCTTGTGTTGGTAAGCAGGTCCATAGCCTGAAATCTCGCAGCTGCTTAGGCATGTGCGTACAATCAGGCCTTAATTTACCCCTTCTCATTCCAAGACTTGTTCTGTGCTGCTCCTCTCTCCTATGGAACTCACGCCCTGCTCTATCAGACAATTTATCAGCCTGTTAACTCCCATCTCTCTGTCCTACCTGCTCATCTCACCTTATACCCGTCCTCTTCCCCTCGAGTCCCACGGTTAATAACCGTTACTCACTTTGGGGTCAATTCTATTCGGCAACTTAAGAATAGCGCCGGGAATTAGCTCCCAACGCTATTTAAATTCAGCTGCTAGTGACCCGCAATTGTCGGGAATTCTTCTCTCATCCCCGGGGGATGAGAGAAGAAACCCGACAAAAGTGCTGCCTCGCGGCCGGCGCGAGGTTAATTCTGTCGAGAATCAGCCTCGCGCCGGGGAGTTAAGTCGGAGAATGCCCGTTCTCCCGACAATTCAACCTGTTTAGTCGGCGAGAACAGGACATCGCCGACTTAACTGGAGCTGAATTGAATAGCGTCGGGAGCTAATTCCCGGCGCTATTCTTAAGTTGCCGAATAGAATTGACCCATTAGGGGCCTTCGCATCAAGCTGAATGGGCCATTACTTAAATGGAAACACAAGTCTCCGCATGTTTTAAATAATGGGACCATTCACCATCAGTGTCCCAATGGGGCAGGCAGATAGTCCTCAACCTCCGAAAACCCAATATTTTCAGAGTTTGATTGCAGGAACTGACGGCACCTTCAGAGGACATTCCTTCCTGAAGGCTTGCTCCTTCCAACTGTAAGGAGTTCCGGAGAGCAAAGACGTATCCCTCCGCCACCCCGGTTGTGCAGGTGCGTGAGCACGGGTCACATTTTGGCGCTTACACTGCGGTCTGAAAACTTTTGCAGCTACAGTGTTAGGGATCACCTGGCAGATGCTGTTTGGAGCAGTCTGAGTAATCCTGAATTTCTCCAGAACTTTAGTTTCCACCGTGAGGAGCTGGATACCCAATTAAATACAAGTCAATAATATAAACAAAAATATAATACTCATCGTTGTCTATGCCATATTAACAATGCCTGGTGCTGGGCCTTAGGTGAGAAAGTCCAGCTAAGGGGTACACATTTACACCTGAATATACATTGCTGTGCAACAGAGGTGCAAAGGAATATGCAGGGAAAACACAGCCGACATTTACCCGTAGCGCACAAATAGTGAGCTAGGTTCTAAGGCCGTTTGCACAGTTCGAGTTTGCTCCCCTGCAACGCAGCAGGCTATTCCTAGGTGCAATGACAATTTCTAGCTGGACTTACTCATAGATCATTCCCCTACCACCAAGTGCAAGCGCACAGCATAGCAGGACTCCCTATTTCTTCCCAGATAACTCAGGGTTGCAAATAAGTACAACAAGCATCTGCGGCAATATGCAATCATGGCTCAGATACAGGATGTCAGTGTTACTATGACACAAGCGGGGACCAAGATCTTCCTATCAGTAGTACAAGGGTCCTAGGACTAGACAAAGACCAATTAGCAAGACAGATCCACACTACATGCAGAGACTGCCTTATCAGCGATCAGCCTTCACATTATCACAACTACATTAAGCACAGCACGGAACGTTTATATCTGATGCAGTCATGAGAGGTCATGCTCAGTCACAACACGGTCATACAGCAAAGCAATCGCCTGCGGTACATTATCATATACTAAGCAGGCAAAAATAAACATTTCATGGAAGAACCCGCGTGATTTTACCATGTATCAAAGTACAAACAGCACATCTGGCCCACCTAGGCCTATTGGGGCTTTTAGAAAGACTTTACTAGAAATATATTTTCATTCTTTCAAGCGCCAACCCTAACAGCGAGAGAGCAATGCATACAATCTTATCTTCGCAGTGGGAAGCCACAGATAGAAGCGTCTGGCCGCACTGGTATAATTCAGCCTTTAGACCGCGATATCAGCTCTCTCTAGGTCTAGGAGTTAGTAAGTACAATGCACTGTTACTGGGCGATCCAATTAGCCAGCTCACGCTATATAAGTGCACACATTTGCCACACTTGCAACAGCCCAGAGACCGCACGCGTGTGTGCGTAGCCCCGGTATCCGGACTCTCGGTCGACACCCATTAGGCCCTGCCACAGCTATTAGGTCATGCTAAAACTGCGACAGGACATGCTGGTATTTGCAGTTCCACTGCATCTGGTGTGCCACACATTCTAGTAGGACAGGAGATACAGAAATTGCAGTCACTAGATGGGAGCCTCTTCCTGCATTTAGGGTTTACATCATCATCACCAGGGGGCAGTGTAACAATGTTGTGTGTGCCCACTCCCAGATAGGATCCTAAAGATTATTTCATCACACAGTTATAGTTAGTGCCAAACCGTCTTCATTCTAATGGGAATCTACAAGACCACTGTCCCATGGTGTACAATGGATTTCAGCTATATACAGGTGTATAGGAGAGTGAAGGACATTTATAAAGACTTTGCTTTTCTAGTTCCCAGGAAACTACACTCTAGCCATGATAACCGAGCGGAACCCCAGAGCCCGCACTTCTACACAACTGCACCTGGGCACTATTATAATAGTGTGTAGCATGTCTACACAACCACACCTGTGCACTACTGTACCACTGTGTAGCACTTCTACACAACTGCACCTGGGCACTATTATAATAGTGTGTAGCATTTCTACACAACCACACCTGTGCACTACTGTACCACTGTGTAGAACTTCTACACAACCACACCTGGGCACTATTGTACCACTTCTATATAACCACACCTGGGCACTATTGTACCACTTCTATACAACCACACCTGGGCACTATTGTACCACTGTGTTGCATTTCTGCACAACCACACCTGGACACTACTGCACAAACGTGGATTTGTGCTGATGGGAAGCGTCACTGGATTACCATCTCTTACAGCTTTGCGTTAGGGATTTCTTCGCTAGATATCAGACTTGCTTTAGCGTCATCTCCAAGGGCTAATCACAAATGCAGGACACAAGACCCAGGTACGAAACAGGAGAATGTCGGTAAAAGCCAAATTGCGTCCTGTTAACACAAGAACACGAGAGACAGGCTCTCCGCAAGTCTGTTCACGTCCAGAGGACTCGCCCCTCTAACACACAATCGCCCTTAAGTTCATTTTGGTTACCTTTAGCATTTGGGATAAAATCTACCCTGCACTATGCACCCCCATTATTTTTACCATTAATTTCCATCAGTACCAAACAGACACATAATAGGGAAAATAAGATTTTACTTACCGATAAATCTATTTCTCATAGTCCGTAGTGGATGCTGGGACTCCGTAAGGACCATGGGGAATAGCGGCTCCGCAGGAGACAGGGCACAAGAATAAAAGCTTTAGGATCAGGTGGTGTGCACTGGCTCCTCCCCCTATGACCCTCCTCCAAGCCTCAGTTAGGATACTGTGCCCGGACGAGCGTACATAATAAGGAAGGATATTGAATCCCGGGTAAGACTCATACCAGCCACACCAATCACACCGTACAACTCGTGATCTGAACCCAGTTAACAGTATGATAACAACGAAGGAGCCTCTGAAAAGATGGCTCACAACAACAATAACCCGATTTTGTTAACAATAACTATGTACAAGTATTGCAGACAATCCGCACTTGGGATGGGCGCCCAGCATCCACTACGGACTATGAGAAATAGATTTATCGGTAAGTAAAATCTTATTTTCTCTGACGTCCTAGTGGATGCTGGGACTCCGTAAGGACCATGGGGATTATACCAAAGCTCCCAAACGGGCGGGAGAGTGCGGATGACTCTGCAGCACCGAATGAGAGAACTCCAGGTCCTCCTCAGCCAGGGTATCAAATTTGTAGAATTTAGCAAACGTGTTTGCCCCTGACCAAGTAGCTGCTCGGCAAAGTTGTAAAGCCGAGACCCCTCGGGCAGCCGCCCAAGATGAGCCCACTTTCCTTGTGGAATGGGCTTTTACCGATTTAGGCTGTGGCAGGCCTGCCACAGAATGTGCAAGTTGAATTGTACTACAAATCCAACGAGCAATAGTCTGCTTAGAAGCAGGAGCACCCAGCTTGTTGGGTGCATACAGGATAAACAGCGAGTCAGACTTTCTGACTCCAGCCGTCCTGGAAACATATATTTTCAGGGCCCTGACAACGTCAAGTAACTTGGAGTCCTCCAAGTCCCTAGTAGCCGCAGGCACCACAATAGGTTGGTTCATGTGAAAAGCAGAAACCACCTTAGGGAGAAATTGAGGACGAGTCCTCAATTCTGCCCTGTCAGAATGAAAAATTAAGTAAGGGCTTTTATATGATAAAGCCGCCAATTCTGACACACGCCTGGCTGAAGCCAGGGCTAACAGCATCGTCACCTTCCATGTGAGATATTTTAAGTCCACAGTGGTGAGTGGTTCAAACCAATGTGACTTAAGGAACCTCAAAACAACATTGAGATCCCAAGGTGCCACTGGAGGCACAAAAGGAGGTTGTATATGCAGTACCCCTTTTACAAATGTCTGAACTTCAGGTACTGAAGCCAGTTCTTTCTAGAAAATCGACAGGGCCGAAATTTGAACCTTAATGGACCCTAATTTTAGGCCCATAGACAGTCCTGTTTGCAGGAAATGGAGGAAACGACCCAGTTGAAATTCCTCCGTAGGGGCCTTCTTGGCCTCACACCACGCAACATATTTTCGCCAAATGCGGTGATAATGTTTTGCGGTTACATCCTTCCTGGCTTTGACCAGGGTAGGGATGACTTCATCTGGAATGCCTTTTTCCTTCAGGATCCGGCGTTCAACCGCCATGCCGTCAAACGCAGCCGCGGTAAGTCTTGGAACAGACAAGGCCCCTGCTGGAGCAGGTCCTTTCTTAGAGGTAGAGGCCACGGGTCTTCCGTGAGCATCTCCTGAAGTTCCGGGTACCAAGTCCTTCTTGGCCAATCCGGAACCACGAGTATCGTTCTTACTCCTCTCCTTCTTATGATTCTCAGTACTTTTGGTATGAGAGGCAGAGGAGGGAACACATACACTGACTGGTACACCCACGGTGTCACCAGAGCGTCCACCGCTATTGCCTGAGGGTCCCTTGACCTGGCGCAATATCTGTCTAATTTTTTGTTTAGACGTGACGCCATCATGTCCACCTTTGGTTTTTCCCAACGGTTTACAATCAGGTGGAAGACTTCTGGGTGAAGTCCCCACTCTCCCGGGTGAAGGTCGTGTCTGCTGAGGAAGTCTGCTTCCCAGTTGTCCACTCCCGGAATGAACACTGCTGACAGAGCTATCACATGATTTTCCGCCCAGCGAAGAATCCTTGCAGCCTCTGCCATAGCCCTCCTGCTTCTCGTGCCGCCCTGTCTGTTTACGTGGGCGACTGACGTGATGTTGTCCGATTGGATCAATACCGCCTGACGCTGAAGCAGGGGTTTCGCTTGACTTAGGGCATTGTAAATGGCCCGTAGTTCCAGAATGTTTATATGAAGAGATGTTTCCATGCTTGACCACAAGCCCTGGAAGTTTTTTCCCTGTGTGACTGCTCCCCAGCCTCTCAGGCTTGCATCCGTGGTCACCAGGATCCAATCCTGAATGCCGAATCTGCGGCCCTCTAGAAGATGAGCACTCTGCAACCACCACAGGAGAGACACCCTTGTCTTTGGTGACAGGGTTATCCGCTGCTGCATCTGAAGATGCGAACCGGACCATTTGTCCAGTAGATCCCACTGAAACGTTCTTGCATGGAATCTTCCGAATGGAATTGCTTCGTAAGAAGCCACCATTTTTCCCAGGACCCTCATGCACTGATGCACCGACACCTGGGCTGGTTTTAGGAGGTTCCTGACTAGCTCGGATAACTCCTTGGCCTTCTCCTCCGGGAGAAAAACCTTCTTCTGGACTGTGTCCAGAATCATTCCTAGGAACAGAAGACGTGTCGTTGGAATCAGCTGCGATTTTGGAATATTTAGGATCCACCCGTGCTGACGTAACACTATCTGAGATAGTGCTACTCCGACTTCTAACCGTTCCCTGGACCTTGCCCTTATCAGGAGATCGTCCAAGTAAGGGATAATTAATACGCCTTTTCTTCGAAGAAGAATCATCATTTCGGCCATTACCTTGGTAAAGACCCGAGGTGCCGTGGACAACCCAAACGGCAGCGTCTGAAACTGATAATGACAGTCTTGTACTACAAACCTGAGATACCCTTGGTGAGAAGGGTAGATTGGGACGTGGAGATAAGCATCTTTGATGTCCAGAGACACCATATAGTCCCCTTCTTCCAGGTTCGCTATCACCGCTCTGAGTGATTCCATCTTGAATTTGAACCTTTTTATGTAAGTGTTCAAGGATTTCAGATTTAAAATTGGTCTCACCGAGCCGTCCGGTTTCGGTACCACAAACAGCGTGGAATAATAACCCTTTCCTTGTTGTAGGAGGGGTACCTTGATTATCACCTGCTGGGAATACAGCTTGTGAATGGCTTCCAGAACTGCCTCCCTGTCGGAGGGAGACTTTGGCAGAGCAGACTTCAGGAACCGGCGAGGGGGAAACGCCCTTGAATTCCAGTTTGTACCCCTGCGATACTACCTGTAGAATCCAGGGATCCACTTGCGAGTGAGCCCACTGCGCGTTGAAATTCTTGAGACGGGCCCCCACCAAGCCTGAGTCCGCTTGTAAAGCCCCAGCGTCATGCTGAAGACTTGGCAGAAGCAGGGGAAGGCTTCTGATCCTGGGAAGCGGCTGCATGGTGCAGTCTTTTTCCCCTTCCTCTGCCCCGGGGCAGAAAGGAATGGCCTTTTGCTCGCTTGTATTTATGGGAACGAAAGGACTGAGTTTGAAAAGACGGTGACTTTTTCTGTTGATGTGAAGTGACCTGGGGTAAGAAGGTGGACTTTCCAGCCGTTGCCGTGGCCACCAGGTCCGAAAGACCAGCCCCAAATAACTCCTCCCCTTTATACGGCAATACTTCCATATGTCGTTTGGAATCCGCAACCCCTGACCACTGACGCGTCCATAACGTTCTTCTGGCAGAGATGGACATAGCACTTACTCTTGATGCCAGGGTGCAAATATCCCTCTGTGCATCACGCATATATAGTAATGCATCCTTCAAATGCTCTATAGTTAACAATATATTGTCCCTATCCAGGGTATCAATATTTTCAGTCAGGGAATCCGACCACGCGACTCCAGCACTGCACATCCAGGCTGAAGCGATTGCTGGTCGCAGTATAACACCAGTATGTGTATATACTTTTTAGAATATTTTCCAGCCTTCTATCAGCTGGTTCTTTGAGGGTGGCCGTATCAGGAGACGGTAACGCTACTTGTTTTGATAAACGTGTGAGCGCCTTATCTACCCTAGGGGGTGTTTCCCAACGTGTCCTAACCTCTGATGGGAAAGGGTATAGTGCCAATAATTTATTAGAAATTAGCAATTTTTTGTCGGGAGAAACCCACGCTTTATCACACACCTCATTCAATTCATCTGACTCAGGAAAAACTATTGGTAGTTTTTTCACCCCCCACATAATACCCTTCTTAGTGGTATTTGTAGTGTCAGAAATGTGCAATGCTTCCTTCATTGCCGTGATCATGTAACGTGTGGCCCTACTGGACATTACGTTCGACTCATCACCGTCGACACTAGACTCCGTATCTGTGTCTGGGTCTGTCGACCCACTGAGGTAACGGGCGTTTTAGGGCCCCTGACGGTGTCTGAGACGCCTGGACAGGCACTAATTGATTTGCCGGCTGTCTCATGTCGTCAACAGTTTTTTGCAAAGTGTTGACATTATCACTTAATTGTTTGAACACGATCATCCAGTCAGGTGTCGACTCCCTAGGGGGTGACATCACTAACGCAGGCAATTGCTCCGCCTCCACATCATTCTCCTCCTCATACATGTCGACACACACGTACCGACACACAGCACACACACCGGGAATGCTCTGATAGAGGACAGGACCCCACGAGCCCTTTGGAGAGACAGAGGGAGAGTCTGCCAGCACACACCCAGCGCTATATATATATACAGGGATAACCTTATATAAGTGTTATTCCCTTATAACTGCTGCTAATATTGTCATTTGCTGCCAATAGTGCCCCCCCTTCTCTTTTTTACCCTGATTCTGAAGCAGGACTGCAGGGGAGAGTCAGGGAGCCGTCCTTCCAGCGGAACTGTGAAGGAAAATGGCGCTTGTGTGCTGAGGAGATAGGCCCCGCCCCTTCACGACGTCCTTATCTCCCGCTTTTTTGTGTAAAAATGGCAGGGGTTAAAATAAGAATTTACTTACCGATAATTCTATTTCTCGGAGTCCGTAGTGGATGCTGGGGTTCCTGAAAGGACCATGGGGAATAGCGGCTCCGCAGGAGACAGGGCACAAAAAAGTAAAGCTTTTACCAGATCAGGTGGTGTGCACTGGCTCCTCCCCCTATGACCCTCCTCCAGACTCCAGTTAGGTACTGTGCCCGGACGAGCGTACACAATAAGGGAGGCAATTTGAATCCCGGGTAAGACTCATACCAGCCACACCAATCACACCGTACAACTTGTGATCTAAACCCAGTTAACAGTATGATAATAGAAAGAGCCTCTTAAAGATGGCTCCTTAACAATATAACCCGAATTTGTTAACAATAACTATGTACAGTATTGCAGATAATCCGCACTTGGGATGGGCGCCCAGCATCCACTACGGACTCCGAGAAATAGAATTATCGGTAAGTAAATTCTTATTTTCTCTATCGTCCTAAGTGGATGCTGGGGTTCCTGAAAGGACCATGGGGATTATACCAAAGCTCCCAAACGGGCGGGAGAGTGCGGATGACTCTGCAGCACCGAATGAGAGAATTCCAAGTCCTCTTTTGCCAGGGTATCAAATTTGTAGAATTTTACAAACGTGTTTTCCCCCGACCACGTAGCTGCTCGGCAGAATTGTAATGCCGAGACCCCTCGGGCAGCCGCCCAAGATGAGCCCACCTTCCTTGTGGAATGGGCCTTAACAGATTTAGGCTGTGGCAGGCCTGCCACAGAATGAGCAAGTTGAATTGTGTTACAAATCCAACGAGCAATCGTCTGCTTAGAAGCAGGGGCACCCAACTTGTTGGGTGCATATAGTATCAACAGCGAGTCAGATTTTCTGACTTCAGCCGTCCTTGAAATGCATATTTTTAAGGCTCTGACAACGTCCAACAACTTGGAGTCCTCCAAGTCGCCAGTGGCCGCAGGCACCACAATAGGTTGGTTCAGGTGAAACGCTGATACCACCTTAGGGAGAAAATGCGGACGAGTCCTCAGTTCTGCCCTATCCGAATGGAAGATTAGATAAGGGCTTTTATAAGATAAAGCCGCCAATTCAGATACTCTCCTGGCGGAAGCCAGGGCCAGTAACATAGTCACTTTCCATGTGAGATATTTAAAATCCACCTTTTTCAATGGTTCAAACCAATGGGATTTGAGGAAATCTAAAACTACATTTAGATCCCACGGTGCCACCGGAGGCACCACAGGAGGCTGTATATGCAGTACTCCTTTAACAAAAGTCTGTACCTCAGGAACTGAGGCCAATTCTTTTTGGAAGAATATTGACAGGGCCGAAATTTGAACCTTAATAGATCTCAATTTGAGACCCATAGACAATCCTGATTGTAGGAAATGTAGGAAACGACCCAGTTGAAATTCCTCCGTCGGAACACTCCGATCCTCGCACCACGCGACATATTTTCGCCAAATGCGGTGATAATGTTTCGCGGTGACTTCCTTCCTTGCCTTAATCAAGGTAGGAAAGACTTCTTCTGGAATGCCTTTCCCTTTTAGGATCTGGCGTTCAACCGCCATGCCGTCAAACGCAGCCGCGGTAAGTCTTGAAAGAGACAGGGACCCTGTTGTAGCAGGTCCCTTCTCAGAAGTAGAGGGCACGGGTCGTCCGTGACCAACTCTTGAAGTTCCGGGTACCAAGTCCTTCTTGGCCAATCCGGAGCCACTAGTATTGTTCTTACTCCTCTTCACCGTATAATCTTCAATACCTTTGGCATGAGAGGCAGAGGAGGAAACACATATACTGATTTGTACACCCAAGGTGTTACCAGTGCGTCCACAGCTATTGCCTGTGGATCTCTTGACCTGGCGCAATACTTGTCCAGTTTCTTGTTGAGGCGAGACGCCATCATGTCTACCATTGGTCTTTCCCAACAGTTTATTAGCATGTGGAAGACTTCTGGATGAAGACCCCACTCTCCCGGGTGAATATCGTGTCTGCTGAGGAAGTCTGCTTCCCAGTTGTCCACGCCCGGGAAGAACACTGCTGACAGTGCTATTACGTGATTCTCCGCCCAGCGAAGAATCTTGGCAGCTTCTGCCATTGCACTCCTGCTTCTTGTGCCGCCCTGTCTGTTTACATGGGCGACCGCCGTGATGTTGTCCGACTGAATCAACACCGGTTTTCCTTGCAGGAGTGGTTCCGCCTGGCTTAGAGCATTTTAGATTGCTCTTAGTACCAGAATGTTTATGTGAAGAGACTTTTCCAGGTTCGTCCATACCCCCTGGAAGTTTCTTCCTTGTGTGACTGCTCCCCAACCTCTCAGGCTGGCGTTCGTGGTCACCAGGATCAAATCCTGTATGCCGAATCTGCGGCCCTCCAATAGATGAGCCTTTTGCAACCACCACAGAAGATATACCCTTGTCCTTGGCGACAGGGTTATTCGCAGGTGCATCTGAGGATGCGACCCTGACCATTTGTCCAACAGATCCCTTTGGAAAATTCTTGCATGGAATCTGCCGAATGGAATTGCTTCGTAAAAAGCCACCATTTTTCCCAGGACTCTTGTGCATTGATGTACAGACACCTTTCCTGGTTTTAGGAGGTTCCTGACAGGTCGGATAACTCCTTGGCTTTTTCCTCGGGAAGAAAAACCTTTTTCTGAACCGTGTCCAGAATCATCCATAGGAACAGCAGACGTATCGTCGGAAAACAGCTGCGATTCTTGGAATATTTAGAATCCAGTCGTGCCGTCGAAGAACTACTTTAGATAGTGCTCTTCCGACCTCCAACTGTTCTCTGGAACTTGCCCTTTTCAGGTCGTGCAAGTAAGGGATAATTTAGATGCCTTTTTTCTTTGAAGAAACATCTTTTCGGCCATTACCTTGGTAAAAAGGCCCGGGGTGCCGTGGATAATTCAAACGGCATCGTCTGAAACTGATATTGACAGTTCTGTACCACGAACCAGAGGTACCCTTGATGAGAAGGACAAAATTTGGACATGGAGGTAATCCTTGATGTCCAGGGACACCATATAGTCCCCTTTTTTCCGGTTCGCTATCAATGCTCTGAGTGACTTTATCTCGATTTGAACCTTTTATGTAAGTGTTCAAAACATTTTAGATTTAGACTATGTGTCACCAAGCCGTCTGGCTTCAGTACCACAATATAGTGTGGAAAAATAATACCCTTTTCCTTGTCGTAGGAGGGGTACTTTGATTATCACCTGCTGGATATACAGCTTGTGAATTGTTTCCAATGCTGCCTCCCTGTCGGAGGGAGCCGTTGGTAAAGCAGACTTCAGGAACCTGCGAGGAGAAGATGTCTCGACTCTCCAATCTTTACCCCTGGGATAATACTCGTACGATCTAGGGGTCAACTTGCGAGTGATCCCACTGCGCCCTGAGACTCTTGAGACTACCCCCCCACCTTGAGTCCGCTTGCACGGCCCCAGCGTCATGCTGAGGACTTGGCAGACGCGGTGGAGGGCTTCTTTTCCTGGGAAAGGGCTGCCTGCTGCAGTCTACTTCCCTTACCTCTATGTCTGGGCAGATATGACTGGCCTTTTGCCTGCATGCCCTCATGGGAAAGGAAAGATTGAGGCTGAAAAGACGGTGTCTTTTTTAGCTGAGATGTAACTTGGGGTAAAAAGGTTGGATTTCCCAGCTGTTGCTGTGGTCCCCAGGTCCGATGGACCGACCCCCAAATAACTCCTTCCCTTTATACAGCAATACTTCCATCTGCCGTATGGGATCTGTATCACCTGACCACTGTCGTGTCCCTGACATCTTCTGGGAGATATGGACAACGCACTTATCTTGATGCCAGAGAGCAAATATCCCTCTGTGCATCTCACATACATATATATAGAATGCATCCTATTAAATGCTCTACATGAATAAAATATTTTCAGTCAGGGAATCCGACCAAGCCAACCCAGCACTGCATCTCCAGGCTGATGGCGATCGCTGGTCGCAGTATAACCACCGTATGTGTGTATATACTTTTTAGGATATTTTTCCAGCTTCCTATCAGCTGGCTCCTTGAGGGCGGCCGTATCTGGAGACGGTAACGCCACTTGATAAGCGTGTGAGCGCCTTATCACCCTAAGGGGTGTTTCCCAACGTACCCTAATTTCTGGCGGGAAAGGGTATAACGCCAATATTTGCTATCGGGGTAACCCTACGCATCATCACACACTTCATTTTATTTTATCTGATTCAGGAAAAACTACAGGTAGTTTTTTCACTCCCACATAATACCCTTTCTTGTGGTACTTGTAGTATCAGAAACACGTAACACCTCCTTCATTGCCCTTAACGTGTGGCCCTAATGAGAAATACGTTTGTTTATTCACCGTCGACACTGTATTCAGTGTCCGTGTCTGTGTCGACCGACTGAGGTAAATGGGCGTTTTTAAAACCCCTGACGGTGTTTCTGAGACGCCTGGACCGGTCCTAATAGATTGTCGGCCGTCTCATGTCGTCAACCGACCTTGCAGCGTGTTGACATTCTCACGTAATTCTCTAAATAAGCCATCCATTCCGGTGTCGACTCCCTAGAGAGTGACATCACCATTACAGGCAATTTCTCCGCCTCCTCACCAACATCGTCCTCATACATGTCGACACACACGTACCGACACACAGCACACACACCGGGAATGCTCTGACAGAGGACAGGACCCACTAGCCCTTTGGGGAGACAGAGGGAGAGTCTGCCAGCACACACCAAAACGCTATAATTATATAGGGACAACCTTATATAAGTGTTTCTCCCTTATAGCATTTTTTATATATATACAATATCGCCAAAATCAGTGCCCCCCCTCTCTGTTTTAACCCTGTTTCTGTAGTGCAGTGCAGGGGAGAGCCTGGGAGCCTTCTCTCCAGCTTTTCTGTGAGAGAAAATGGCGCTGTGTGCTGAGGAGATAGGCCCGCCCCTTTTTCGGCGGGCTCGTCTCCCGCTATTTTTGAAGTTAGGCAGGGGTTAAATATCTCCATATAGCCTCTGTGGGCTATATGTGAGGTATTTTTTGCCTCTAATAAGGTTTTTATTTGCCTCTCAGAGCGCCCCCCCCAGCGCTCTGCACCCTCAGTGACTGTTGTGTGAAGTGTGCTGAGAGGAAAATGGCGCACAGCTGCAGTGCTGTGCGCTACCTTAAGAAGACTGAGGAGTCTTCAGCCGCCGATTTTGGACCTCTTCTCTCTTCAGCGTCTGCAAGGGGGCCGGCGGCGCGGCTCCGGTGACCATCCAGGCTGTACCTGTGATCGTCCCTCTGGAGCTAGTGTCCAGTAGCCAAGCAGCAAATCCACTCTGCACGCAGGTGAGTTCACTACTTCTCCCCTAAGTCCCTCGTTGCAGTGATCCTGTTGCCAGCAGGACTCACTGTAAAGTAAAAAAACCTAAGCTAAACTTTCTCTAAGCAGCTCTTTAGGAGAGCCACCTAGATTGCACCCTTCTCGTTCGGGCACAAAATCTAACTGGAGTCTGGAGGAGGGTCATAGGGGGAGGAGCCAGTGCACACCACCTGATCTGGTAAAAGCTTTACTTTTTTGTGCCCTGTCTCCTGCGGAGCCGCTATTCCCCATGGTCCTTTCAGGAACCCCAGCATCCACTTAGGACGATAGAGAAAATACATCCATATAGCCCAGGAGCTATATGTGATGTATTCTTTTGCCACCTAAGGTATTTGTCATCTATATTGCGTCTCAGGGCGCTCCCCCCCAAGCGCCCTGCACCCTCAGTGACCGGAGTGTGAAGTGTGCTGAGAGCAATGGCGCACAGCTGCGGTGCTGTGCGCTACCTTAGTCTGAAGACAGGATTGTCTTCTGCCGCCGATTTCACCGGACCTCTTCGTCTCTTCTGGCTCTGTAAGGGGGACGGCGGCGCGGCTCCGGTGACCCATCCAGGCTGAACCTGTGATCGTCCCTCTGGAGCTAATGTCCAGTAGCCTAAGAAACCCGATCCACTCTGCACGCAGGTGAGTCCGTTTCTTCTCCCCTTAGTCCCACGATGCAGTGAGCCTGTTGCCAGCAGGACTCACTGAAAATAAAAAAACCTAAATTAAACTTTTATTCTAAGCAGCTCAGGAGAGCCACCTAGCCTGCACCCTTCTCGTTCGGGCACAAAAATCTAACTGAGGCTTGGAGGAGGGTCATAGGGGGAGGAGCCAGTGCACACCACCTGATCCTAAAGCTTTTATTCTTGTGACCTGTCTCCTGCGGAGCCGCTATTCCCCATGGTCCTTACGGAGTCTAAGCATCCACTAGGACGTCAGAGAAAATAAGATTTTACTTACCGATAAATCTATTTCTCGGAGTCCGTAGTGGATGCTGGGGTTCCTGAAAAGACCATGGGGAATAGCGGCTCCGCAGGAGACAGGGGTGCTGGGGTTCCTGAAAAGACCATGGGGAATAGCGGCTCCGCAGGAGACAGGGCACAAAAAGTAAAGCTTTTCCAGATCAGGTGGTGTGCACTGGCTCCTCCCCCTATGACCCTCCTCCAGACTCCAGTTAGGTACTGTGCCCGGACGAGCGTACACAATAAGGGAGGATTTTGAATCCCGGGTAAGACTCATACCAGCCACACCAATCACACCGTACAACTTGTGATCTAAACCCAGTTAACAGTATGATAACAGCGGAGCCTCTGAAAGATGGCTTCCTTCAACAATAACCCGAATTAGTTAACAATAACTATGTACAATTATTGCAGATAATCCGCACTTGGGATGGGCGCCCAGCATCCACTACGGACTCCGAGAAATAGATTTATCGGTAAGTAAAATCTTATTTTCTCTATCGTCCTAGTGGATGCTGGGGTTCCTGAAAAGACCATGGGGATTATACCAAAGCTCCCAAACCGGCGGGAGAGTGCGGATGACTCTGCAGCACCGAATGAGAGAACTCCAGGTCCTCCTTAGCCAGAGTATCAAATTTGTAAAATTTTACAAACGTGTTCTCCCCTGACCACGTAGCTGCTCGGCAGAGTTGTAATGCCGAGACCCCTCGGGCAGCCGCCCAAGATGAGCCCACCTTCCTTGTGGAGTGGGCCTTTACAGATTTAGGCTGTGGCAGGCCTGCCACAGAATGTGCAAGTTGGATTGTGCTACAGATCCAACGAGCAATCGTCTGCTTAGACGCAGGAGCACCCATCTTGTTGGGTGCATACAATATAAACAACGAGTCAGATTTTCTGACTCCAGCTGTCCTTGCAATATATATTTTTAATGCTCTGACAACGTCCAGTAACTTGGAGTCCTCCAAGTCACTTGTAGCCGCAGGCACTACAATAGGCTGGTTCAGATGAAATGCTGACACCACCTTAGGGAGAAAATGCGGAGGAGTCCGCAGTTCTGCCCTGTCCGAATGGAAAATCAGATATGGGCTTTTGTAAGATAAAGCTGCCAGTTCTGACACTCTCCTGGCCGAAGCCAGGGCTAGAAGCATGGTCACTTTCCATGTGAGATATTTCAAATCCACCTTTTTTAGTGGTTCAAACCAATGAGATTTCAGAAATTCCAAAACCACATTGAGATCCCACGGTGCCACTGGAGGCACCACAGGAGGCTGTATATGCAGCACTCCCTTAACAAAGGTCTGGACTTCAGGGACTGAAGCCAATTCTTTTTGAAAGAAAATCGACAGGGCCGAAATTTGAACCTTAATAGATCCCAATTTGAGACCCATAGACAATCCTGATTGCAGGAAATGTAGGAATCGACCCAGTTGAAATTCCTCCGTCGGAGCACTCCGATCTTCGCACCACGCAACATATTTTCGCCAAATTCGGTGATAATGTTGCACGGTTACTTCCTTCCTTGCTTTAATCAAAGTAGGAATGACTTCTTCCGGCATGCCTTTTTCCTTTAGGATCCGGCGTTCAACCGCCATGCCGTCAAACGCAGCCGCGGTAAGTCTTGAAACAGACAGGGACCCTGCTGAAGCAAGTCCCTCCTTAGAGGTAGAGGCCACGGATCTTCCGTGATCATCTCTTGAAGTTCCGGGTACCAAGTCCTTCTTGGCCAATCCGGAACCACTAGTATCGTTCTCACGCCTCTTTGCCGTATAATTCTCAATACTTTTGGTATGAGAGGCAGAGGAGGAAACACATACACCGACTGGTACACCCAAGGCGTTACCAGCGCGTCCACAGCTATTGCCTGCGGATCTCTTGACCTGGCGCAATACCTGTCCAGTTTTTTGTTGAGGCGAGACGCCATCATGTCCACCATTGGTCTTTCCCAACGGGTTACCAGCATGTGGAAGACTTCTGGATGAAGTCCCCACTCTCCCGGGTGAAGATCGTGTCTGCTGAGAAAGTCTGCTTCCCAGTTGTCCACTCCCGGGATGAACACTGCTGACAGTGCTATCACATGATTCTCTGCCCAGCGAAGAATCCTTGCAGCTTCTGCCATTGCACTCCTGCTTCTTGTGCCGCCCTGTCTGTTCACATGGGCGACTGCCGTGATGTTGTCCGACTGGATCAACACCGGTTTTCCTTGAAGCAGAGGTTCTGCCTGGCTTAGAGCATTGTATATTGCTCTTCGTTCCAGAATGTTTATGTGAAGAGACGTTTCCAGGCTCGTCCATACTCCCTGGAAGTTTCTTCCTTGTGTGACTGCTCCCCAGCCTCTCAGGCTGGCGTCCGTGGTCACCAGGATCCAATCCTGTATGCCGAATCTGCGGCCCTCCAATAGATGAGGACTCTGCAACCACCACAGAAGAGACACCCTTGTCCTTGGAGACAGGGTTATCCGTAGGTGCATCTGAAGATGCGACCCTGACCATTTGTCCAACAGATCCCTTTGGAAAATTCTTGCGTGGAATCTGCCGAATGGAATTGCTTCGTAAGAAGCCACCATTTTTCCCAGGACTCTTGTGCATTGATGTACAGACACCTTTCCTGGTTTTAGGAGGTTCCTGACAAGCTCGGATAACTCCTTGGCTTTTTCCTCCGGGAGAAAAACCTTTTTCTGAACCGTGTCCAGAATCATCCCTAGGAACAGCAGCCGAGTTGTCGGCATTAACTGGGATTTTGGAATATTCAGAATCCACCCGTGCTGTTTTAGCACTTCTTGAGACAGTGCTAATCCCATCTCTAGCTGTTCTCTGGACCTTGCCCTTATTAGGAGATCGTCCAAGTATGGGATAATTAATACGCCTTTTCTTCGAAGAAGAATCATCATCTCGGCCATTACCTTTGTAAAGACCCGAGGTGCCGTGGACAATCCGAACGGCAGCGTCTGAAACTGATAGTGACAGTTTTGTACAACGAACCTGAGGTACCCCTGGTGTGAGGGGTAAATTGGAACGTGGAGATACGCATCCTTGATGTCCAAGGATACCATAAAGTCCCCCTCTTCCAGGTTCGCTATCACTGCTCTGAGTGACTCCATCTTGAACTTGAATTTCTTTATGTACAGGTTCAAGGACTTCAGATTTAGAATAGGCCTTACCGAGCCATCCGGCTTCGGTACCACAAAAAGAGTGGAATAATACCCCTTCCCTTGTTGTAGAAGAGGTACCTTGACTATCACCTGCTGAGAGTACAGCTTGTGAATGGCTTCCAAAACCGTCTCCCTTTCGGAGGGGGACGTTGGTAAAGCAGACTTCAGGAAACGGCGAGGTGGATCTGTCTCTAATTCCAACCTGTACCCCTGAGATATTATCTGCAGGATCTAGGGATCTACTTGCGAGTGAGCCCACTGCGCGCTGTAATTTTTGAGACGACCCCCCACCGTCCCCGAGTCCGCTTGAGAAGCCCCAGCGTCATGCTGAGGCTTTTGTAGAAGCCGGGGAGGGCTTCTGTTCCTGGGAAGGAGCTGCCTGTTGCTGTCTCTTCCCTCGACCTCTGCCTCGTGGCAGATATGAATAGCCCTTTGCTCTCTTATTTTTAAAGGAACGAAAGGGCTGCGGTTGAAAGGTCGGTGCCTTTTTCTGTTGGGGAGTGACTTGAGGTAGAAAGGTGGATTTCCCGGCTGTAGCCGTGGCCACCAAATCTGATAGACCGACTCCAAATAACTCCTCCCCTTTATACTGCAAAACTTCCATATGCCGTTTTGAATCCGCATCGCCTGTCCACTGTCGCGTCCATAAAGTTCTTCTGGCCGAAATGGACATAGCACTTACCCGTGATGCCAGTGTGCAGATATCCCTCTGTGCATCACGCATATAAAGAAATGCATCCTTTATTTGTTCTAACGACAGTAAAATATTGTCCCTGTCCAGGGTATCAATATTTTCAATCAGGGACTCTGACCAAACTACCCCAGCACTGCACATCCAGGCAGTCGCTATAGCTGGTCGTAGTATAACACCTGCATGTGTGTATATACTTTTTTGGATATTTTCCATCCTCCTATCTGATGGATCTTTAAGTGCGGCCGTCTCAGGAGAGGGTAACGCCACTTGTTTAGATAAGCGTGTTAACGCCTTGTCCACCCTAGGAGGTGTTTCCCAGCGCTCCCTAACCTCTGGCGGGAAAGGGTATAATGCCAATAATTTCTTTGAAATTATCAGCTTTTTATCAGGGGCAACCCACGCTTCATTACACACGTCATTTAATTCTTCTGATTCAGGAAAAAATAAGAATTTACTTACCGATAATTCTATTTCTCGGAGTCCGTAGTGGATGCTGGGGTTCCTGAAAGGACCATGGGGAATAGCGGCTCCGCAGGAGACAGGGCACAAAAGTAAAGCTTTCCGATCAGGTGGTGTGCACTGGCTCCTCCCCCTATGACCCTCCTCCAAGCCAGTTAGGTACTGTGCCCGGACGAGCGTACACAATAAGGGAGGAATTTTGAATCCCGGGTAAGACTCATACCAGCCACACCAATCACACCGTACAACTTGTGATCTAAACCCAGTTAACAGTATGATAACAGCGGAGCCTCTGAAAAGATGGCTCACAACAATAATAACCCGATTTTTGTAACTATGTACAAGTATTGCAGATAATCCGCACTTGGGATGGGCGCCCAGCATCCACTACGGACTCCGAGAAATAGAATTATCGGTAAGTAAATTCTTATTTTCTCTATCGTCCTAGTGGATGCTGGGGTTCCTGAAAGGACCATGGGGATTATACCAAAGCTCCCAAACGGGCGGGAGAGTGCGGATGACTCTGCAGCACCGAATGAGAGAACTCCAGGTCCTCCTTAGCCAGGGTATCAAATTTGTAGAATTTAGCAAACGTGTTTGCCCCTGACCAAGTAGCTGCTCGGCAAAGTTGTAAAGCCGAGACCCCTCGGGCAGCCGCCCAAGATGAGCCCACCTTCCTTGTGGAATGGGCATTTACATATTTTGGCTGTGGCAGGCCTGCCACAGAATGTGCAAGCTGAATTGTATTACACATCCAACTAGCAATAGTCTGCTTAGAAGCAAGAGCACCCAGTTTTTTGGGTGCATACAGGATAACAGCAAGTCAGTTTTCCTGACTCTAGCCGTCCTGGAACATATTTTCAGGGCCCTGACAACATCTAGCAACTTGGAGTCCTCCAAGTCCCTAGTAGGTGCAAGGCACCACAATAAGCTGGTTCAGGTGAAACACTGACACCACCTTAGGGAGAGAACTGGGGACGAGTCCGCAGCTCTGCCCTGTCCGAATGGACAACAGATATGGGCTTTTTTGAGAAAAAACCACCAATTTGACACTCGCCTGGTCCAGGCCAGGGCCAAGAGCATGGTCACTTTTCATGTGAGATGCTTCAAATCCACAGATTTGACTGGTTTTAAACCAATGTGATTTGAGGAATCCCAGAACTACGTTGAGATCCCACAGTGCCACTGGAGGCACAAAAGGGGGTTGTATATGCAATACTCCCTTGACAAACTTCTGGACTTCAGGAACTGAAGCCAATTCTTTCTGGAAGAAAATCGACAGGGCCGAAATTTGAACCTTAATGGACCCCAATTTGAGGCCCATAGACACTCCTGTTTGCAGGAAATGCAGGAAACGACCGAGTTGAAATTTCTTTGTGGGGCCTTCCTGGCCTCACACCACGCAACATATTTTCGCCACATGTGGTGATAATGTTGTGCGGTCACCTCCTTTCTGGCTTTGACCAGGGTAGGAATGACCTCTTCCGGAATGCCTTTTTCCTTTAGGATCCGGCTTTCCACCGCCATGCCGACAAACGCAGCTGCGGTAAGTCTTGGAACAGACATGGTACTTGCTGAAGCAAGTCCCTTCTTAGCGGCAGAGGCCATAAGACCTCTGTAAGCATCTCTTGAAGTTCCGGGTACCAAGTCCTTCTTGGCCAATCCGGAGCCATGAGTATAGTTCTTACTCCTCTACGTCTTATAATTCTCAGCACCTTAGGTATGAGAAGCAGAGGAGGGAACACATACACCGACTGGTACACCCACGGTGTTACCAGAACGTCCACAGCTATTGCCTGAGGGTCTCTTGACCTGGCGCAATACCTGTCCCGTTTTTTGTTCAGACGGGACGCCATCATGTCCACCTTTGGTATTTCCCAACGGTTTACAATCATGTGGAAAAAACTTCCCGATGAAGTTTCCACTCTCCCGGGTGGAGGTCGTGCCTGCTGAGGAAGTCTGCTTCCCAGTTTCCATTCCCGGGATGAAACACTGCTGACAGTGCTATCACATGATTTTCCGCCCAGCGAAAAGTCCTTGCAGTTTTTGCCATTGCCCTCCTGCTTCTTGTGTCGCCCTGTCTGTTTACGTGGGCGACTGCCGTGATGTTTTTCCCACTGGATCAATACCGGCTGACCTTGAAGCAGAGGTCTTGCTAAGCTTAGAGCATTATAAATTTACCCTTAGCTCCAGTATATTTATGTGGAGAAAAGTCTCCAGACTTGATCACACTCCCTGGAAATTTTTTCCTTGTGTGACTGCTCCCCAGCCTCTCGGGCTGGGCTCCGTGGTCACCAGCATCCAATCCTGAATGCCGAATCTGCGGCCCTCTAGAAGATGAGCACTCTATAACCACCACAGGAGAGACACCCTTGTCCTTGGATATAGGGTTATCCGCTGATGCATCTGAAGATGCGATCCGAACCATTTGTCCAGCAGATCCCACTGAAAAGTTCTTGCGTGAAATCTGCCGAATGGAATTGCTTCGTAGGAAGCCACCATTTTTACCAGGACCCTTGTGCAATGATGCACTGTTTTTAGGAGGTTCCTGACTAGCTCGGATAACTCCCTGGCTTTCTCTTCCGGGAGAAACACCTTTTTCTGGACTGTGTCCAGAATCATCCCTAGGCACAGCAGACGTGTCGTCGGGATCAGCTGCGATTTTGGAATATTTAGAATCCACCCGTGCTGTTGTAGCAGTATCCGAGATAGTGCTACTCCGACCTCCAACTGTTCCCTGGACTATGCCCTTATCAGGAGATCGTCCAAGTAAGGGATAATTAAGACGCCTTTTCTTCGAAGAAGAATCATCATTTCGGCCATTACCTTGGTAAAGACCCGGGGTGCCGTGGACAATCCAAACGGCAGCGTCTGAAACGGATAGTGACAGTTCTGCACCACGAACCTGAGGTACCCTTAGTGAGAAGGGCAAATTTGGGACATAGAGGTAAGCATCCCTGATGTCCCGGGACACTATATAGTCCCCTTCTTCCTGGTTCGTTATCACTGTTCTGAGTGACTCCATCTTGATTTGAACCTTTGTAAGTGTTCAAAAAAATTTTTTAGAATAAGTCTCACCTAGCCTTCTGGCTTCAGTACCACAATATAGTGTGGAATAATACCCCTTTTCTTGTAGTAGGAGGGGTAATTTAATTATCACCTGCTGGGAATACAGCTTGTGAATTTTTTCCCATACTGCCTCCTTGTCGGAGGGAGACCTTGGTAAAGCAGACTTCAGGAGCCTGCGAAGGGGAAACGTCTCGACATTCCAATCTGTACCCCTGGGATACTACTTGTAGGATCCAGGGGTCCTGTACGGTCTCAGCGCCATGCTGAGAACTTGTCAGAAGCGGTGGAACGCTTCTGTTCCTGGGAATGGGCTGCCTGCTGCAGTCTTCTTCTCTTTCCTCTATCCCCGGGCAGATATTATCTTATAGGGACGAGAGGACCGAGGCTGAAAAGACGGCGTCTTTTTCTGCAGAGATGCGACTTAGGGTAAAAAACGGTGGATTTTCCAGCAGTTGCCGTGGCCACCAGGTCCGATGGACCGACCCCAAATAACTCCTCTTCCTTTATACGGCAATACACCTTTGTGCCGTTTGGAATCTGCATCACCTGACCACTGTCGTGTCCATAACATCTTCTGGCAGTTATGGACATCGCATTTACTCATGATGCCAGAGTGCAAATATCCCTCTGTGCATCTCGCATATATAGAAATGCATCCTTTAAATGCTCTATAGTCAATAAAATACTGTCCCTGTCAAGGGTATCAATATTTTTAGTCAGGGAATCCGACCAAGCCACCCCAGCTCTGCACATCCAGGCTGAGGTGATCGCTGGTCGCAGTATAACACCAGTATGTGTGTATATACTTTTTATGATATTTTCCAGCCTCCTGTCAGCTGGTCCTTGAGGACGGCCCTATCTATAGACGGTACCGCCACTTGTTTTGATAAGCGTGTGAGCGCCTTATCCACCTTAAGGGGTGTTTCCCAACGCGCCCTAACTTCTGGCGGGAAAGGGTATACCGCCCATAATTTTCTATCGGGGGGAACCCACGCATCATCACACACTTTATTTAATTTATCTGATTCAGGAAAAACTATGGTAGTTTTTTCACATCCCACATAATACCCTCTTTTGTGGTACTTGTAGTATCAGAAATATGTAACACCTCCTTCATTGCCTTTAACGTGTGGCCCTAATAAGGAATACGTTTGTTTATTCACCGTCGACACTGGATTCAGTGTCCCTGTCTGTGTCTGTGTCGACCGACTAAAGTAAACGGGCGTTTTAAAACCCCTGACGGTGTTTTTGAGACGTCTGGACCGGTACTAATTGTTTGTCGGCCGTCTCATGTCGTCAACCGACCTTGCAGCGTGTTGACATTATCACGTAATTTCCTAAATAAGCCATCCATTCCGGTGTCGACTCCCTAGAGAGTGACATCACCATTACAGGCAATTGCTCCGCCTCCTCACCAACATCGTCCTCCTATATGTCGACACACACGTACCGACACACAGCACACACACAGGGAATGCTCTGATAGAGGACAGGACCCACTAGCCCTTTGGAGAGACAGAGGGAGAGTTTGCCAGCACACACCAAAACCGCTATAATTATATAGGGACAACCTTATATAAGTGTTTTCCCTTATAGCATCTTAATATATAAGCATATCGCCAAATTAGTGCCCCCCCTCTCTGTTTTAACCCTGTTTCTGTAGTGCAGTGCAGGGGAGAGCCTGGGAGCCTTCCCTCCAGCCTTTCTGTGAGGGAAAATGGCGCTGTGTGCTGAGGAGATAGGCCCCGCCCCTTTTTCGGCGGCCTCGTCTCCCGCTCTTAACGGATTCTGGCAGGGGTTAAATATCTCCATATAGCCTCCGGAGGCTATATGTGAGGTATTTTTAGCCAAAATAGGTATTCATTTTGCCTCCCAGGGCGCCCCCCTCCCAGCGCCCTGCACCCTCAGTGACTGCCGTGTGAAGTGTGCTGAGAGGAAAATGGCGCACAGCTGCAGTGCTGTGCGCTACCTTAAGAAGACTGAGGAGTCTTCTGCCGCCGATTCTGGACCTCTTCTTACTTCAGCATCTGCAAGGGGGCCGGCGGCAAGGCTCCGGTGACCATCCAGGCTGTACCTGTGATCGTCCCTCTGGAGCTGATGTCCAGTAGCCAAGAAGCCAATCCATCCTGCACGCAGGTGAGTTCACTTCTTCTCCCCTAAGTCCCTCGTTGCAGTGATCCTGTTGCCAGCAGGACTCACTGTAAAATAAAAAACCTAAGCTAAACTTTTCTAAGCAGCTCTTTAGGAGAGCCACCTAGATTGCACCCTTCTCGGCCGGGCACAAAAATCTAACTGGCTTGGAGGAGGGTCATAGGGGGAGGAGCCAGTGCACACCACCTGATCGGAAAGCTTTACTTTTGTGCCCTGTCTCCTGCGGAGCCGCTATTCCCCATGGTCCTTTCAGGAACCCCAGCATCCACTAGGACGATAGAGAAACTATAGGTAGTTTTTTCACACCCCACATAATACCCTGTTTAGTGGTACCTGTAGTATCAGCTAAATGTAACGCCTCCTTCATTGCCAAAATCATATAACGTGTGGCCCTACTGGAAAATACGGTTGATTCGTCACAGTCACCACTGGAGTCATCGCCTGTGTCTGGGTCTGTGTCGACCGACTGAGGCAAAGGGCGTTTCACAGCCCCTGACGGTGTTTGAGTCGCCTGGACAGGCACTAATTGATTGTCCGGCCGTCTCATGTCGTCAAACGACTGCTTTAGCGTGTTGACACTATCCCGTAGTTCCATAAATAAAGGCATCCATTCTGGTGTCGACTCCCTAGGGGGTGACATCCTCATATTTGGCAATTGCTCCGCCTCCACGCCAATATCGTCCTCATACATGTCGACACACACGTACCGACACACAGCAGACACACAGGGAATGCTCCTAACGAAGACAGGACCCACTAGCCCTTTGGGGAGACAGAGGGAGAGTTTGCCAGCACACACCAAAAGCGCTATATATATATATCAGGGATAGCCTTATAATAAGTGCTCCCTTATAGCTGCTTTGTTATATCAAAATATCGCCATAAATTTGCCCCCCCTCTCTGTTTTACCCTGTTTCTGTAGTGCAGTGCAGGGGAGAGACCTGGGAGCCGTCCTGACCAGCGGAGCTGTGAGAGGAAATGGCGCCGTGTGCTGAGGAGATAGGCCCCGCCCCTTTTCTGGCGGGCTCGTCTCCCGCTATTTAGAGAAATCAGGCAGGGGTTAAATATCTCCATATAGCCTCTGGGGGCTATATGTGAGGTATTTTTAGCCTTTATATAGGTTACATTTGCCTCCCAGGGCGCCCCCCCCCAGCGCCCTGCACCCTCAGTGACTGCCGTGTGAAGTGTGCTGAGAGGAAAATGGCGCACAGCTGCAGTGCTGTGCGCTACCTTTAGAAGACTGCAGGAGTCTTCAGCCGCCGATTCTGGACCTCTTCTGACTTCAGCATCTGCAAGGGGGCCGGCGGCGCGGCTCCGGTGACCATCCAGGCTGTACCTGTGATCGTCCCTCTGGAGCTTGATGTCCAGTAGCCAAGAAGCCAATCCATCCTGCACGCAGGTGAGTTGACTCCTTCTCCCCTAAGTCCCTCGTTGCAGTGATCCTGTTGCCAGCAGGAATCACTGTAAAATAAAAAAAACCTAGCTAAACTTTTTCTAAGCAGCTCTTTAGGAGAGCCACCTAGATTGCACCCTTCTCGGCCGGGCACAAAAATCTAACTGGAGTCTGGAGGAGGGTCATAGGGGGAGGAGCCAGTGCACACCACCTGATCTGGAAAAGCTTTACTTTTTGTGCCCTGTCTCCTGCGGAGCCGCTATTCCCCATGGTCTTTTCAGGAACCCCAGCATCCACTAGGACGATAGAGAAAATAGTCTGACTGCACGTTGGAGCATTGAATAGCAATGTTACACAGGCAGGAAGAGAGGAAAATATGAAAACTATGGGGGTTAGTCAGAGATGGACACAGCCGCTGCGGTCGCATGCAGCCGCTGCGTCCATAAGGTCTGCGCACGAGCACCAGCCATTGTGCGCGATTCTTCACCATGATATTGCATCCCAGAAGAGGCGTTGATGCGGCGTTTGGTGGGCGTGGTCTGCAGCATGTGAGTATATGGACGCGTCCATCTCTCAATAGCCCCCCCCTCAATGAGCAGGGCACTCTAAATAATCATTTGTTATTATGGGGATTAGGTCTTGTTTAGTACCATGTTTATTCCAGATTGTAAATGGCAATTCTTAAAGGCTTGGCCACAACAGCCGAATAAGGCCAGTAACATTGCAAATATTTCCTTCACACCCCATAGTCGTGTGCAGTCGTGACACAATTACGTGCGAGACACTTGGTGGAACATTGCCTCTGACACGGCCTGAGAGATCTGCGATGTAAAGTGATCAAAATATGATGCATCTATTATCACCATCCGCATTTTTTTGCTAGCACCTTAGGAGAATGAGCAATGAAGCCGTCACGGTTATGACGGATCTCACAGCCAATCATATTGCTCCCTAGGAATAAATCATGGAATGATTTGTACAACACAGATTTATAAAAAAAAAAAAAAAAAAAAAAGACTAGCGGCCAGACGTAATGACGCCAGAGTTTGGCGGCCGCACGGGGTGTCGGCTGAACTCAGATTTATTTTTTATTTTTTTAAAGGGGCAATCACTTACAGAGGTTGGTAATTATGGCCAAGCGCTATATGTACTAAAATATACTGTGTGGAAAACAATGATAAATAAACAAAAGCAAGGTATGAAAATAAAAATAAGTATAAATAATGAATAAATAATAAATAATGAAAGAGAAAGAAATAAGTGCAACAGAAGTCAAAAATGTTTACAACTCTTTTCTGGTGATTTTTGGAGTTTTCAGACACTTGGTGGTGTTAGCTGGATAGATACAGTTCTTGTGGGCAGAGACTATCCCTAGCTTACCCTATCTCCACATGCTGTATGATTGCCGCTCTCTGCGCCGAATTGCTGTAACCGGAAGTTCGGATGTCCGCTTCCGGTGACGTCAGACACTGGCGGTGCTATCTTCTGTTGTGTCTGCTTCTTTGCTCTCCCAGAGCAAAGTGGAGCAAGTGGAGATAGGGTAAGCTAGGGAAAGTCTCTGCCCACAAGAACTATATCTATCCAGCTAACACCAAGTGTCTGAAAGCTCCAAAAATCACCAGAAAGGAGCTGTAAACAATTTTTGACTTCTGTTGCACTTATTTCTCTCTCTTTCATTATTTATTTATTTATTAATTATTTATATTTATTTTCATACCTTGCTTTTGTATATTTATCATTATTTTCCACTCAGTATATTTTAGTACATATAGCGCTTGGCCATAATTACCAATTCATTGATCATCCGATTCGAAACCCGAGCAGCTTACTAAAGTGCAGCAAGCTATACAATTATTCCCCTCGTAAACACTTACAGAGGTTCTCAAATGCGGTCCTCAAGGCTCCCCAACAGTCCAGGTTTTAAGCTTAACCATATTTGGCCACAGGTAACTAAATTAGCACCTCAGTCAACATGATTTAACCATCTGTGCTGAGCCAGGGATATACCTAAAACCTGGACCATTGGGGTGACTTGAATACAGCGTTTGAGAACCTCTGACTTACAAGGCATGGTTTTGCAGTGTAAGTGAATGCCCCTTTAAAAACACGTCCAAGTTCGGCTGGCATCTGGCATGGCCACCATCAGGCTCTAAATCTTATTATAATATACGGAGTATGCTCAGAAAATAATATTGCTTAACTTGGATTACTCAACCACACTCCCACATAGGGATAGGATTGTTTCACACAAGAGGCTATTAACCAAACTACACCAACAAACATTTCTTCACTTATCTCAAAATATCTCCCAGCCCTCCTCTCCAAGTTGCTTCTTTCATCCACACGCATTATCTGTTCCCAGTCACAGTTACGGGACATCTCTCGTGCTGCACCCACCCTGTGGAATAACCTCCAGATTTACAAGACGTGCCTCTAGTCTCCAAACCTTCAAGCGTTCCCTGAAAACTCACCTTTTCAAACAAGCCTATCAAATTCCAGAGCCACCCACATAACCTTCATAAGATATCAAACCCAATAATACCCCCTCTGTACAGTCCACACAAAACTTTATATATTTTCTCTTTCTTCACTTTCACATCCACTTGACCCTTGGCCAATATCACTGTGTGGACTGGATCCTACAGACCACCAAGAACCTCTGCAATCTGGCTGGACCAACATGTAATAGGTAGCACCTATCCTTATTCTGGTTTCCCTATAGATCGTATTTCCCTATAGATTGCAAGCTTGCGAGCAGGGCCTTCCTATCTCGACGTCTGTTGACTATCACCAAGTCTTGTTTTATTATAGTTTGTTTGCAAATTGTAAAGCACAACGGAATATGTGGGTGCTATATAAGTAACTTAATAAATATCTACTCCTGGATTAAAAAACTGAAACCTGGATGATTATATTTTGTTAAGATCGATTCCAGGGTTTCCCAACCTTGGTCCCCAAGACACAACAGTCCAGGATTTAAGGCTATCCATGCTCGAGCACAGACGGTTAAATCATAATAGCCAAGTATGGCTATCCTTAAAACCTGGATCGTGAATGTGCCTTGAGGACCATGGGCCAATTCAGACCTGATTGCAGCAGCAAATTTGTTAGCAAATGGGCAAAACCATGTACACTGCAGGTGTGGTAGATGTAACATGTGCAGAGAGGGTTAGATTTGGGTGGGTTATATTGTTTCTGTGCAGGGTGAATACTGGCTGCTTTATTTTTACACTGCAATTTAGATTTCAGTTTGAACACACCCCACCCAAATCTAACTCTCTCTGCACATGATGACTGGGATGTTACACCTGCCAGGCTCCCTGCAGCACTGCACAAGCGTGGATGACTGGGACATGGGCGTATTACACCTGCCAGGCTCCCTGCAACACTGCACAAGCGTGGATGACTGGGACATGGGTGTGTTGCACCTGCACAAGCGTGGATGACTGGGACATGGGCGTATTACACCTGCACAAGCGTGGATGACTGGGACATGGGCATATTACACCTGCACAAGCGTGGATGACTGGGACATGGGTGTGTTACACCTGCACAAGCGTGGATGACTGGGACATGGGTGTGTTACACCTGCCAGGCTCCCTGCAACACTGCACAAGCGTGGATGACTGGGACATGGGCGTGTTACACCTGCACAAGCGTGGATGACTAGGACATGGGCATATTACACCTGCACAAGCGTGGATGACTGGGACATGGGTGTGTTACACCTGCACAAGCGTGGATGACTGGGACATGGGCGTGTTACACCTGCACAAGCGTGGATGACTAGGACATGGGCATATTACACCTGCACAAGCGTGGATGACTGGGACATGGGCATATTACACCTGCACAAGCGTGGATGACTGGGACATGGGTGTGTTACACCTGCACAAGCGTGGATGACTGGGACATGGGTGTGTTACACCTGCACAAGCGTGGATGACTGGGACATGGGTGTGTTGCACCTGCACAAGCGTGGATGACTGGGACATGGGCGTATTACACCTGCACAAGCGTGGATGACTGGGACATGGGTGTGTTACACCTGCACAAGCGTGGATGACTGGGACATGGGTGTGTTGCACCTGCACAAGCGTGGATGACTGGGACATGGGCGTATTACACCTGCACAAGCGTGGATGACTGGGACATGGGCGTGTTACACCTGCACAAGCGTGGATGACTGGGACATGGGTGTGTTACACCTGCACAAGCGTGGATGACTGGGACATGGGTGTGTTACACCTGCACAAGCGTGGATGACTGGGACATGGGTGTGTTACACCTGCACAAGCGTGGATGACTGGGACATGGGTGTGTTACACCTGCACAAGCGTGGATGACTGGGACATGGGTGTGTTACACCTGCACAAGCGTGGATGACTGGGACATGGGTGTGTTACACCTGCACAAGCGTGGATGACTGGGACATGGGCGTATTACACCTGCACAAGCGTGGATGACTGGGACATGGGCGTGTTACACCTGCACAAGCGTGGATGACTGGGACATGGGTGTGTTACACCTGCCAGGCTCCCTGCAGCACTGCACAAGCGTGGATGACTGGGACATGGGCGTGTTACACCTGCACAAGCGTGGATGACTGGGACATGGGTGTGTTACACCTGCCAGGCTCCCTGCAGCACTGCACAAGCGTGGATGACTGGGACATGGGCGTGTTACACCTGCACAAGCGTGGATGACTGGGACATGGTTGTGTTACACCTGCCAGGCTCCCTGCAGCACTGCACAAGCGTGGACGACTGGGACATGGGTGTGTTACACCCGCCAGGCTCCATGCAGCACTGCACAAGCGTGGATGACTGGGACATGGGCGTGTTACACCTGCACAAGCGTGGATGACTGGGACATGGGTGTGTTACACCTGCCAGGCTCCCTGCAGCACTGCACAAGCGTGGATGACTGGGACATGGGCGTGTTACACCTGCACAAGCGTGGATGACTGGGACATGGTTGTGTTACACCTGCCAGGCTCCCTGCAGCACTGCACAAGCGTGGACGACTGGGACATGGGTGTGTTACACCCGCCAGGCTCCATGCAGCACTGCACAAGCGTGGATGATGGAGCTCATGAACTATACATCATACTGACTATAAATCACTTCTCACCTTTACCAACGATGCCAAGCTCGCCATCTGCTCATTGAGCGCACTCTCCGATTCCCTGTAGGTGAGGCAGGTAAACAGATACTCCTCCGGGTCAAACGAGTCTGCCCCTTGCTGCTCCACGTCATTAGCGACCCCAACATAATAATCTTCTATGTCTCCTGGTTCATCTTCCTCTTCTTCCTCCTCCTCCTCCTCACAATTAGGGTCATAGTCCTCATTACTGTCTGAGCCCTGACTGTTCATGTCTACAGACATGTTACCATCGGGGTGGGGTGGGGTCACTAGTAGAGCTACAAAATCCTGTGCATGCTCCCTTCACTTTAGGACGACCTGCTGCTGTCTGGCACCCATCTGGCTCCGTTGTATCCTGGGGGATAAAGGAAGAAGGCACATGAGTAACACCAGGGGAAAAACTGCCCTCCACAAAGAAGCATTTGCAGTCATCACAGTTGCAGACATTAAAGAGTAAGAGGTAGGACGACAAGTCCGCTGTTTGTCACTGTAAGGATGAATATCCAGAGCATTTACTGAGAAAAATAACTGTCAGACAGAGAGAAACAGCGGGCTACATATCACTATGTGCCGAGATGATATCCAATCCTGATTGATGGAGCAGATTTAAAAATAAGATTTTACTTACCGGTAAATCTATTTCTCGTAGTCCGTAGTGGATGCTGGGGACTCCGTAAGGACCATGGGGAATAGACGGGCTCCGCAGTAGACATGGGCACTTTAAGAAAGAATTTAGATTCTGGTGTGCTCTGGCTCCTCCCTCTATGTCCCTCCTCCAGACCTCAGTTAGAGAAACTGTGCCCGGAAGAGCTGACAGTACAAGGAAAGGATTTTGGAAATCCAGGGCAAGACTCATACCAGCCACACCAATCACACCGTATAACTTGTGATAAACTTACCCAGTCAACAGTATGAACTACAACAGAGCATCAGTTCAACCCTGATGCAACAATAACATAGCCCTTATTGCAGCAATAACTATATACAAGTACTGCAGAAGAAGTCCGCACTTGGGACGGGCGCCCAGCATCCACTACGGACTACGAGAAATAGATTTACCGGTAAGTAAAATCTTATTTTCTCTAACGTACTAGTGGATGCTGGGGACTCCGTAAGGACCATGGGGATTATACCAAAGCTCCCAAACGGGCGGGAGAGTGCGGATGACTCTGCAGCACCGAATGAGCAAACACAAGGTCCTCCTCAGCCAGGGTATCAAACTTGTAGAACTTTGCAAAAGTGTTTGAACCTGACCAAGTAGCCGCTCGGCACAGCTGTAATGCCGAGACCCCTCGGGCAGCCGCCCAAGAAGATGCCACCTTCCTAGTGGAATGGGCCTTGACTGATTTTGGCAGCGGCAATCCAGCCGCAGAATGAGCCTGCTGAATCGTGTTACAGATCCAGCGAGCAATAGTTTGCTTAGAAGCAGGAGCACCAAGCTTGTTGGAAGCATACAGGATAAACAAAGATTCTTTTTTCCTGACCCTAGCCGTTCTGGTTACATAAACCTTCAAAGCCCTGACCACATCAAGTAACTCGGAATCCTCCAAGTCAGTAGTAGCCACAGGCACCACAATAGGTTGGTTTATATGAAAGGATGAAACCACTTTTGGCAGAAATTGTGGACGGGTCCGCAATTCTGTTCTATCCGCATGGAAAACCAGATAGGGGCTTTTATGTGACAAAGCCGCTAATTCTGACACACGCCTAGCCGAAGCCAATGCTAGTAGCATGACCACCTTCCAAGTGAGATAGTTTAATTCCACCGTTTTGAGTGGTTCAAACCAGTGGGATTTCAGGAAACTCAACACCACGTTAAGATCCCAAGGTGCCACCGGGGGCACAAAAGGGGGCTGAATACGCAGCACTCCCTTCACAAACGTCTGAACTTCAGGTAGAGAAGCCAGCTCTTTTTGAAAGAAAATGGATAGGGCCGAAATCTGGACCTTAATGGAACCCAATTTTAGGCCCAAAGTCACTCCTGACTGTAGGAAGTGAAGGAAACGGCCCAGCTGGAATACCTCCGTAGGGGCATTCCTGGCCTCACACCAAGCAACATATTTTCGCCATATACGGTGATAATGTTGAGCTGTCACGTCCTTCCTAGCCTTTATCAGCGTAGGAATGACCTCATCTGGAATGCCTTTTTCCGCTAGGATCCGGCGTTCAACCGCCATGCCGTCAAACGCAGCCGCGGTAAGTCTTGGAACAGACAGGGCCCTTGTTGCAACAAGTCCTGTCTTAGAGGAAGAGGCCACGGGTCCTCTGTGAGCATTTCTTGCAGATCTGGATACCAAGTCCTTCTTGGCCAATCCGGAACAATGAGTATTGTTCACACTCCTCTTTTTCTTAGGATTCTCAACACCTTGGGTATGAGAGGAAGAGGAGGAAATACATAGTCCAACTGGAACACCCACGGTGTCACCAGGGCGTCTACAGCTATCGCCTGAGGGTCTCTTGACCTGGCGCTATACCTCTGTAGTTTCTTGTTGAGGCGGGATGCCATCATGTCCACCTGTGGCAGTTCCCACCGACTTGCAAGCTGTGCAAAGACTTCTTGATGAAGTCCCCACTCCCCCGGGTGGAGGTCGTGCCTGCTGAGGAAGTCTGCTTCCCAGTTGTCCACTCCCGGGATGAACACTGCTGACAGTGCGCTTACATGATTCTCCGCCCAGCAAAGAATTCTGGTGGCTTCCGCCATCGCCACCCTGCTCCTTGTGCAGCCTTGTCGGTTTACATGAGCCACAGCGGTGATGTTGTCTGACTGAATCAGAACAGGTTGACCGCGAAGCAGGGCCTCTGCTTGACGTAGGGTGTTGTAAATGGCCCTTAGTTCCAGGATGTTGATGTGAAGGCAAGTCTCCTGACTTGACCACAGACTTTGGAAATTTCTTCCCTGTGTGACTGCTCCCCACCCTCGGAGGCTTGCATCCGTGGTCACCAGGACCCAGTCCTGAATGCCGAATCTGCGGCCCACGAGAAGGTGAGCACTCTGCAGCCACCACAGGAGAGACACCCTGGCCCTGGGGGATAGGGTGATTAACCGATGCATCTGAAGATGTGATCCGGACCATTTGTCCAGTAAGTCCCATTGAAAGGTCCTCGCATGGAACCTGCCGAAGGGAATGGCCTCGTACGATGCCACCATCTTTCCCAGGACTCGAGTGCAGTGATGCACTGACACCTGTTATGGTTTTAATAGGTCCTTGACCAGTGTCATGAGTTCCTGAACCTTCTCTATCGGGAGATAAACCCTTTTCTGGCCTGTGTCCAGAATCATGCCCAGGAAGGGCAGACGAGTCGTAGGAACCAGCTGCGACTTTGGAATATTTAGAATCCAGCCGTGTTGCCGTAACACTTCCAGAGAACGTGCTACGCTGATCAGCAACTGTTCTCTTGACCTCGCTTTTATGAGGAGATCGTCCAAGTATGGGATAATTGTGACCCCTTGCTTCCGCAGGAGTACCATCATTTCCGCCATTACCTTGGTAAATATTCTCGGAGCCGTGGAGAGACCAAATGGCAACGTCTGAAATTGGTAATGACAATCCTGTACCACAAATCTGAGGTACGCCTGATGAGGTGGATAAATGGGGACATGAAGGTATGCATCCTTTATGTCCAGAGACACCATAAAATCCCCCCCCTTCCAGGCTTGCAATGACCGCTCTCAGCGATTCCATCTTGAACCGGAACCTTTTTAGGTACACGTTCAGGGATTTTAAATTCAATATGGGTCTGACCGAACCGTCTGGTTTCGGTACCACAAACATGGTCGAATAATAACCCTTTCCTTGTTGAAGGAGGGGAACCTTGACCACCACCTGTTGAAGATACAATTTGTGAATTGCAGTCAACACTATTTCCCTCTCTAAGGGGGAAGCTGGCAGGGACGACTTGAGGTATCGGTGAGGGGGCATCTCTTCGAATTCCAGCTTGTATCCCTGAGACACAACATCTATTGCCCAGGGATCCAACTGCGAGTGAACCCACTTGTGGCTGAAATTTCGGAGACGCGCCCCCACCGGGCCTAGCTCCGCCTGTGGAGCCCCAGCGTCATGAGGTGGATTTAGTGGAAGCCGGGGAGGACTTCTGTTCCTGGGAACTAGCTGTGTTGTGCAGCTTCTTTCCTCTGCCCCTGCCTCTGGCAAGAAAGGACGCACCTCGGACTTTCTTGTTTTTCTGTGATCGAAAGGACTGCATTTGGTAATACGGTGCTTTCTTAGGTTGTGAGGAAACATATGGCAAAACATTTGACTTCCCAGCCGTAGCTGTGGAGACCAGGTCCGAGAGACCCTCCCCAAAACAATTCCTCACCCTTGTAAGGTAAAACCTCCATGTGCCTTTTTGAGTCGGCATCACCTGTCCATTGCCGAGTCCACAGGACCCTTCTGGCAGAAATCGACATAGCATTTATTCTAGAACCTAGTAGGCTAATGTCTCTCTGAGCATCTCTCATATAAAGGACAGCGTCTTTAATATGCCCCAGGGTCATTAATATAGTATCCTTGTCTAAGGTATCAAGTTCCTCAGATAAGGTATCCGTCCATGCTGCTACAGTACTACACACCCAAGCCGACGTGATTGCCGGCCTCAGTAAGGTACCTGAATGTGTATAAATGGACTTCAGGGTAACCTCCTGTTTGCGATCCGCAGCATCTTTGAGGGTAGCCGTATCCTGTGACGGCAGGGCCACCTTCTTGGATAAGCGTGTCAAAGCTTTGTCCACCCTAGGGGAGGATTCCCAGTGTAACCTGTCCGTTGGCGGGAAAGGATACGCCATAAGAATCTTTTTGGAAATCTGCAGTTTTTTTATCTGGCGATTCCCAAGCCTTTTCACATAACTCATTGAGCTCGTGTGAGGGGGGAAAAGTTACCTGCGGCTTCTTTTCCCCATACATATGAACCCTCCTGTCAGGGACTGGGGTTTCTTCTGTGATGTGCAACACATCCTTAATAGCTATAATCATATAATGGATGGATTTAGCCAATTTTGGCTGTAACTTTGCATCATCGTAATCGACACTGGAGTCAGAATCCATGTCTGTATCCGTGTCAATAATTTGGGATAGTGGGCGCTTCTGAGACCCTGTCAGTCTCTGCGACATAGGATCAGGCACGGGTTGAGACCCTGACTGTCCTGAGGTTTCAACTTTGTCTAACCTTTTATGCAAGGAATTAACATTATCATTTAAAACCTTCCACATATCCATCCAATCAGGTGTCGGTGCCGTCGGCAGAGACACCACATTCATTTGCTCCCGCTCTGCTTCCACATAGCCTTCCTCATCAGACATGTCGACACAAGCGTACCGACACACCACACACACAAAACTGTCTTTTTGAAGACAGTTCCCCCACAAGGCCCTTTGGTGAGACAGAGAGAGAGTATGCCAGCACACACCCCAGCGCTATATAACACAGGAATAACACAGTAACTTAATGTTAACCCAGTAGCTGCTGTATTTGTGTTTTTAGCGCCTAATTATGTGCCCCCCCCCCCTCTCTTTTTACCCTTTTTCTACCGTGATCTGTAGGGGAGAGCCTGGGGAGCTTCTTCTCAGCGGAGCTGTGGAGAAAAAATGGCGCTGGTGAGTGCTGAGGGAGAAGCCCCGCCCCCCTCAACGGCGGGCTTCTGTCCCGCTAAAATACATATCTTTTTGGCGGGGGCTCATACATATATACAGTGCCCAACTGTATATATGAGTACTTTTGCCAACAGAGGTCCATATGCTGCCCAGGGCGCCCCCCCCTGCGCCCTTACAGTGACCGGAGTATGTGAGGTGTGTGTGGGAGCAATGGCGCACAGCTGCAGTGCTGTGCGTTACCTCATGTGAAGAACGGAGTCTTCTGCCGCCGATTTCGAAGTCTTCTTGCTTCTCATGCTCACCCGGCTTCTGTCTTCCGGCTCTGCGAGGGGGACGGCGGCGCGGCTCTGGGATCAGACGGCGAGGGTGAGATCCTGTGTACGATCCCTCTGGAGCTAATGGTGTCCAGTAGCCTAAGAAGCAGGACCTAGCTTCAGAGAGTAGGGCTGCTTCTCTCCCCTCTGTCCCACGTAGCAGAGAGCCTGTTGCCAGCAGAGCTCCCTGAAAGTAAAAAACCTAACAAAATACTTTCTTACAGCAAGCTCAGGAGAGCTCACTAAACAGCACCCAGCTCGTCCGGGCACAGATTCAAACTGAGGTCTGGAGGAGGGACATAGAGGGAGGAGCCAGAGCACACCAGAATCTAAATTCTTTCTTAAAGTGCCCATGTCTCCTGCGGAGCCCGTCTATTCCCCATGGTCCTTACGGAGTCCCCAGCATCCACTAGGACGTTAGAGAAATCAGGGGCCTGATTCAGAGATGTAAGCAAACCCGACAACTTACATACATCTCTGATTGTATGAGATCTGCACACGTGCAGATATTGTTTCTACGAGATCACATGAAGCGACTAATACCACGATTGACATGCTGCAGCCGTTTGGGGGCTTGCATGGGGCCGCGATTGGCAGTGTTCTCGAAAAAGTGGGCACGTCTTTTCGAGGTGTGCAGAGGCCAGTGTTGGCTTCTTCTGATCCAGCTCCACTGGCCCCAGCAGCGTACAAACATCGGCTGCCATGAGTAACCCGAGGGTTATTCAGATGACCGATGTTCACACAGAAGATACCATGCTGCATTTTCCAGACGCAGTAGCAGATCACAAAAGCATGCCGTGGTGTCTTTCTACTGACGACGACTCCTGCTGTATTAGCATATTTTAGCTGTGTGGTAGAATACACAGTGTGTCTGATTCTGATCTGCAGGATGGATCTTGCAATGTTTAGCAAACTGTGCATGCGTCTGAGCCTGCATATGCAAAATGGAACAAATAGTCAATTCTGCTATGTATGGACCTCCAGAAGCGCTGATCCGCTGAAGTATTGCGCACTAGCGTGAGGCCGTCCTGGTCCTGTGTTCAGAGTAGTCAGATTTTCCCTTTTAAAGCCATCTTTAAACACTGCAGGAGACCTGATTACAGGCTAGTCTGATGTTAATTGTTTTGTTTCCAACTGTATGTAAGGGTGTGTACACACGGTGAGATTTTTTCTTCCGATTCTGACTATATAGTCAGAATCGGAAGAAAAGTTAGTGCAGATCGCAAGGTGACAGTCACCTTGCGATCCCGATTCGATGCGCGGTCGGCATCGAAAGAAAAGATAGTCAAAATTGACTTGCCTGCACAGTCTATCTCTATAAAAGAGATAGTCAAAATTGACACTTAGCCAAAATCGCACATAGCCAGTATCGCCAGCACACTCATTATGTTGCGATACTGACTATGTGCCAACCCGGCCCGTCGCATAGTGAGAATCGGGCATAGCCCGAATCTCACCATGTGTACACACCCAGTGCTCAGTGCGCTTTTTCTCCCACAACCAATCTAGTGTGTCATGTGTACACACCCTAAGATTTATGGCTTTTTTTTGGCACAAATATTTACATGATTATTCTCAGTAAATGTATCATAAGCTATACTCAAACAGGATCCTGCAGGTTGCTAGAAATTATAAACAATTGCAGAAGGCTTTATTGCATTACATGCCCTACCCAAACCTTCCAGGTACACAGACCTGTCTGCCCCAAATGCAGCAGATCCATGAGGATTCAAAGTATTTTTGGGAATAGTTAACCGATACACTGCCATGATCATAGGAGCGGAGGCACCAGGAGTGAGAAGCTTCTGAACAATTGGTGTCTCAGGCATGGAGCCCCCTTGTAACTAATTGAAAATAATTAAGAAAACGTTGGGGGGTCATTCCGAGTTGATCGCTAGCTGCATTCGTTCGCTGTGCAGTGATGAGGCAAAAAAAAGGCACTTCTGCGCATGCGGCGCACTGCGCACGCACGTCGTACAACTGCAACGAACGATGTAGTTTCACACAAGGTCTAGCGAAGCTTTTCAGTCACACTGCTGGCCGCAGAGTGATCGACAGGAAGAGGGCGTTTCTGGGTGTCAACTGACCGTTTTCAGGGTGTGTTCGGAAAAACGCAGGCATGCCAGGAAAAATAAGATTTTACTCACCGGTAAATCTATTTCTCGTAGTCCGTAGTGGATGCTGGGAACTCCGAAAAGGACCATGGGGAATAGCGGCTCCGCAGGAGACTGGGCACAACTAAAGAAAGCTTTAGGTCACCTGGTGTGCACTGGCTCCTCCCACTATGACCCTCCTCCAAGCCTCAGTTAGGATACTGTGCCCGGAAGAGCTGACACAATAAGGAAGGATTTTGAATCCCGGGTAAGACTCATACCAGCCACACCAATCACACCGTATAACTCGTGATACTATACCCAGTTAACAGTATGAAAACACTGAGCCTCTCAACAGATGGCTCAACAAGAACCCTTTTGTTAACAATAACTATGTACAAGTATTGCAGACAATCCGCACTTGGGATGGGCGCCCAGCATCCACTACGGACTACGAGAAATAGATTTACCGGTGAGTAAAATCTTATTTTCTCTAACGTCCTAGTGGATGCTGGGAACTCCGAAAGGACCATGGGGATTATACCAAAGCTCCCAAACGGGCGGGAGAGTGCGGATGACTCTGCAGCACCGAATGAGAGAACTCAAGGTCCTCCTCAGCCAGGGTATCAAATTTGTAGAATTTTGCAAATGTGTTTGCCCCTGACCAAGTAGCAGCTCGGCAAAGTTGTAAAGCCGAGACCCCTCGGGCAGCCGCCCAAGATGAGCCCACCTTCCTTGTGGAATGGGCTTTTACAGATTTAGGATGCGGCAGTCCAGCCGCAGAATGCGCCAGCTGAATTGTGCTACAAATCCAGCGATCAATAGTCTGCTTAGAAGCAGGAGCACCTATTTTGTTGGGTGCATACAGGATAAAAAGCGAGTCAGTTTTCCTGACTCCAGCCGTCCTGGAAACATAAATTTTCAAGGCCCTGACTACGTCCAGTAACTTGGAATCCTCCAAGTCCCTAGTAGCCGCAGGCACCACAATAGGTTGGTTCAAGTGAAAAGCTGATACCACCTTAGGGAGAAACTGGGGACGAGTCCTCAATTCCGCCCTATCCATATGGAAAATCAGATAAGGGCTTTTAACATGACAAAACCGCCATTTCTGACACACGCCTGGCCGAAGCCAAGGCCAATAACATGACCACTTTCCACGTGACATATTTTAGATCCACGGTTTTAAGTGGTTCAAACCAATGTGATTTGAAGAAACTCAACACCACGTTGAGATCCCAAGGTGCCACTGGAAGCACAAAAGGGGGCTGAATATGCAGCACTCCCTTTACAAAAGTCTGAACTTCAGGCAGTGAAGCCAGTTCTTTCTGAAAGAAAATCGACAGAGCCGAAATCTGGACCTTAATGGAACCCAATTTTAGGCCCATAGTCACTCCTGACTGTAGGAAATGCAGAAATCGACCCAGCTGAAATTCCTCCGTTGGGGCCTTCCTGGCCTCACACCACGCAACATATTTTCGCCAAATACGGTGATAATGGTTTGCGGTTACTTCTTTCCTAGCTTTAATCAGCGTAGGAATGACTTCCTCCGGAATGCCCTTTTCCTTTAGGATCCGGTGTTCAACCGCCATGCCGTCAAACGCAGTCGCGGTAAGTCTTGGAACAGACAGGGCCCCTGCTGTAGCAGATCCTGTCTGAGCGGTAGAGGCCATGGGTCCTCTGATATCATTTCTTGAAGTTCTGGGTACCAAGCTCTTCTTGGCCAATCCGGAACCACGAGTATCGTTCTTACTCCTCGCCTTCTTATTATTCTCAGTACCTTTGGTATGAGAGGCAAAGGGGGGGAACACATAAACCGACTGGTACACCCACGGTGTCACTAGAGCGTCCACAGCTATTGCCTAAGGGTCTCTTGACCTGGCGCAATATTTATCTAGTTTTTTGTTTAAGCGGGACGCTATCATGTCCACCTGTGGCCTTTCCCAACGGTTTACCATCAGTTGGAAGACTTCTGGATGAAGTCCCCACTCTCCCGGGTGTAGATCGTGTCTGCTGAGGAAGTCTGCTTCCCAGTTATCCACTCCCGGAATGAACACTGCTGACAGTGCTAACACGTGATTTTCCGCCCATCGGAGAATCCTTGTGGCTTCTGCCATCGCCATCCTGCTTCTTGTGCCGCCCTGTCGGTTTACATGGGCGACTGCCGTGATGTTGTCTGATTGGATCAGTACCGGCTGGTTTTGAAGCAGAGGCCTTACCTGACTCAGGGCATTGTAAATGGCCCTCAGTTCCAGAATATTTATGTGTAGGGAAGTCTCCTGACTTGACCAAAGTCCCTGGAAGTTTCTTCCCTGTGTGACTGCCCCCAGCCTCAAAGGCTGGCATCCGTGGTCACCAGGACCCAGTCCTGTATGCCGAACCTGCGGCCCTCTTGAAGATGGGCACTCTGCAGCCACCACAGTAGCGATACCCTGGTCCTTGGAGACAGGGTTATCAGCCGATGCATCTGAAGATGCGATCCGGACCACTTGTCCAACAGGTCCCACTGAAAAGTTCTTGCATGGAACCTGCCGAATGGGATTGCTTCGTAGGAAGCTACCATTTTTCCCAGGACTCGCGTGCAATGATGCACCGATACCTGTTTCGGCTTCAGGAGGTCTCTGACTAGAGATGACAGCTCCTTGGCTTTCTCCTCCGGGAGAAACACTTTTTTCTGGTCTGTGTCCAGAACCATCCCCAGGAACAGTAGACGTGTCGTAGGAACCAGCTGTGACTTTGGAATGTTTAGAATCCAACCGTGCTGTTGTAGCACTTTCTGAGATAGTGCTACCCCGACTAACAACTGCTCCTTGGACCTCGCCTTTATAAGGAGATCGTCCAAGTACGGGATAATTAAAACTCCCTTTTTTCGAAGGAGTATCATCATTTCGGCCATTACCTTGGTAAACACCCTCGGTGCCGTGTACAGTCCAAACGGCAGTGTCTGGACTTGGTAATGGCAATCCTGTACCACAAATCTGAGGTACTCCTGGTGAGGATGGTAAATGGGGACATTCAGGTAAGCATCCTTGATGTCCAGGGATACCATGTAATCCCCCTCGTCCAGGCTTGCAATAACCGCCCTGAGCGATTCCATCTTGAACTTGAATTTTTTATGTACGTGTTCAAGGATTTTAAATATAAAATGGGTCACACCGAACCGTGCGGTTTCGGTACCCCAAACAGTGTGGAATAGTAACCCCGTCCTTGTTGAAGTAGGGGCACCTTGACTATCACCTGCTGGGAATACAGCTTGTGAATTGCCTCTAACACAGCCTCCCTGCCTGAGGGAGTTGTCGGCAAGGCAGATTTGAGGAAACGGCGGGGGGAAGACATCTCGAATTCCAGCTTGTACCCCTGAGATACTACTTGAAGGAAACAGGGATCCACCTGTGCACCGACCACGCTGCAGCAGCACGATCTGCAGGTCTCAGTCTAGTACCCGAGTGTGTAAATACAGACTTCAGGATAGCCTCCTGCTTTTTATCAACAGGTACCTTCGAAGTGGCCGTATCCTAAGACGGCAGTGCCACCTTTTTTGACAACCGCGTGAGCGCCTTATCCACCCTAGGGGATATCTCCCAGCGTAACTTATCCTCTGGCGGGAAAGGGTACGCCATCAGTAACTGTTTAGAAATTACCAGTTTCTTATCGGGGGAACCCACGCTTTTTCACACACTTCATTCACTCATCTGATGGGGGAACAAAACACTGCCTGCTTTTTCTCCCCAAACATAAAACCCATTTTTAGAGGAACTTGGGTTAATGTCAGAAATGTGTAACACATTTTTTATTGCCGGGATCAAGTCACGGATGTTCCTAGTGGATTGTGTATATGTCTCAACCTTGTCGACACTGGAGTCAGACTCCGTGTCGACATCTGTGTCTGCCATCTGAGGGAGCGGGCGTTTTTGAGCCCCTGATGGCCTTTGAGACGCCTGGGCAGGCGCGGGCTGAGAAGCCGGCTGTCCCACAGCTGTTACGTCATCCAGCCTTTTATGTAAGGAGTTGACACTGTCGGTTAATACCTTCCACCTATCCATCCACTCTGGTGTCGGCCCCACAGGGGGCGACATCACATTTATCGGCATCTGCTCCGTCACCACATAAGCCTTCTCATCAAACATGTCGACACAACCGTACCGACACACCGCACACACACAGGGAATGCTCTGACTGAGGACAGGACCCCACAAAGTCCTTTGGGGAGACAGAGAGAGAGTATGCCAGCACACACCAGAGCGCTATATAATGTGGGGATTAACACTATAACTGAGTGAATTTTCCCCAATAGCTGCTTGTATATACAATATTGCGCCTAAATTTAGTGCCCCCCCTCTCTTTTTAACCCTTTGAGCCTGAAAACTACAGGGGAGAGCCTGGGGAGCTGTCTTCCAGCTGCACTGTGAAGAGAAAATGGCGCTAGTGTGCTGAGGGAGAAGCCCCGCCCCTTTTTCAACTGACTTTCTCCCGCTTTTTCTGGAATACTGGCAGGGGTAATTTTACATCTATATAGCCTCTAGGACTATATATGATGTAAATTTGCCAGCCAAGGTGTCATATATTGCCCTCAGGGCGCCCCCCCCCAGCGCCCTGCACCCTCAGTGACCGGAGTGTGAGGTGTGCATGAGGAGCAATGGCGCACAGCTGCAGTGCTGTGCGCTACCTTGGTGAAGACTGATTTCTTCTGCCGCCGATTTTCCGGACCTCTTCTTGCTTCTGGCTCTGTAAGGAGGACGGCGGCGCGGCTCCGGGACCGAACACCAAGGACGGGCCTGCGGTCGATCCCTCTGGAGCTAATGGTGTCCAGTAGCCTAAGAAGCCCAAGCTAGCTGCAAGCAGGTAGGTTCGCTTCTTCTCCCCTTAGTCCCTCGGTGCAGTGAGCCTGTTGCCAGCAGGTCTCACTGTAAAATAAAAAACCTAACATATACTTTCTTTCTAGAAGCTCAGGAGAGCCCCTAGTGTGCATCCAGCATCAGCCGGGCACAAAGATCTAACTGAGGCTTGGAGGAGGGTCATAGTGGGAGGAGCCAGTGCACACCAGGTGACCTAAAGCTTTCTTTAGTTGTGCCCAGTCTCCTGCGGAGCCGCTATTCCCCATGGTCCTTTCGGAGTTCCCAGCATCCACTAGGACGTTAGAGAAAACGCAGGCGTGGCTGGGCGAATGCAGGGCATGTTTGTGACGTCAAAACAGGAACTGAACAGTCTGCAGTGATCGCAAGCGCCGAGTAGGTTTTGAGCTACCCTAAAACTGCAAAAAGTTTGCCGCCGCTCTGCGATCCCTTCGTTCGCACTTCTGCTAAGCTAAAATACACTCCCAGTGGGAGGCGGCATAGCGTTTGCACGGCTGCAAAAAACTGCTAGCGGGCGAGCTACTCGGAATGACCCCCGTTATTCCTATACGTATATAGCAAATAGTGGTAGGTGGCAGCTTCTACTAAATGCCATGGGTACGTTCCAATTGATCAGCAGCACTAAATACCACTCTCAGCTAAAATGTGACTGACACAAGAGCAACAACATTAGGGTGGTGATTCAATTGTTCTGGGTAACCCCCCCTCCCCTGCTGGGCGTCTATTCGAATAGGTGCCCAACAGAGCAATTCAATAGTTGCTCCATTCAGGTGTCCATTAGTATAGACAAGTCCAAACACCTCTAAAGCAGTGGTTAGGGGACCGCTAAACCACAGACTTTGCATACATTTCTTCCGGCACCTAAGGAGGCTGCAAGAAGTGCGTCTCCTGCAGCTAACGGGCACCCAAACGGAGCAACAATTGAATTGCTCTGTCGGGTGCCCAATACTTTAGACACCCGGCAGGGTGCCATATATAATTGAATCAACCTTTATAACTAACATACAGCAACACAGAAAAGTGTGTGGGGGGGGGGGAAGGGGGGAGACATACCAAAAAAACAAACAAACAAGTAAGAATGCCACGTCGTTAACAGACCCAACACCTTAAAATATTATTTGCTCTCTATCTATAGGTCTTGCTCTGTTCTCCTGCTGAGCAGCACTGTTCTTCAATGTGCTTAAATGACTTCTACAGAGAAGCGGAAGCAAGGGAATTGTTTGAAAGCAATATGGGGCCTATTCTACTAAATAATACATCTGCATATATATCTTCGATGTAGAGATCTTCAATGGCGGGATGCTGGGGGTCTGTCACATGATCGACGGGATATATTATGTATTCCAATAAAACACGCATGTAACTTTTATACTCCCCTCCGTTAAAAAACATAAAAGGCTGCACAAATTTATCGAGCACAATTTCAGTTAAATCTTAACATAGCAGTAATGAAGTGTACAGTACAAGGCAACTAAGAAAGTACATTTATATTATATCTTTATGTCAGTGGTGTGTCATTGTTAAAGAAACGATTCAGAAAAAGTTACAAACTGGCAAATCTGAATGTAGTATAGACCTCAACAGGCGTTCAAGCTGGGCATTGATCTATATATACAGCGATCATTGGACTTTCCGCTACAAATGTACATCAAGTTTATTCAGAATCAGCTTTATTGGCCAGGTATACTTGCGTATACTAGGAATTTGTCTTCAGTTTGCTATACAACAGCCAAGTAGGTAACAGATAAGCAGGTGGGGGGGGGGGGGGGGGGGGGGGGGGTTGTTAAGTAAAGTCACACAGATAGGTATACTGTAGGGACACCAGTGAGTTACATGTACGTCTAGTCAGTCAATGTTCAGCAGGCGGACCGCTTGGGGAAAGCAACATTTGAGGCTTCTGGTGGAGCTAGTGGGGACGGCCCTGTAACGCCTGCCTGCAGGAAGCAAGTTAAACATGCTGTGGCCGGGGTGTAGCTGGTCTTTTACTATCTTCATTGCCCGCTTTTTAGCTCTGGACAGGTACAGGTCCTGAACTGAGGGAAGGTCGGCCCCGCTTATCTTCTCTGCGGTTCTGACCACCTTTTGGAGCCGCATCTGTCCCTCGCGCTGGCGGAGCTGTACCATACCAGTATCGAGGAGCACAGTACGGACTCCACAATCGTGGAGTAGAAGAGGAGCAGAAGCTTCTGTGGGATGTTGAACTGCCTTAGGAAGAACAACCTCTGCTGCGCTTTCCCGGCAGTGGCGTCAGCGTTGGACCCTAATTTAAGGTCCGGTGGGGGGAAGGGGGGGGGGGGCGACAAGTAAAGTCAGACAGATAGGTATATTCAGTGTGTAAGTACCCTCGCACATATTTATTCCATCGCTTGAGATGAAAAGCTAAATCCTTTGGAGGACAATTATTGTGATCCGCAGATGATAACCAAACACACCAGAAAAGCTAGAGAGTCACACGCAGCCTCTTCTGCCGGCTCCGAGTGACATCCAAATTACCGATTTAGAAGGCCAAGATTAATGAATGAATAGGGTGTGGACACATTGCATTGTGTATGGGGTGGCTTCATTTATTTTGCGTTGTCCGAAGGATCGCACACCCAGGCTTCTCTCACACTTTCACCTACGCTACAGAGCAACACTGTTTTGCAGAAAAGTCACACTCATAAGCGATTTTCACATTGTGGTAGACTGCCACAATCAGCAGAAGTTTCAGCATTCTTCAGAGGATTTAATAGTGATCGGCTAAACACAATGAGAAGCCTAATTATAATGCTGATGGCAATATTAGTACAGACCATAAACAACGTCAGATTGCTGCGTTTTTGGCCTGATGCTGGTTTACAACACTGTACTGTAAATGTGATATATTGATCACTACTTCTAGTCTACTCAATGCGTGGGCAGATGTTTACCCGCACATAAGGAAATGTCATTTTACCAGCAACACCAATAGTAACTGGTCACCCCAGCCACATACTTATTAAAACATTTCTACCAGAGGCTTTGACCATCCTCGTTAGTCCCAGAAACCACTGACCTAACTCACTCCTTGTTAATTGCTAAAAACACAGGTCCTCACATGCCAATACACCCCCCTCCCCCTTCACTGAGGGCACCGGCTCCTCACACACCCATAGCCCCCCCCATCCCTGGGGGAACCAGCTCCTCACACACCCATAGCCCCCCATCCCTGGGGGCACCGGCTCCTCACACACCCATAGCCCCCCCCCCCCCCCCATCCCTGGGGGAACCGGCTCCTCACACACCCATAGCCCCCCCATCCCTGGGGGCGCCAGCTCCTCACACACCAATATCCCCCCATCCCTGGGGGAACCGGCTCCTCACACACCCATAGCCCCCCATCCCTGGAGGAACCGGCTCCTCACACACCCATAGCCCCCCATCCCTGGAGGAACCGGCTCCTCACACACCCATAGCCCCCCCATCCCTGGGGGCACCAGCTCCTCACACACCCATATCCCCCCATCCTTGGGGGAACCAGCTCCTCACACACCCATAGCCCCCCCATCCCTGGGGGAACCGGCTCCTCACACACCCATAGCCCCCCCATCCCTGGGGGCACCAGCTCCTCACACAACCATAGCCCCCCATTCTTGGGGGCACCAGCTCCACATACACCCAAAGCCCCCTACTCCTGAGGGCACCAGCTGCACAGTGACAGAATGATGTAATGGAGCCCTGGAATGTGCATGCTGCAAAACCCCATGCACTGACAGTGATACAGGGACACAGGCTACCCCATGCACCAATGATCAGTCTCCCTCAGATCCCTGTCTTATCCCCTCCCCCACAACATCCCGATTTGTAATCTGTCTCGCAAGTATACGTTTCCCAGATAGATCCCCGCTCTGTATAGACCCAGCTCCTTCCCCCGACAGCTCCGCCCGTGTAACCGGACACATGATCCCACCCTACCCCACCGGTTCCCACTCACATGCAAGAGCCTCCCCCCGGGTCATCCCCGGCCTCCTGTCGTTTATCCACCTCATGTGCACCCACAGCCTCACCTAGCCGGGACCAGCCTCTGTCGGACACCCAGCCGCGCAATGTCCTGAGGGATAGCGGCTCCAATAACCGCCGCAGCCGTTCCACCTCCACCGACTGCCCACACAGGAAGTGCTTCGCTGTGCCTGGCGTCACTTCCGCCGCCCAGGTGCTGGGCGGTGCGGGCGCTATGACAACGCACATAGGGCTTGGCCTGGCCGGTCACATGTTGCTGTGCTGCACAGCCTCAGACATTCGGAGACTACCAGTCCCGGCATGCTTTCCGGCAGGCAGCTGTCACTCAGCTTACTGCTCTGGTTCTGAGGGGCAGCCGCATGTGTCAGCATGCCCTCCCTGTTAGAGGCAGCCAACAGGGCATGCTGAGACTTATAGTGTGCCTACCACTTTTGTGTCTGCATTCTGGTTTCAGAGTGGCAGGGTATGCTGGCATGGGTTCTTCTAGCTGAGAGATAGTTAATGTACAGCTTACACCATGGTATATCACAGCATCAATTCTTCTAGGTACACTTGCACACAGTGTTTGAAGGAACTCAGCAGGGCGGCTGTTCCAGACATCTTGGAGAACTAACCACAGATCTCCTGTGGATGTAGGCTTGCTCAAATCCTTCTGTCTCTTCATGTAATCCCAGACAGACTTGATGATGTTGCGATCAGGCTCTGTGGGAGTCATATAATCACTTCCAGGACTCCTTGTTCTTCTTTATGCTGAAGATAGTTCTTAATGTCATTGGCTGTATGTTTGGTGATGGTACTGCATGACAGGTAAGTACCTGACTGTATTTCTCAGCATTGAGGACACCATTAATCCTGACCAAATCCCCAACTCCATTTGCTGAAATGCTGCCCCAAACTTTCAAGGAACCTCCAACATGCGTCACTTGCCTGCAGACACTCATTACTGTACCGCTCTCCAGCCATTCGGCGAACAAACTACCTTCTGTTACAGCCAAATATTTCACGTAATGGGGGATATTCAATTTGGCCCGGGGTGCCGGGTGATAAGTATCGGCTGGTGGGGGCTATTTAATTGGCCCCGATAAGCCGGCGCGTGCCGCGGCTTATCAGGGGTTTTGCTTCACCTGCCTCCGGCAGGCGAAGCAAAATGCCCGATAACAGCCCCGTTTTCAACTGAAAACGGGGCTGTTTCACCCGAAAACACACAGGTTTCACTGAACCTGTGTGTTTTCGGGTGTAAGAGGACTTGTTACCGGCCGAGCAAATTAAATAGCCCGACCGCAGCACCCGAAGAAACATCGGGGGTTTTTACTGCCGATGTCTCTTCGGGCCAAATTGAATATCCCCCTTTGACTCATCAGTCCAGAGCACCTGCTGCCATTTTCTGCACCCCAGTTCCTGTTTTCGTGCATAGTTCAGCCTCTTGGCCTAGTTTCCATGTGGAAGGTATGGCTTTGTGGCCGCAATTCTTCCACGAAGACCACTTCTGGCCAGACTACTCCGAACAGTAGATGGGTGTACCTGGGTCCCACTGGGGCTGTTTCTAGCCAATTTGGCTCCCAGTGCGAGATTTAAAAATGCCCGTCCCCCCCCCTTCGACATAAAAAAAATGTGCCCCTCCATAGGTAAAATAAATACAAATTTGCGCGATCCCGGCAAGGGGGCATGGCCTCGCTAAAATGGGCATGGTCTCACTTAAAAATGGGCGTGGTCTCGCCTGAAAAAACTACCTTACACCCCAGATTTTGACCCTGCACCAACAGATCACGGCCACCACAGGGAACAAAAATAAATTCCACCATATTAAGCCCCACACAGTAATGCCCCCTGCACCATATTATGCCACACACCGCAATGCCCTTGATACATTATGCCCTACAGTAAAGCTTCTAATTACTTTTAAATTACCTGCTCGTTGCCAAGGGTTTCATGCGCTGGGTGTCATGCTCATTGCCAGGAATTTCATGTTCTGGGATCCATGCTGGTCGCCAGGGGTTTCATGCTCTGGGACGGGTGTCATGATCGCTGCCAGGGCTGTGTAATGCCAGTTGCCAGGGCTGTGTTTACAGCGGCCGCCCGCCAGCATTTCCCTCCTCCCGCCTGCCCCTTCACCAGCCAGCCCACCTGTTCGCCAGCCAGCCTGCCCATTGCTGTGTCCTAGCTGCCCCTCTATCCTGTCATTAGTACTCCGAAACTCCGCCCCCCCCAGCGGAGTAGTAATGACGGGGAGCCACCTAAAGAGCCGCGGCGGGCGCCCCATGCAAAGGCACGCCTTGGCCGCCGCAAGCAACATCTCTGCTGCCAGTTCTGAGCTGATGGCACTGCTGAACATCTTCTAATTTCTAAGGGAAGTAAGCATGATGTGTCATTCATCTGATGCACTAAGTTTCCTAGGTTGACCCCTGCGTATACGGTACTCAATGTTGCCCATTTCTCTAACGTCCTAAGTGGATGCTGGGGACTCCGTAAGGACCATGGGGATTAGCGGCTCCGCAGGAGACTGGGCACAACTAAAGAAAGATTTAGGACTACCTGGTGTGCACTGGCTCCTCCCACTAAGACCCTCCTCCAGACCTCAGTTAGATTCTTGTGCCCGGCTGAGCTGGATGCACACTAGGGGCTCTCCTGAGCTCCTAGAAAAGAAAGTATATTTTAGGTTTTTTATTTTACAGTGAGATCTGCTGGCAACAGACTCACTGCAGCGAGGGACTAAGGGGAGAAGAAGCGAACCTACCTAACTGGTGGTAGCTTGGGCTTCTTAGGCTACTGGACACCATTAGCTCCAGAGGGATCGACCGCATGGAACCGGCCATTGATGTTCGGTCCCGGAGCGCGCCGCCGGCCCCCTTACAGAGCCAGAAGCAAGAAGAGTCCGGAAAATCGGCGGCAGAAGACATCAGTCTTCACCAAGGTAGCGCACAGCACTGCAGCTGTGCACCATTGCTCCTCATACACACTTCACACTCCGGTCACTGAGGGTGCAGGGCGCTGGGGGGGGGGCGCCCTGAGCCGCAATAAAAACACCTTGGCTGGCAAATATATCACAATATATAGCCCCAGAGGCTATATATGTGATAAATACCCCTGCCAGAATCCATAAAAAAGCGGGAGAAAAGTCCGCGAAAAAGGGGCGGAGCTATCTCCCTCAGCACACTGGCGCCATTTTCTCTTCACAGTGCAGCTGGAAGACAGCTCCCCAGGCTCTCCCCTGTAGTTTTCAGGCTCAAAGGGTTAAAAAGAGAGGGGGGGCACTAAATTTAGGCGCAATATTGTTTATACAAGCAGCTATTGGGGGAAAAATCACTCAGTTATAGTGTTAATCCCTGCATTATATAGCGCTCTGGTGTGTGCTGGCATACTCTCTCTCTGTCTCCCCAAAGGACTTTGTGGGGTCCTGTCCTCAGTCAGAGCATTCCCTGTGTGTCTGCTGTGTGTCGGTACGGCTGTGTCGACATGTGGGATGAGGAAGGTTACGTGGAGGTGGAGCAGAGGCCGATAAATGGGATGTCGCCCCCTGTGGGGCCGACACCAGAGTGGATGGATAGGTGGAAGGTATTAACCGACAATGTCAACTCCTTACATAGAAGGCTGGATGACGTAAAACAGCGGTGGGACAGCCGGCTTCTCAGCCCGCGTGCCTGCCCAGGCGTCTCAAAGGCCATCAGGGGCTCAAAAAAGCGCCCGTTACCTCAGATGGCAGACACAGATGTCGACACGGAGTCTGACTCCAGTGTCGACGAGGTTGAGACATATACACAATCCACTAGGAACATCCGTTACATGATCTCGGCAATAAAAAAAATGTGTTACGCATTTCTGACATGAACCCAAGTACCACATAAAAGGGGTTTTATTTTTGGGGAGAAAAAGCAGCCAGTGTTTTGTTCCCCCATCAGATGAATGAATGAAGTGTGTAAAGAAGCGTGGGTTCCCCCGATAAGAAACTGGTAATTTCAAAAAAGTTACTGATGGCGTACCCTTTCCCGCCAGAGGATAGGTCACATTGGGAGATATCCCTTAGGGTGGATAAGGCGCTCACACGTTTGTCAAAAAAGGTGGCACTGCCGTCTTAGGATACGGCCACCTTGAAGGAGCCTGCTGATAAAAAGCAGGAGGCTATCCTGAAGTCTGTAAATACACACTCAGGTTATATACTGAGACCTGCAATTGCCTCAGCATAAATAGTGCTGCTGCAGCGTGGTCTGATACCCAGTCAGATAATATTAAAAAACTCTAAGACAGGGATAATAGTTTGCTAACATAGAGCATATTAAAGACGTCGTCTTAGATATAAAGGATGCACAGAGGGATATTTGCCGGCTGGCATCCAGAATTAATGCAATGTCCATTCTGCCAGGAGGGTATTAGAAACCCGGCAGTGGACAGGTGATGCTGCCTATAAAAGGCACATGGAGATTCTGCCTTATAAGGGTGAGGAATGGTTTGGGGATGGTCTCTGGGACCTCGTATCCACAGCAACAGCTGGGAAGAAAAATTTTTACCTCAGGTTTCCTCACAGCCTAAGAAAGCACTGTATTTTCAGGTACAGTCCTTTCGGCTTCAGAAAAGCAAGCGGGTCAAAGGCGCTTCCTTTCTGCACAGAGACAAGGGAAGAAGGAAAAAGCTGCACCAGCAGCCAGTTCCCAGGATTAAAAAATCTTCCCCCGCTTCCTCTGAGTCCACCGCATGACGTTGGGGCTCCACAGGTGGAGACAGGTGCGGTAGGGGCGCGTCTCGGGAACTTCAGGGACCAGTGGGCTTGCCCACAGGTGGATCCCTAGGTTCTGCAAATAGTATCACAGGGATACAGGCTGGAGTTCGAGGCGACTCCCCCTCGCCGTTACCTCACATCAGCCTTGCCTGCTGCCCTCGGAGAAAGGTAGTACTGGCGGCAATTCACAAGCTGTATTTCCAGAAGGTGAAATCAAGGTACCCCTCCTTCAACAAGGCCGGGGTTACTATTCCAAAATGTTGTGGTACCGAAACCAGACGGTTCGGTGAGACCCATTCTAAAATTGAATGCCTTGAACACTTATATACTAAGGTTCAAGTTCAAAATGGAATCGCTCAGGGCGATTATTGCAAGCCTGGAGAATTTTATGGTATCACTGGACATCAAGGATGCTTACCTGCATGTCCCTATTTACCCTCTTAACCAGGACTACCTCAAAATTGTGGTACAGTATTGTCATTACCAATTCCAGACGTTGCTGTTGGTCGGTCCCCGACACAGAGGTATTTACCAAGGTAATGGCCGAAATAATTATCCCGTACTTGGACGATCTCCTTATAAAGACGAGGTCCAGGGAGCAGTTGTTCGGCGGAGTAGCACTATCTCGGGAAGTGCTACAACAGCACGGCTGGATTCTGAATATTCCAAAGTCGCAGCTGGTTCCTACGACGCGTCTACTGTTCCTGGGTATGGTTCTGGACACAGAACAGGATAAAAAGGGTTTCTCCCGGAGGAGAAGTCCAAGGAGTTGTCGTCTCTAGACAGAGACCTCCTAATACGTATACAGGTGTCGGTGCATCAATGCACGCGAGCCCTGGGAAGGATGGTAGCTTCTTATGAAGAAATTCCATTAGTCAGGTCCCATGCAAGGATTTTCCAGTGGGATCTGTTGGACAAGTGGTCCGGGTCGCATCTTCAGATGCATCGGCGGATAACCCTGTCTCCAAGGGCCAGGGTGTCGCTGTTGTGGTGGCTGCAGAGTGCTCATCTTCTAGGGGGCCGCAGATTCGGCATACAGGACTGGGTCCTGGTGACCACGGATGCCAGCCTTCAAGGCTGGGGGGCAGTCACACAGGGAAGAAACTTCCAAGGCTATGAAAAAGTCAGGAGACTTCCCTACACATAAATATTCTGGAACTGAGGGCCATTTACAATGCCCTAAGTCAGGCTAGATCCCTGCTTCAACACCGGCCGGTGCTGATCCAGTCAGACAACATCACGGCGGTCGCTCAGGGAAACCGACAGGGCGGCACAAGAAGCAGGATGGCGATGGCAGAAGCCACAAGGATTCTCCGATGGGCGGAAAATCATGTGTTAGCACTGTCAGCAGTGTTCATTCCCGGAGTGGACAACTGAGAAGCAGACTTTCTCAGCAGACACGACCTCCACCCGAGAGAGTGGGGACTTCATCCAGAAGTCTTTCAAAATGATTGTACACCGTTGGGAAAGGCCACAGGTGGACATGATGGTGTCCCGCCTCAACAAAAAGCTACAAAGATATTGCGCCAGGTCAAGGGACCCTCAGGCGATAGCTGTGGACGCTCTGGTAACACCGTGGGTGTACCAGTCGGTGTATGTGTTCCCTTCTCTGCCTCTCTTACCCAGGGTAATGAGAATAATAAGAAGGAGAGGAGTAAGAACTATACTCATTGTTCCGGGTTGGCCAAGAAGAGCTTGGTAACCAGAACTCCAAGAAATGATCTCAGAGGACCCATGGCCTCTGCCGCTCAGACAGGACCTGCTGCAGCAGGGGGCCTGTCTGTTCCAAGACGTACCGCGGCTGCGTTTGACGGCATGGCGGTTGAACGTCGGATCCTGAAGGAAAAGGGCATTCCGGAGGAAGTTATCCCTACGCTATTTAAAGCTAGGAAAGAAGTGAACGCAAACCATTATCACCGCATATGGTGGAAATATGTTGCGTGCTGTGAGGCCAGGAAGGCCCCAAAGGAGAAATGTCAGCTAGGTCGATTTCTGCACTTCCTACAGTCAGAAGTGACTATGGGCCTAAAATTGGGTTCCATGAAGGTCCAGATTTCGGCTCTATCGATTTTCTCCCAAAATAGAACTGGCTTCACTGCCTGAAGTTCGGACTTTTGTTAAGGGAGTGCTGCATAGTCAGCCCCCGTTTGTGCCTCCAGTGGCACCGTGGGATCTCAACGTAGTGTTGGATTTCCTGAAGTCGCATTGAGTTGAGCCACTTAAATCCGTGGAGCTACAATACCTCACGTGGAAAGTGGTCATGCTGTGGGCCTTGGCGTCGGCCAGGCGTGTATCAGAATTGGCGGTTTTGTCATGCAAAAGCCCTTATCTGTATTTTATATGGATAAGGCGGAATTGAGGACTCGTTCCCGATTACTTACTAAGGTGGTATCAGTTTTTCATGTGAACCAACCTATTGTGGTGCCTGCGGCTACTTGGGACTTGGAGGATTCCAAGTTTTCTGGACGTAGTCAGGGCCCTGAAAAATATATGTTTCCAGGACGGCTGGAGTCAGAAAGACTGACTCGCTATTTATCCTGTATGCACCCAACAAGCTGGGTGCTCCTGCTTCTAAGCAGACTATTGCTCGCTGGATTTGTAGCACGATTCAACTTGCACATTCTGCGGCTGGACTGCCGCACCCTAAATCTGTAAAAGCCCATTCCACGAGGAAAGTGGGCTCTTCTTGGGCGGCTGCCCGAAGGGTCTTGGCTTTACAAATTTGCCGAGCTGTTACTTGGTCGGGGTCAAACACTCTTGCAAGAGTCTACAAGTTTGATACCCTGGCTGAGGAGGACCTAGAGTTTGCTCATTCGGTGCTGCAGAGTCATCCGCGCTCTCCTGCCCGTTTGGGAGCTTTGGTATAATCCCCATGGTCCTTACGGAGTCCCCAGCATCCACTTAGGACGTTAGAGAAAATAAGATTTTACTCACCGGTAAATCTATTTCTCGTAGTCCGTAGTGGATGCTGGGCGCCCATCCCAAGTGCGGATTGTCTGCAATACTTGTATATAGTTATTGCCTAACTAAAGGGTTATTGTTGAGCCATCTGTTGAGAGGCTCAGTTGTTATCATACTGTTAACTGGGTATTGTATCACGAGTTATACGGTGTGATTGGTGTGGCTGGTATGAGTCTTACCCGGGATTCAAAATCCTTCCTATTTGTGTCAGCTCTTCCGGGCACAGTATCCTAACTGAGGTCTGGAGGAGGGTCTTAGTGGGAGGAGCCAGTGCACACCAGGTAGTCCTAAAGCTTTCTTTAGTTGTGCCCAGTCTCCTGCGGAGCCGCTAATCCCCATGGTCCTTACGGAGTCCCCAGCATCCACTACGGACTACGAGAAATAGATTTACCGGTGAGTAAAATCTTATTTTCTTTGTGCTTCAATGCTGAGAAATACAGGCAGATACTTACCTGTCATGCAGTACCATCAGGAAGATGTCTGATTGGCTCCAAATGTATTCTGCAGCAGGACAACAACCCCAAACATACAGTCAATGAGCCTAATTCAGACCTGATCGCAGCAGCATATTTGTTAGCAGTTGGACAAAACCATGTGCACTGCAGGTGGGGCAGATGTAACATGTGCAGAGAGAGTTAGATTTGGGTGGGTTATATTGTTTCTGTGCAGGGTAAATACTGGCTGCTTTATTTTTACACTGCAATTTAGATTTCAGTTTAAACACACCCCACCCAATTCTAACTCTCTCTGCACATGTTACATCTGCCCCACCTGCAGTGCACATGGTTTTGCCCAACTGCTAACTAATTTGCTGCTACGATCAGGTCTGAATTACCCCCAATGTCATTAAGAACAGGGCAGGAGAGTGAGTATGACACCAGTTCAGAGAGTGTATTTTGCATTCATTTGCACTGCACATGCCAAGGACACTGGATGCAGACATCTGATTTGATTTATTCTGCCACTTACTCCTGCCTGCGTCTTGATGGGTGGAATGGAGACATACTAACAGTGTCGGACTGGGGTGTGAAGGGCTTGGCTAGCCATCAGAGACCATGTATCTTACCCTCAGAGTAATAATGAATAACTTGCACTGTCTAGAATCTGACATTAGAGTAAGGGGTGGGGTCCTCAGGCAGTGGGTCCCACCGGCGATTCCCCCTGTTGCCCTGTAGGAGAGTCCAGCCCTCATACAAATGTAATAAAAGTCACGCAGTTGCAGGAAAAGTTGCAGGTGCAAGTATCAGAACCGCTTGTGAATGAAAATAATGAACAGTCCAATTGTAAAGCGCAACGGAATTTGTTGCGCTATACAAGAAACTGTTAATAAAATAAATAATTAACCAGCTTGTGGGGGTCATTCAGACCTGATCGCATGCTAGCTTTTTGTGCAGCGCTGCGATCAGGTCAGAACTGCGCATGCGTATGCACCGCAATGTGCACACGCGTCGCACGGGTACAAAGCGGATCGTTGCTGTGCGATGGGTTTTACGAAGAATCCATTCGCACAGCCGATCGCAAGGAGACTGACAGGAAGAGGGCGTTTGTGGGTGTCAATTGACTGTTTTTTGGGAGTGGTTGGAAAAACACAGACGTGTCCAAGCGTTTGCGGGGCGGGTGTCTGACGTCAATTCCGGGCCCGGACAGGCTGAAGTGATCGCAGCGGCTGAGTAAGTTCTGAACAACTTAGAAACTGCACAAATATTTTTTGTACCGCTTGGCTGCACATGCGATCGCACACTTGCACAGCTAAAATACACTCCCCTATGGGCGGCGACTATCTGCTCACAGCGCTGCATAAAAAACCCTAGCGAGCGATCAGGTCTGAATTAGGCCCTGTGATTGGCTCTTTGCAAACGCTCCCCCGACACATATTGGTGCTTTCAGCACATACTTACCTACATTTCCATACCTCCCAACTGTCCTGATTTTGGTGGGACAGTCCCGTTTTTTACGGTCTGTCCCACCTGCGTGTCACAGTGTCCCGCGGTGGGGAGGGCAGTTGGGAGATCCCCCCCTGTTACTCGCTGCTCTGAGCTAGGAAGTGGGCACAATGCGGAGGGGTGCCCACTCTTCCGCGGCTGCGGGAGACTACCGAAACCATGTGTCTCCCGCAGAATCCGGGAGCGTAGGTAAGTATGTTTCTGCGTCACTCAGGACAGATTTTATGGGGGATTCAGTTAACCCTTAATTGTCAGCCCAGACCTATTCAGTTAGGTCCTGCATTCCTGCGATTAAAAAAATTCTGCAGTAAATTCACTTTCTGGGGTATAATGAATGGGAAAAAGCATAAATTCCAGCACTTCACGTGGAATATATGAGTTACCGCCGCTGCCGGACCACAAGCTCTGATTGGCTCACGGACCGGCGCCAGATCTGATGTACAGGAAGCCGCCGCAGGAGGACTTGGAGACTGGACTGAGGGCAGGAGGGGCGCATGCTGCGCTCTCCTCTCCCCCGACAGCAGCAGCAGCAACAACAACAACGATGAGTTGCACTACTGGGGGCATATCTGGCACTGTGGGGGCATGTGTATCTGGCAAAGTGGGGGCATATCTGGCACTGTGGGGGCATGTCGCATGTGTATCTGGCAAAGTGGGGGCATATCTGGCACTGTGGGGGCATATCTAGCACTGTGGGGGCATGTGTATCTGGCAAAGTGGGGGCATATCTGGCACTCTGGGGGTATGTGTATCTGGCAAAGTGGGGGCATATCTGGCACTCTGGGGGCATATCTGGCACTCTGGGAGCATATGTGTATCTGGCACTCTGGGGGCATATCTAGCACTGTGGGGGCATGTGTATCTGGCAAAGTGGGGGCATATCTGGCACTGTTTGGGCATATCTGGCACTCTGGGGGCATGTCGCATGTGTATCTGGCAAAGTGGGGGCATATCTGTCACTGTGGGGGCATATCCAGCACTGTGGGGGCATGTGTATCTGGCAAAGTGGGGGCATATCTGGCACTCTGGGGGTATGTGTATCTGGCAAAGTGGGGGCATATCTGGCACTCTGGGGGCATATCTGGCACTCTGGGAGCATATGTGTATCTGGCACTCTGGGGGCATATCTAGCACTGTGGGGGCATGTGTATCTGGCAAAGTGGGGGCATATCTGGCACTGTTTGGGCATATTTGGCACTGTTTGAGCATATCTGGCACTCTGGGGGCATATCTAGCACTGTGGGGGCATGTGTATCTGGCAAAGTGGGGGCATATTTGGCACTGTTTGAGCATATCTGGCACTCTGGGGGCATATCTAGCACTGTGGGCGCATTTGTATCTGGCAAAGTGGGGGCATATCTCGCAGTGTGGGAGCATATCTGTCACTGAGGGGGCATATGTGTATCTGGCATTGTGAGGGCATATGTGTATCTGGCACTATTGGGGGCATGTGTGTATCTGGCACTATTGGGGGCATATGTGTATCTGGCACTGTGGGAGCATATGTGTATCTGGCACTGTGGGGGCATATCTGGCACTGTGGGGCATATTTGTATCTGGCACTATTGGGGGCATATGTGTATCTGGCACGGCACTATTGGGGGCATCTGTGTATCTGGCACTGCACTATTGGGGGCATATGTGTATCACACCCCCATTTTCATTGGCCACGCCCCATGTGGCATGTGGTCACACCCATTTTTTTGGGCGCCCGCACACAGTACCACTAAGAATTTTTTTCTACTTGCACCACTGGTGGTAAACATGACTTCTGGGCATAAGACAGGTATAATGTATTTGACCTTTGCTAATTTGAACTCCCAGAGTACACATAATAACATGGACAATAGAGCCAGTAACCTAAATCTGCAATAACTGATAAGTGCTAGGTCCCTCGGTCAGAGAGTGTAGCTGGCAAACAAATGGCGATAGGCTAGGATCCTGTTTATATTTACTAATAGGCCATTTAGGTCTTTTTGCTTAAGCATGTCAAATAATCTGAATTAGCAAATAAAGACAAATAGTACTACTGTTTTTGTAAAAAAAAATAATGAAATGATACATATTTGTAAGTGTTTACCTTACACTTTATTTGGTTTTAAATTGGTCTAAGGGGGTTATTCGAGTTGTTCACGGTGCCAATGCGCATGCGCAGGTACCGTCTTGCAGAAGCATGACCAGTTAATGCATTCTGATTGCATTGGCTGCGAACGCCTCTGCCGGACTGACAGAGGCATTCGTAGGGCGAGCGGGGGGCAGCGAGGGAGCGTTGTGGGGAAAACGGGGGTGGAGGCGTCTTTGGGGCAGCTTCGTGACGTCACATGCAGCCGCTCCGATGAGAAAAATGGCGGCTGGCCACCTGCATACTCAGCCACTGGGCAGGCCATTCTGCATACAGAGTCTGCAATACATACTGAATAACCCCTTAAGTGAGACAGTCATTAAGGGACCGACAAAAAAATAAGAATTTACTCACCGGTAATTCTATTTCTCGTAGTCCGTAGTGGATGCTGGGAACTCCGTAAGGACCATAGGGAATAGACGGCTCCGCAGGAGACTGGGCACATCTAAAGAAAGATTTAGGACTATCTGGTGTGCACTGGCTCCTCCCCCTATGACCCTCCTCCAAGCCTCAGTTAGGACACTGTGCCCGGAAGAGCTGACACAATAAGGAAGGATTTTGAATCCCGGGTAAGACTCATACCAGCCACACCAATCACACGTATAACTCGTGATAGGAACCCCGGTTAACAGTATGATAACAAAAGGAGCCTCTGAACAGATGGCTCGCAATAATAACCCGATTTGTGTAACAATAACTATTTACAAGTATTGCAGACAATCCGCACTTGGGATGGGCGCCCAGCATCCACTACGGACTACGAGAAATAGAATTACCGGTGAGTAAATTCTTATTTTCTCTGACGTCCTAGTGGATGCTGGGAACTCCGTAAGGACCATGGGGATTATACCAAAGCTCCCAAACGGGCGGGAGAGTGCGGACGACTCTGCAACACCGAATGAGAGAACTCCAGGTCCTCCTCAGCCAGGGTATCAAATTTGTAGAATTTTGCAAACGTGTTTGCCCCTGACCAAGTAGCAGCTCGGCAAAGTTGTAAAGCCGAGACCCCTCGGGCAGCCGCCCAAGACGAGCCCACCTTCCTTGTGGAATGGGCTTTTACAGATTTAGGCTGCGGTAGTCCCACCGCAGAATGCGCCAGCTGAATAGTGCTACAAATCCAGCGCGCGATAGTCTGCTTAGAAGCAGGAGCACCCAGTTTGTTGGGTGCATACAGGATAAACAGCGAGTCAGTCTTCCTGACTCCAGCCGTCCTGGAAACATAAATTTTCAGGGCCCTGACTACGTCCAGTAACTTGGAATCCTCCAAGTTCCCAGCAGCCGCAGGCACCACAATAGGCTGGTTCAAGTGAAACGCTGATACCACCTTCGGGAGAAACTGAGGACGAGTCCTCAATTCTGCCCTATCCATATGGAAAATCAGATAAGGGCTTTTATAGGACAAAGCCGCCAATTCTGACACACGCCTGGCCGAAGCCAGGGCCAACAGCATGACCACTTTCCACGTGAGATATTTCACATCCACAGTCTTAAGTGGTTCAAACCAATGTGATTTCAGGAACTCCAAAACCACATTGAGATCCCAAGGTGCCACTGGGGGCACAAAAGGAGGCTGAATATGCAGAACTCCCTTGACAAAAGTCTGAACTTCAGGCAGGGAAGCCAGTTCTTTCTGGAAGAAAATCTACAGGGCCGAAATCTGGACCTTAATGGACCCCAATTTAAGGCCCAACGTCACCCCTGCTTGTAGGAAATGCAGGAATCGCCCCAGTTGAAATTCCTCCGTTGAGGCCTTCCTGGCCTCACACCAAGCAACATATTTTCGCCAATGCGGTGATAATGTTTTGCGGTGACATCCTTCCTGGCTTTGATCAGGGTAGGGATGACTTCCTCCGGAATGCCCTTTTCCTTCAGGATCCGGTGTTCAACCGCCATGCCGTCAAACGCAGCCGCGGTAAGTCTTGGAACAGACAGGGCCCCTGCTGCAGCAGGTCCTGTCTGAGCGGCAGAGGCCAAGGGTCCTCTGAAAGCATCTCTTGAAGTTCCGGGTACCAAGCTCTTCTTGGCCAATCCGGAACCACGAGTATAGTTTTCACTCCTCGCCTTCGTATTACCTTGGAAATGAGAGGCAGAGGAGGAAACACATAAACCGACTGGTACACCCACGGTGTTACTAGAGCGTCCACAGCGATCGCCTGAGGGTCCCTTGACCTGGCGCAATTCCACCTGTGGTCTTTCCCACCGGTTTACCAGTATTTGGAAGACTTCTGGATGAAGTCCCCATTCTCCCGGGTGGAGGTCGTGCCTGCTGAGGAAGCCTGCTTCCCAGTTGTCCACTCCCGGAATGAACACTGCTGTCAGGGCCAACACATGATTTTCCGCCCATCGGAGAATCCTTGTGGCTTCTGCCATTGCCCTCCTGCTTCTTGTGCCGCCCTATCTGTTTACATGGGCGACCGCCGTGATGTTGTCTGATTGGATCAGTACCGGCTGGTTCTGAAGCAGGGGCCTTGCGTGGCTTAGGGCATTGTAAATGGCCCTTAGCTCCAGAATATTTATGTGAAGCGAAATCTCCTGATTTGACCACAGTCCTTGGAAATTTCTTCCCTGTGTGACTGCCCCCCAGCCCCGAAGGCTGGCATCCGTGGTCACCAGGACCCAGTCCTGTATTCCGAATCTGCGGCCCTCTAGTAGATGAGCCCTCTGCAGCCACCACAGCAGCGACACCCTGGTCCTTGCCGACAGGGTTATCCGCTGTTGCATCTGGAGATGGGACCCGGACCATTTGTCCAACAGGTCCCACTGGAAAGTCCTTGCGTGGAACCTTCCGAATGGAATTGCTTCGTACGAAACTACCATTTTTCCCAGGACTCGTGTGCATTGATGTACCGACACCTGTCCCGGTTTTAGGAGGTCTCTGAACAGAGATGACAACTCCTCGGCTTTTTCCACTGGAAGAAACACTTTTTTCTGGTCTGTGTCCAGAATCATTCCCAGGAACAGAAGACGTGTCGTCGGGACCAGCTGTGACTTTGGAATATTGAGAATCCAGCCGTGCTGTTGTAGCACTTCCCGAGAAAGTGCTACCCCCACTACCAACTGTTCCTTGGACCTCGCCTTTATCAGGAGATCGTCCAAGTACGGGATAATTAAAACTCCCTTCTTGCGAAGGAGTATCATAATTTCGGCCATTACCTTGGTAAAGACCCTCGGTGCCGTGGATAACCCAAACGGCAGCGTCTGGAACTGATAGTGACAGTCCTGTACCACAAATCTGAGGTACTCCTGGTGAGGGGGGTAAATGGGGACATGTAGGTACGCATCCTTGATGTCCAGGGAGACCATGTAATCCCCCTCGTCCAGGCTCGCAATAACCGCCCTGAGCGATTCCATCTTGAACTTGAACCTTTTGATATAAGTGTTCAAGGATTTTAAATTTAAGATGGGCCTCACCGAACCATCCGGTTTCGGTACCACAACCATTGTGGAATAGTAACCCTTTCCTTGCTGAAGGAGGGGTACCTTGACAATCACTTGCTGTGAATACAGTTTCTGGATAGCCACCAACACTGCCTCCCTGACAGAGGGAGTTGCTGGTAAGGCAGATTTTAGAAAACGGCGGGGGGGGGGGGGGGGGGGGGGACGTCTCGAATTCCAGCCTGTACCCCTGAGATACTACTTAAAGGATCCAGGGATCCACCTGTGAGAGAGCCCACTGTGTGCTGAAATTTCTGAGACGGGCCCCCACCGTACCCGGGTCCGCCTTTGAAGCCCCAGCGTCATGCTGTGGACTTACCGGACGCGGGGGAGGACTTTTGCTCTTGGGAACTGGCTGTATGCTGCAGCTTTTTCCCTCTACCTTTGCCTCTCGGCAGAAAGGATGCGCCTCGAGCCCTCTTGTGTTTATGGGGCCGAAAGGACTGTACTTGATAATACGGTGCTTTCTTTTGCTGTGGGGTAGCCTGTGGCAAAATGTCGATTTCCCAGCCGTAGCTGTGGAAACGAGGTCTGAAAGACCATCCCCAACAGTTTCACCCTTCAGCAAAATATTGTCCCTATCCAGGGTATCAATATTATCCGACAGGGAATCTGACCACGCAGCAGCAGCACTGCACATCCATGCTGATGCAATCGCTGGTCGCAAAATAATGCCCGTGTGTGTATATATAGCTTTTAGGGTAGCTTCCTGCCTTCTATCAGCAGGATCCTTTAGGGCGGCCGTATCCGGAGACGGTAGTGCCACCTGTTTTGATAAACGTGTAAGCGCTTTATCTTCCCTAGGGGATGATTTCCCAACGTGACCTATCCTCTGGCGGGAAAGGGTACGCTGCCAATAACCGTTTAGGAATTATCAATTTCTTATCGGGGGAAGTCCAGGCTTCCTCACACACCTCATTTAATTCCTCAGATGCAGGAAAAACTACTGGTAGTTTTTTCTCACCGAACATAATACCCTTTTTTGTGGTACCTGGGGTACTATCAGAAATGTGTAATACATTTTTTCATTGCCTCAATCATGTAACGGGTGGACCTATTGGAGGGTACACTAGTCTCATCGTCGTCGACACTGGAGTCGGTATCAGTGTCGACATCTGTGTCTGTCATCTGAGGTAGCGGGCGTTTTAAAGCCCCTGATGACATTTGAGACGCTGGAACAGTCACAAGCTGAGTAGCCGGCTGTCCTATGTCGTCAAACCTTTTATGTAAGGAGCTGACACTGTCACGTAATTCCTTCCATGAGTCCATCCACACAGGTGTCGACCCCTCAGGGGGTGACAACACATTTACAGGCATTTGCTCCGCCTCCACATCATTTTCCTCATCATACATGTCGACACAGCGGTACAGACACACCGCACACACACAGGGAATGCTCTGACAGAGGACAGGACCCCACAAAGCCCTTTGGGGAGACAGAGGGAGAGTATGCCAGCACACACCAGCTATATACCACAGGGATATCACCTATAAAGAGTGTTTTCCCCATATAGCTGCATATATATATTATACTGCGCCTAAATTTGTGCCCCCCCCTCTCTTTTTTACCCTTTCTGTAGTGCAGGACTGCAGGGGAGAGCCAGGGAGCGATCCTTCCAGCGAAGCTGTGAGGGAAAATGGCGCCAGTGTGCTGAGGGAGATGGCTCCGCCCCTTTTTCGGCGGGCTTTCTCCCGCTATTTTAATATTTCTGGCAGGGGTTAATATACACCTATATAGCCTCTGGGGCTATATATGGTGTCAGTTTGCCAGCCAAGGTGTTATTTATTGCTGCTCAGGGCGCCCCCCCCCCAGCGCCCTGCACCCCATCAGTGACCGAAGTGTGTGGTGTGCATGAGGAGCAATGGCGCACAGCTGCAGTGCTGTGCGCTACCTTGGAGTAGACAGAAGTCTTCAGCCGCCGATTTTCCGGACCTTCTTGCTTCTGGCTCTGTAAGGGGGACGGCGGCGCGGCTCCGGGAACGGATGACGAGGTCGGGTCCTGTGTGCGATCCCTCTGGAGCTAATGGTGTCCAGTAGCCTAAGAAGCCCAAGCTACCACCACTTAGGTAGGTTCGCTTCTTCTCCCCTTAGTCCCTCGGTGCAGTGAGCCTCTTGCCAGCAGGTCTCACTGTAAAATAAAAAACCTAAATTATACTTTCTTTCTAGGAGCTCAGGAGAGCCCCTAGTGTGCATCCAGCTCAGCCGGGCACAGAAATCTAACTGAGGCTTGGAGGAGGGTCATAGGGGGAGGAGCCAGTGCACACCAGATAGTCCTAAATCTTTCTTTAGATGTGCCCAGTCTCCTGCGGAGCCGTCTATTCCCCATGGTCCTTACGGAGTTCCCAGCATCCACTAGGACGTCAGAGAAAAATCAATACGTGGTTGTTCTTGCTGCTGCTATCTATTGCCATATGCAACTGCAATTATATGTTAATATGGGCAGAAGCTAACCTGAGCATAGGGACGCCCACTGCCGTAGCATTATTTCCATCCGGTGGCGTATAATTGCCGATACATTGGTACCATCTTCGCAGATCAGGTCATAGACCGAGCGCTGTCTGTTCTAATGTTGTATGCAATGTGTGGCAACTAAAAAAATTATGTGCAATGTGTAACAACCAAAAATAATAAAATAAAATGAAAATCTAATTGAAAATTTTTTTTTTATAATATTGAAGGAAATATAAAATAAGAAAATGAAATAAACAGCGGCTACAGCACAGCAAGTGGAAAGCAGTCAAAGCCCAGCACCAAGGCAGGACTGACTTACCAAGCTGACAGGAACAAACATCACCAACACTACCGGAAGCTACTCCCGGTCACGGCCTCAGCAAAGAAGAAACTAACAGGGTAAGATAGGGATAGTTTTTTCTATTAAGAGACTGTTTCCTCTCCTGAACTAGTGTCTAAAAGCTCCAACTAAAGCTCCAACAAAGGAGCTGTAAACATTGCACTATTTTCCTTCCCTTCCCCCCCTTCCTAACCCTCTCTTTTTTATTTTTATTTTTTATTTTTTTATCTTTATCTTTATCTTTATTTTCATTTTCATTTTTATTTTTATTTTTATTTCATTTTCTTATTTTATATTTCCTTCAATATTATAAAAAAAAAATTTTCAATTAGATTTTCATTTTATTTTATTATTTTTGGTTGTTACACATTGCACATAATTTTTTTAGTTGCCACACATTGCATAGAACATTAGAACAGACAGCGCTCGGTCTAAGATAAAATCCTAACAACTCACCTCTAAACAACCTGAGCAGCTTTACATCACAGCGCAGCCTACTATACAATTTTTTTTTTCTCGCAAACTCTATATATAGCAGCTGCAGCTACAAACATGGCATACAAAACATATAACCAGAGGCGTCAGAACCTGGACGACATTTTCTCTACAACCAACACCTTACCAATAGCTGACACAAGCATAGAAGATGAACGCTTCTGCAGCCTATTTCTGAAACTGGAAAAACTCTATACAAAAGAGATTAAACAGTGGTGGGAATTAACCACCCTAACAAAATATATGGAACAAGAAATGATCCCCAAAGGATTACGGATACAAAAACAATGTACATTTGACCCAGCGGATTCAAATTTTTTCAGTAAATGGAACAATATCCTTGACAACTGTTCGAAACAGTTAATAAATGTCATTATAGAAGAACGCAAAATATCTCTGAAAAATATCACAGATTCAATCACCGAAATTGAAAAGAAGTTTGAACCCCTCACTACAATGGAAGATTACGTTACTTTAATGAATCTAACCAATAAGAAAATGGAGAAACTGGAAGACACTATTATAATACAAAAACAAAAAAAATATAAGAGAGATCAAGAAGAAAAGAAACATTACCAACATTAGCTTAATATTAGAAGACAAGTCTACAAACAGCCCATAAAAAACTGGGAACAGAAGAAACCCAATTACAGGGACCAACAAATATCCAGACCAAAACCACAGAGATCATACAGCCAAGAAGAGCACAATTTCAAAAACCGTGGACAAGACCAACATGGGAGCAAGAAAAAACTGTCAATCATCTGCCTAACAACCCCTATCAATTAATAAAACAATCTTACAAAAATGGAGCAGACCAAGCAAAAAAAGAAGAAGCCAAAGATCTCGACGATCTAATAAAGAAAATCGAGAGAAAAGAAGATCAAAAAGGAAGAAATAATCAGAAGAAAAGATATCTTGAACATGACCAATCGAGTGAAGAAGAAGACGATGACCAAGATTTTTTAGACACAGTTTGGGGCACCGAGAAACCGCCCGACTATGTCCTATCTGCAACGAAAAAGAGAAGAAATATCACCCAAGAAAAAGAGGGACAAGAGGAGGACAGAGAAATAGGAAGAAGATCGCAACGAAAGTAACAACTGACACAACCCCGACTGTAGAGACAATATTCAACCTCAGCAAAAGAGTATTATCACCCAATGAAAAGAATGTTTTACGAAAAGGTCTCAAATTCGCGCCACATTCAGGTACTAACAAATTCAACCTCTTCATAGACACACAAAAGTTCATAAGGAAACTGTGCATAAAGAAATTCTTCGCAAAAAATCAAGAACGTCCAAAAGAAAACACAACCGACACTGAATTTTCACATACAGATTTCAAACCCCCATCAACCTTCTTCCCCAACCATATAAAGGGCCCCCACATTACCACATTCCAGCATTTAGTGGAGAAGGAAATAGAAAACTTATCAACAAGACCAAAGCAGGGATTCAACTTTACAAAAGAAGAAAGGAATGCCTTAAAAAGCCTAAAGGAAGACAAGACTATCGTTATCAAACCGGCAGATAAAGGGGGAGGAGTGGTCATCCTTGATCTGGACATATACAAACAAGAAGCAGAAAGACTACTCTCAGATACAGTAACATACAAGAAACTCACAAAAGATCCAACACATGAATTCACAGCAAAACTAAAAGCACAGATGGAGGAAGGCCTAGAACTCGGAGTTATTAACAAAAAAGAATACGACTACATCTGTACTAAAGACCCAAAAATACCAACTTTCTATTATCTCCCTAAAATCCATAAAAATCTGGAAAACCCACCAGGGAGACCAATAGTATCCGGTATCTGTTCAATTTCTTCAAATTTATCAAAATACATTGACTTCTTTCTTCAGGACATTGTAGGAAAACAGAAAAGTTTCCTCAAAGACACCACAAGTATATTGCAAGTTCTACACAGCACCAAATGGCAGGAGGGGTACATACTATGCACAAGTGACATAAAATCCTTGTACACTGTAATTAACCATCGAACAGGATGCGAAGCAACCCGTCACTACCTATGTACTCAAACAACCATCTCAAATACACAAATAAATTTCATCATGGACAGCATCGAATACATTCTTCACAACAATTATTTCTGGTACGAAGGCGACTTCTTTCTACAGCAGTGCGGTACAGCCATGGGGACGTCTTTCGCACCCAGCTATGTGAACCTCTTTGTTTCACACTGGGAGGACCTGAACATCTGGGATAACAACCCCTTTTCACAGAACATCGTAAGCTGGCATCGATATATAGATGACGTGTTCTTCATCTGGAACGGAACTCAAGACATCCTATCACAATTCAAAGAGCACATAAACAACAACAATATGAACCTTGAATTCACCACTACACACAGTGTCAAAACAGTAGTTTTTCTCGACCTAGAAATCTACATCGAAGACAACGAAATTCTGACAAAAACCCATTTCAAAAAAGTGAACGGCAACAATATGCTCTCACACAATAGCAACCACCACAGACAATGGATAGAAAACATTCCAGGAGGTCAATTCCGTCGATTAAAGAGGAATTGCACTGATGTGAAGGTATTTGAACAACAGGCACATGAAATGAAGAATAAATTCCTTCAAAAAGGATACAAAGACAATCACTTGACACAACAACTAGGAAAAATAAAAAAATTAGAAAGAAAAGACCTGCTCTCTTTCAAACAAAAAGATAAAAAAGAACTACCTGTAACATTCATAACACAGTTCAACAGTAATCATAAGGACATGGAACGAATTTTAGAAAAACACTGGCGCATCCTCTCCCTTGATGAAGAACTGAAAGAATCCATCCCTAACAAACCGAAAGTAATCTATAAAAAAGCCAATAACTTAAAACAACAGCTCACTCACAGTTTCTTAACAATCACACAAGAACCAAAGAATCTTGAAAAAAGTAAAGGATTCCATCACTGTACGACTTGCGCCGGTTGTAGGAATCAACAAACTTCAACTAAACCAACAATCACCTTTAAATCAAATATAACAAAAGAAGAATTCAAAATTAGAGATCAAGTGACTTGTCACACAGAAGGAGTCATCTATATCCTGGAATGCACATGCGGAAAACAGTACGTAGGACAAACCAAACGAAAATTGAAAATAAGGATAGCAGAGCATGTCTACAATATAAAAAGGGGCTTAAAAACACACAGTGTGTCAGCTCATTTCCTCGAAAAACACAATCAAGACCCTGCTGGGTTAAAATTCATTGGGATCCAGAACATTACAGCCCATTGGAGAGGAGAGGACATTGTAAAAACATTAAAGAAGAAAGAAACCGAATGGATATATAAAATGAAGACCCTAGAACCACACGGTCTAAACATTGATATAGAGCTAAACGTCTTCTTATAACTAATCCTTAACCTCCAACAGAATGGGTACACAACATAGGACAAAATAAAAATGAATATAAAAAAACAAAGACCATAGAAATATATGGTTTTTCTACAATTCCCATCACTTATATTTACATTTTTTAATTTTTACTTTTATCTATTTTTCATTTTTTATATTTTATTTTTTATATTTTATTTTTTATTTTTTATTTATTTATTTATTATTTATTCTTTATTTTTTATATTATTTATTTTTTTTATATTTTTTATACTTTTATTACTTATTTTTTATGATTTATTTATTATTGTTATTCCCTACCTTAATCTTTCCATTCCCCTTTCTCTCAAAAAGTGCAATTGCTTTTAAGCCTAGGGAATACTTAATTACATATTCCCTTTTTTACCATGAGGTTGCCGCCGAGAACCTCATTTCCGGTTCCGGCCACTTCCCGTTTTTCTAATAAAGTTATTACAGATAAAAAGGAGCATAATCCCAAGAACTTCATCACTTCCTTGAGAAAGAATCCAGCTCTGGATTCGAAACGCGTTGGAACAAGAAGGAGCAGACACAGAGGACATTTCACATCACCACCTCCGCCGCCAGCATTCGAACTACCGGAAGTGAAGACCCGAACTTCTGGTCGCGGCAGGTCGGCTCTAAACAGCGGCTACAGCACAGCAAGTGGAAAGCAGCCAAAGCCCAGCACCAAGGCAGGACTGACTTACCAAGCTGACAGGAACAAACATCACCAACACTACCGGAAGCTACTCCCGGTCACGGCCTCAGCAAAGAAGAAACTAACAGGGTAAGATAGGGATAGTTTTTTCTATTAAGAGACTGTTTCCTCTCCTGAACTAGTGTCTAAAAGCTCCAACTAAAGCTCCAACAAAGGAGCTGTAAACATTGCACTATTTTCCTTCCCTTCCCCCCCTTCCTAACCCTCTCTTTTTTATTTTTTATTTTATTTTAATTTTATTTTTATTTTTATCTTTATCTTTATTTTTATTTTCATTTTTATTTTCATTTTTATTTTCATTTTTATTTTTATTTCATTTTCTTATTTTATATTTCCTTCAATATTATAAAAAAAAAAATTTCAATTAGATTTTCATTTTATTTTATTATTTTTGGTTGTTACACATTGCACATAATTTTTTTAGTTGCCACACATTGCATAGAACATTAGAACAGACAGCGCTCGGTCTAAGATAAAATCCTAACAACTCACCTCTAAACAACCTGAGCAGCTTTACATCACAGCGCAGCCTACTATACAATTTTTTTTTTTTTTTCTCGCAGATCATGTCATGTCGCAGAGTCTGAGTGCCTCTGTAGACACGCAGGCTGGGCTGCTCTCCAGGGACGCAAAGAGCTCTCCAGCAGCAAGTAAGATCGCAACTGCTGATTTATACCAGCCCAGAAAAAGCCATCTAGTTGTGTCAAGACACGGAGCCCCCAACACACACTAAGCCCTGCCCCCCGGTAACTAATTGGCCATCAGCCCCCTTCATAGTAAAGAAGGGATGATCACCGGTGAGTGAAACCATTGTTGGCTCCCTAGCAGATGGTTTTTATCGATGATGCTAGCCACCAACTGTACAATCGATGGTTACCATCGATGGATAACCCACCAATGAGCATCTTTAAACAACGCATGGCCAATGTGCTAACGACAAACGGCCAACCAGGGGATATCGTGTGCGACCCGGTGCATTGTGATGAAGGACGGAATGAGAGATTGTTCCGTCATTCATTACATTGGGTAATGGGGGTCATTCCGACCCATTCGCACGCTGCGGTTCATCTCAGCAGAGTGAACGGGTCGGTTCTGCGCATGTGTGGCGGAAGCAATGCGCAGGCGCGTCGTTGCTCGGCGACAGTAGTTGCTGGGCAATGACGCCGGGAACGAAGAAAGCGGTTGCAGCCCAGACCGCAAGAAGATTGACAGGCGGGAGGCGGATCGGGGCGTCTACTCACCATTTTCCGGGTGTGGTGATCCAAACGCAGGCGTGTCCAGGCGTTTGGAGGGCGGATGTCTGACGTAAATTCCAGGACCTATATCGCTGGATCCGTCACACAGGGTAAGTAGCTGCAGGGCTGGTCTTCTTTTACACAAACTTTTTTAGCATAGCAGGGCTGCACAAGCGATCGCAGCCCTGCTATGCTAAAATACACTCCCCCATAGGAGGCGTCTAGTTGATCGCACCAGCAGCAAAAAGTTGCTATGTGTGATCAACTCGGAATGACACCCAATGTGTGCCGGCAATCTGCTATGGTCCGGGCAGAAGGGAAATCGGCCCAACTATCAGCACGATCGCCGGTTGTGCTGGTGTGTATCCAGCCTAAGGGGCCGATTCATTTAGCCACAGATTAGGTCCCATGGGTGGTCATTCCGAGTTGATCGCACGTAGGAACTTTTTGCTGCTCGTGCGACTAACCTGACGCCGCCTATGGGGGAGTGTATTTTAGCATAGCAGGGCAGCGATCGCTTGTACAGCCCTGCTATGCAAAAAAAGTTTCAAGTAAAACAAGACCAGGGCTGCAGTTACTCACCCAGTGCGATGGATCCAGCGATGAAGGTCCCGAACCTGACGTCAGACATCCGCCCTCCAAACGCCTCGACACGCCTGCGTTGGACTCACCACGCTTGGAAACCGGTGAGTATCCGCCCCGGAACACCTCCCGCCTGTCCGTCTTCTTGCGATCGCCGCTGCGATCACATTTCTTGCTGGCGGTGTCGTTGCCCGGCGACGATGCGCGTGCACAATGCGTCCACCGCACATGCGCATTTCCGACCCGTTCGCACCGCAGCGAAGAACCGCTGCGTGCGAACGGGTTGGAATGACCCACCCATGTCTTTTTTCTTTGCAAAAGGCAAATTCCAGTAGCTGCAACGTTTTGCAATTCACTTACAAGACTGCTGTAAAACAGCAAAGCTTTGAAGGAGAGAAGTGGCGGCCTTTAGTCTGCAGCTCCAAAGCTGGTGATACATTTTACAAAGTTTTTATTGTATTGTAAAAACATCAGCGTATAATGCAGTCCCTCCGGTACTCCCCTCCTAATGACTATTAATGCATCTAAAAGGTGGTTAAAGCAGATGTGTATTAAGAGAAGAGGGGACCCGTCTGCAGTCTACGTTCGGGCCCCTCCTCTCTAACAGGTGAGTATTGTGCATGTGCAGGTCTCTGTGATAAAGGCTCAGTGGCCATTTTTCCAGCGATAGTTCTACAGCACATGTATAAAACACTGGGAAAATGGCCACTGCAGCAGGACTCTATAGAGCGATAAGTATTAAAGAACATGAGTTCAGGGTTTGCGTTTTGGGGAGGGGCGTTTTAACAGAGGAGGAGCCCTGTGTTCAGGCTCCAAATGAGCCGCCTCCGCTCTGTCAGTGAGTAGACTCTGGCTTTCTGCAGGTATCCAGGAACATGGCATCCAAGCCTTGTTCCCGGGGACATCTCTATTGCGCGTGCGCAAATCACCGGGAAAATGGCCGCCGCAGAGAGATTTCTGTCTGCAGCACCGGACATCACCACGGGACCGCAGAGGGGTAAGTATAATTATATGAGTGCAAGTTGTGCGTTGTGTGAACTCCCCTGGACCCAGGGGCCCCGTTTGCACCGCACATCTTGCACCCATTATAGATATGCCTCTGGTTTAAAGAGTAATCTGTAGCCAATAAAGACCATTCATTTTTCCTTTCATTTCTACTGAAGAGCAGAGAGAGGATGTGGGACATGTATGTTGATGTGATGTATTGATGGGAAACGTGTTTGTTTTTTTTACTTGCCAATGGCAGTTGCAAATATTAATTTCACATATTTTATACTTGTATCTGAATACGAACACAAAAGAGACATTTAATTGTACCCAAAATACTAAACACTTTTATTTGCAGAAATACACTCTCTGATTATCAAAATGACCTCGTGAGACCTCTTAATAGACTCCTCTGCTTTCCTTACAGCCACTTTCTAGATATCTCTTTTAATACTTCTGGATGATTTCCCCACTCATCCAAAAACATCACATAGGTCGCACACCTCAGAGGTAACGGCCGCAGTTTTACGCTAATTGTACTGCTCGAGGTGTTCCGATTGTTATCAGCAAAAGGTCACATGATGTCTGCGAACTTGGGGAGTGATTCCAAGTTGTTCACTCGCAAGCTGCTTTTAGCAGCTTTGCACACGCTAAGCCGCCGCCTACTGGGAGTGAATCTTAGCTTATCAAAATTGCGAACGAAAGGTTCTCAAAATTGCGAATAGAAATTTCTTTGCAGTTTCTGAGTAGCTCGAGACTTACTCTTCCAGTGCGATCAGTTCAGTGCTTGTCGTTCCTGGTTTGACGTCACAAACACACCCAGCGTTCGCCCAGACACTCCTCCGTTTCTCCAGCCACTCCCACGTTTTTCCCAGAAACTGTAGCGTTTTTTCACACACTCCCATAAAACGGCCAGTTTCCGCCCAGAAACACCCACTTCCTGTCAATCACATTACGATCACCAGAACGAAGAAAAAAACTCGTAATGTCGTGAGTAAAATACCAATCTTCATAGCAAATTTACTTGGCGCAGTCGCAGTGCGAACATTGCGCATGCGCAATAAGCGGAAAATCGCTGCGATGCGAAAAAAAATTACAGAGCGAACAACTCGGAATGACCACCTTGGATCGACGGACTATCCCGTGTACAGATTCCAGCTAATTGCACCGACTCCTAAATGACAATAATAACTTACAAGTAGAAAAAATGGAAATTCTATTTGATATAGATCCTCAGCCCTGTGTCCTGGATAGGCAGGGCATTCTCCGGAGGTAACTGGGAGCCCGTAGAGGTGGCTGTTGGTAAAGTGTGCTCATTTAGTTTACAATGGGGGTCATTCCGAGTTGATCGTAGCTGTGCTAAATTTAGCATAGCTATGATCATTCACACTGACATGCGGGGAGGGGGGGGGGGGGGGGGGGAGGACCAGCGCAGGGCTAGTCCACCCCTCATGTCAGTGCGATGCCTTTGCACTTCAAGAGTAGCTCCCGACCAGCGCAGTTTTAGCGTGCTGGCCGGGAGCTAATCGTCGCTCCCCGTCCCGCAGCGGCTGCATGTGATGTCACACAACTGCCGCGGCCCCACCCCCCCCCAACGGTCCGGCCACGTCTGTGTTGGCCACGTCTCTGAGGCTCCCCCGCCTCAGAGGCGATCGCTAGGCAAGACGGCTGCCATGCGCCGGCGCACTATGGTGCCGGCGCATGCGCAGTTCCGACCCGATCGCTGCGCTGCAACAAACTGCAGCGAGCGATCGGTTCGGAATGACCAACAATATTGATTTATTATAATGACAGACGGGGAAATGTACTAAGAAGTGAAAACAGTGGAGAAGTGAGCCAGTGGAGAAGTTGGCAACCAATCAGCATTGGAGTAACATTTATAATTTGCATACTATAAAATTATACAGAGCAGCTGATTGGTTGCCACGGGCAACTTCTCCACTGGCTCACTTCTCTACTCTTTTCACAGCTTAGTACATCTCTCCCTTAGTCCACGAAACGCTACAGCTATCAATTCTGTGCAGGCTACAGGTATGACTTAGACTACATCTGCCTCCCATCTTAGCAGGCCGTGACCGGGGGTGCCAAGAGGGGGATGGGTACTCTTTACATGGGCCTGAGCATGTTAGAGGGGCCCAGGTCAGCTACTGAGGGTGACATTTGTCCCCTCTTTGCGACACATCTCGGTCCTTCCCTCAGGGACATAACTGGTTGAGCGCCGGGAGCTGGAGATCATGTGAGCGGCCGCAACTAATTTGGCGCTGGAGATATTATTTTACATTTGGATAAACAACACCTACGTTCTTTAAATAGGGAAATGGGAATCGGGATGCCGTTTTCCCTCCATAAAAAAAGGAATCAATAGGTCCTCTCACCACAAGGAAGGACAATTTTGGAAAGCACATTTTACGTTTATTATTAATAGACAGCACAATTGGGGATTTTCCCCTTTACCCTCTGTGTACCCTTTACTGTATTGTCATTTAATTAACTTACTGTAATGGAATTTCATTCATGTATCGGTAACCCATACTCAACCCGTTCTGAAATTATGAACACTTGAGAAGTAAAAGTTATTTGACAACATTACTGGACAATAAGATATTTATTGCAGAGACCATACCGTATGTACATTTCATCACACAACATCACACAGGTCTGAACACTTGATAAAACAGAGACAAAACTCACTAAAGGGGCATCATCACCCATCTCCTGTTGTTATCTCAGCTGAGGATTTCCAAAACTGCTGTCGGGATTGCAGGTCACTGCACTTAAAAAATGTTCATAGATAATATAAAATTACTAGGTGATTCATCGCGCCCTACGGGCGCTCTTCACACCGTCGTTAGGGGCTACGCCCCGTTAACCCCTGCACGCCTTTGAACATACGCAGGCCGGTAGATAACAGAACCAGAAATGCAGGGCAGTATAAAGGGCATACAGAAATGGGTTCCGGTTGAGAAAAGGTAGACCGGTGTAGGGGGGAGAAAGGGAATGTACAGAAAAACGCTGTGCGATGGGTAAAGGATAGGGAGAGGCAGGGTGGTAGGGAGAGGATAAAAGAGAGGGAAGGTGTTAGACAGAAAATAGCGTTGCAAGAGGCTACGACCTGTTAACCCCTGCACGGGCTTCAGCTGTGCTATAATTGTTATTATATGGAGTATTATCTTCACAAAAGTTTATGCTATTGGGTAAATATTGCAAGGGGGAAGGGCATGCAATTGTCAAGGGGACGTAGCCCTTTGTGAGGGCGTGAAGAGTTTCCGCAGGGCACAATGAATAACATAGTGTAGTATATACTGCTAGTGTATGTAGCACAGCTTATACACACAGTGGCCACAGGTATCAGAGCCGCGTATACACACAATGGACACAGGTAGCTGAGCCACTTATACACACAATGGCCACAGGTAACGGAGCCACGTATCCACACAGTGGCCAGAGGTAGCAGGGCCGCTTATACACACAATACCCACAGGTAGCAGAGCCGCTTATACACACAGCGCCCACAGGTAGCAGCGCAGCTTTTACACACAGCGCCCACAGGTAGCAGCGCAGCTTATACACACAGTGGCCACAGGTATCAGAGCCATGTATCCACACAGTGGCCAGAGGTAGCAGGGCAGCTTATACACACAATACCCAATGGTATCAGAGCCGCTTATACACACAGCGCCCACAGGCAGCAGAGCCGCTTATACACACAGTGCCCACAGGTAGCAGAGCCGCTTATACACACAGCGCCCACAGGTAGCAGAGACGCTTATACACACAGTGCCCACAGGTAGCAGAGCCGCTTATACACACAGTGCCCACAGGTAACAGAGACGTTTATACACAACGTGCCCACAGGTAGCAAAGCAGTTTATATACACAATGACCACAGGTAGCAGTGTTGCTTATACACACAATGGCCCCCGGTAGCAGTGCCACTTCTACACACAATTCCCATAGGTAACAGAGGCGCTTATACACACAGTGGCCACAGCTAGCTGAGCCGCTTATACATACAATGGCCACAGGTAGCAGCACCACTTATACACACAATGGCCACTTTTAGCAGCACCGCTTATACACACAATGGCCACTGGTAGCAGTGTCACTTATACACACAATGGCCACAGGTATCAGCACCACTTATACACACAATGGCGACAGGTAGCAGTGTCATTTATACACACAATGGCCACTGGTAGCAGAGACGCGTATACACATAGTGCCCACAGGTAGCAGCGCCACTTATACACAATAGCCACAGGTAGCAGTGTCGCTTAGACACATAATGGCCACAGTATTACTTTTTTTAATTAATCCAATATCCACTGGTGGCATCTATACTCACAGAAGTTCAGTGTGTGTGTGGGGTGTTTGGAAAGGGGGTGGGTTCAGTGAGGTGGAGGTGCCTATCCGTGCCGCTGATCACCCTGATTCAGGGAATCACTTGTAGCGGCTGCGGATGGTGTCCGAGGTGCTACGTGTGGTGGAGGTGTGGGTGCGGGAGGGGGTCCAGAGGTGTTGCGGGTGGTGGAGGGGTGGGTGCAGTGGCACAGATGGCGGAAAGGGTGCAGAGGTGCTGTGGGTGGGGGAGGGGTAGGTATGGTGGGGGCGCGGATGGGGGAGGGGGTGAGGTGGGGGAGGTGTGGGTGTGGAAGGGGAGTGTAGATGCTGTTGGTGGGAAAGGGGTGGGTGCGGGGGGCTGTGGATGAAGGAGGGGGTCTGGAGGTGGTGTGCGTGGGGGAGGGGCGATGTAGTGGGAGTGTGTTTGGGGAGGTGGGGTTGCAGGGGGGGTGAGGTTGGGTTCTAGAAGTGCTGCGGGTGGAGGAGGGGTGGCTGCAGGGGAGCCGTGGATGGGGTCCGGAGGTGCTGTGGGAGATGGTCCAGAGGTGCTGCGGGTGGGGGAGGTGTGGTAGGTCCACGAATGGGGGAAGGTGTCTATAGATGATGTGGGTGGGGGAGGGGGCCGAGGGGCTGGGGTTGGGGGAGTGGCGGCTGCGGGGGCGTGGTGGGGGTCCGGATGCACTGTGGGCAGGGGAAGGGGCGGAGGGTGCTGCGGGTGTGGGTGCTACGGGTGGGGGAGGGGACGGGAGTGCAGCGGGTGAGAGGAGGATGTTGTGGATGGGGGGGGGGGCGTGTGCCGCGGGTGGGGGGCAGATGTGGTGGATGCTGTTGGTGCCGCGGGTGGGGGAGGGGTGGGTGGGGTGGAGGGTGTGGGGGTGTAGCGGGGGGGGGAGAGGTGGGTATGGGGGTGCCGTGGGGGAGGGGTGGCGGGTGCTGCAGGTGTGGGTGCTACGGGTGGCGGAGGGACGTGTTCCGCGGGTTGGGGGCGGATGTGGTAGACGCTGTGGGTGCCACGGGTGGAAGAGGTGCGGGTGGGGTGGAGGGTGAGGGGGGGAGAGGTGGGTATGGAGGTGGGTTGGGGGAGGGTGGGGTGGAGGGTGCGGGGGTGTAGCGGGGGGAGAAGTGGGTATGGGGGTAGGGGAGGTACGGGTGTGCCGCGGGTGGAGGAGGGGCGGGGGTTTTGCGCGATACGGGTAGGGGAGGGGGCGGGAGTGCCGTGGGTGGGGGAGGGGCATGTGCCGGGGGTGGGGGCTGGATGTGTTGGGTGCCACGGGTGGGGAGTGCCGTGGATGGGGGAGGGACGGGGGGTGCTGCGGGTGTGGGTGCTACGGGTGGGGTAGGGGACGCGAGGCGGATGTGGTGGATGCCGCGGATGTGGTGGATACTGTGGGTGGCGCGGGTGGGGGAGGTGCGGGGGTGCAACAGGTGGGGGAGGGGGCGGGAGTGCCGTGGCTGGGGGAGGGCGGGGGGTGCTGCAGGTGTGGGTGCCGCCGATGGGAGGGTGCAGGGTGGCGCGGGGCGGGTGGGGTGGAGGGTGCGGGGGTGTAGAGGGAAGGGGGGTATGGGGGGGGCGGGGGGGCCGCGGGTTGTGGGTGCTATGGGTGGGGGAGAGGGCGGAAGTGCTGCAGGTGGGGGAGGGGCGTGTGCCGTGGGTGGGGGAGGGATGTGGTGGGTGCTGCGGGTGAGGTGGAGGGTGCGGGGGGGAGAGGTGGGTATGGGGGTGAGGGAGGTGCGGGAGGTGCTAGGGGTGGGCAGGAGTGCAGCGCACGGGGGAGGGGCGTGTGCCGCGGGTGGGTGCTGATGTGGTGGATGCTGTAGGTGCCGCGGGTTGGAGAGGGGCGGGTGGGGTAGGGGGTGCTACGGGTGGGGGAGGGAGTGCAGCGGGCGGGGGTGGGCGTGTGGTGCGAGTGGGGGGCAGATGTGGTGGATGCTGTGAGTGTCGTGGGCGGGGGAGGTGCGGGGGGGGGGAGGTGGGTATGGGGGTGGGGTAGAGGCGGGTGGGGTGGAGGGTGCAGGGGTGTAGTGGGGGGGTGAGATGGGGGTGGGGGAGGGGCAGGGGTTTTGCGGGTTGTGGGTTATACGGGTGGGGGAGGGGGTGGGAGTGCCTGGGGTGGGGGAGGAGCGTGTGCCGGGGTGAGGGATAAATGTGGTGGGTGCGGTGGATGGGGAAGGGGCGGGGGGTGTTGCGGGTGGGGGCGCGAGTGCCGCGGGTTGGGGAGGGGCGGAGGGTGCTGTGAGTGTCGTGGGCGGGGGAGGTGCGGGGGGGGGGGGGGGAGAGGTGGGTATGGGGGTGGGGTAGGGGCGGGTGGGGTGGAGGGTGCAGGGGTGTAGTGGGGGGGTGAGATGGGGGTGGGGGAGGTGCGGGGGAGGGGCAGGGGTTTTGCGGGTTGTGGGTTATACGGGTGGGGGAGGGGGTGGGAGTGCCTGGGGTGGGGGAGGAGCGTGTGCCGGGGTGGGGGATAGATGTGGTGGGTGCGGCGGGTGGGGAAGGGGCAGGGGGTGCTGCAGGTGGGGGCGCGAGTGCCGCGGGTGGGGAGGGGCGGGGGTGCTGCGGGTGGGGGTGGTACGGGTGGGGGAGGGGGTGGGAGTGCCGACGTTGGGGGCGGATGTGGTGGACACTGTGGGTGCCGCAGGTGGGGGAGCCGTGGGTGGGGGTGGGGTGGAGGGTGTAGCGGGGGGAGAGATGGGTATGGGGGCGGGAGAGGGGCGGGGGTGCCGCGGGTGGGGGAGGGGCGGGGGGTGCCGGGGTTTGAGGGTGCTACGGGTGGGGAGGGGGCGGGAGTGGTGTGGGTGGGGGAGGGGCGTGTACCGTGGGTGGAGGACAGATGTGGTGGGTGGTGTGGGTGCCACGGGTGGGGGAGGGGCGGGGGGGTGCCGCGGGTGGGGGAGGGGGTGCTGCAGGTGTGGGTGCTACGGGTGGGGGAGGTGGCGGGAGTGCCATGGGTGGGGAGGGGCATGTACCGCGGGTGCTGGAGGGGCGGGAGTGCTGCGGGTGGGGGAGGGGCGGGGGGTGCTTCAGGTGTGGGTGCAATGGGTGGGGGAGGGGGCGAGAGTGCCGTGCGTGGGGGAGGGGCGTCTGCCGCGGGTGCTGGAGGGGCGGGAGTGCCGCGGGTGGGGCAGGGGGTGCTTCAGGTGTGGGTTATATGGGTGGGGGAGGGGGCGGGAGTGCCGCGGGTGGGGGAGGGGCGGGGGGTGCTTCAGGTGTGGGTGCAATGGGTGGGGGAGGGGCGAGAGTGCCGCGGGTGGGGGAGGGGCGGGAGTGCCACGGGTGGGAGAGGGGCGGGGGGTGCTGCAGATGTGGGTGCAATGGGTGGGGGAGGGGCGTCTGCCGCGGGTGGGGGAGGGAGTGCCGCGGGTGGGCGAGGGGCGCTGCAGGTGTGGGTGAAGCGGGTGGGAGGGTGCGGGGTGGCGCAGGGCATGTGCCGCGGGTGAGGGGCGTATATTGTGGAGGCTGTGGGTGCCGCAGGTGGGAGGGGGGCGGGTGCGGCAGGCCGAGGTCGTCCACAGCATTCTCAGCCGCACTGTCTGGCAAGACTCACCGGCTGCAGTGTCACAACTCACCAGGGTGCAGGGTGTGTACGGGGAGGAGGGAAAGAGGGGACTGGGCGGAGATTGGGAGGGGACTGGGCGGGGATGGGCGGACCAAGGGAGGGGACTGTTCCTGGCCTGCATCCAGCCACCCAGATCTGTGCCTGTGACTCCGCCCAGCGTTAGAAATGCAGGCACAGAGTCACAAGGCTATTATATAGGAGATAACATAAACATAGGATGAGTTTTTGAAGCAAGAAGTATCACTGATATATGACAGCAAAAAAAAAAAAAAACTGTCCGGAAAGCAAGGAAAACATTTCCAATATCCACATAAAATTCAAGATGCAGTGGAACAAAGGCAGTGAAAATACAAATATTAATATTTAAATGGAAAAATCAATGAAATAAAAGTCACTTTGCGTCCTCTTTGTCTGCCTCCGAGATTGCAGTCCACATGTCTCTGAAGTCCAAAGTGGCACCTGTCATTCTTTTGAAGATGTCTTTAATGTCATCACAGGTCGTCTCAAAGTGAGTGGTGGCATCGTATGACCGGGAGATAAAAATCTGTAGGAAATCAAATGAATAACAGTTGCGGTAATCGATTCTCCATGGAAGGTATTGAGGTGTATTATGGAAGCGTTGTGGTTACAATACAAGTCTGACCATGTAGAATATTTTATGTTACTCATACATTTCCCTGCCTGCCACCCGTGAGGTTTAGGAATTTGGAATCCACTCAACATCGCTGTGCGCTCCATTCCTCCCCAAGGCCCTATCTGTATTAGTCTGTCTTTACTGGTAACCAGTTAGCCAAACACCACCAGTTAATTATCACTGCCTGAGACAAAAAGTCACCTAAAGCGGGCAAGCTGGGGTGTTACTCATAGGAACCAATCAGATTCTAGCTATCACTTCATAGAATGTGCTAGGTAAGTGATAGCTAGAAGATGATTAGTTGCTATTGTTAACACTTCCACTTGTTATCTTTAGAAGGTTTAATAAATCTCCCCTTAATCCTGGTACGGGCGGGGGGGGGGGGGGGGGGGGGGGGGGGCTGCCGAGATCAGCTCTGATAACCTAACAAGTAAAGGGTTTTGTGACAGGGAGAAGAATGGTCAATGGGGGGGTCCAGTTGTTGTTGGGAGCATTGGCGTTTCTTTCATGGGTGCAATGTTTGAGGTGCACACGAGCCCCTGGGTCCAGGGAAGGCACACACCGCACCTATGTTGTTTAAATACTTACCTTTCCGGAGTCCCGCAACGAATGCTGCAGCTGCTGCATCCACAGCAAAAATCCATCCAAAAATGGCCACCGCACATGCGTAGTTCAAAATTGGTCTCTGGACCGTGGCGGGCGCCATGTTTCTGGAGACCAGCACGTGCGCAGTAGACTCTGGCACAATGCCGGGGCCTACGGTGCTGTGGAATGGAGGGGGCCCATCCAGAGTCTGCACACGGGCCCCCTCCTCTCTTAAAACACCCCTTGTTGGGAGCGTTTAAGTAATGGGCACTATTCTGCAGATGGGCACAAGCGCCATGGACGCCCTTTACTTATTGCGCTTTTCACAACAAAATGCACCAGGTTTAGATGCATAAAGCAATTGAATGGGTGATACTAGAGGGATCTCGCAGACGCGCTGTGCAAAGGTCACATCAATGTACTATCGCCTATTCATTTAATTACATATAAACATTTCCAGAGTTCCCCTCCTAAAGTACTGCTCTGTCTAGTCTCCGTTAGGTGTGAGAGTGATGGGTCATCAGCAATACCCAAATTGTAGAATACTCCATCAGCTGCCAATATCCTCTTCGCCCGGATAGCAAATGCAGATGACAGATTTGGAGGCGGGTTCTGTAGGGCATTAGGACCCAGCCCCAACATGGCAAAAGGCTGCAATTTGTGGGTCCATGTGGAGAGGGGAGGGCTGTGCTAAAATGCCACGATTTGTATAGTTTAGCCACACCCCTTCCACACGGACCCAAATGTCCCTGTATTATCTTCCCATCCTGCCCGCTTCACTAGGAAGCGGATGGGATGTGGGAGATCCACTTCTGCGGGTTGCGGGGGATTACCCCCAAAAATCGGAAGTCTCCAGCAACTTACCGGAGAGATGGCAAATATGGTGCAAAGAGAAGCACAAGCCATTATGGGGGATTTTGCACTTTCCTCCTCTACTGCAGGAGGCAGCCATTTTGTGGATGATCAAGTATTCCTAACAAGTTGGTTTCATAAAATTGTCTGAAAGCCTAAAGCCGGGTACACACTGGGCGACCTCAGCTAGTTAGCAATCAGCACTATGGTGGTCATTCCGAGTTGTTCGCTCGGTAATTTTCTTCGCATCGCAGCGATTTTCCGCTAACTGCGCATGCGCAATGTTCGCACTGCGACTGCGACAAGTAAATTTGCTATGCAGTTAGGTATTTTACTCACGGCATTACGAGGTTTTTTCTTCGTACTGGAGATCGTAATGTGATTGACAGGAAGTGGGTGTTTCAGGGCGGAAACTGGATGTTTTATGGGAGTGTGTGAAAAAACGCTACCATTTCTGGGAAAAACGCGGGAGTGGCTGGAGAAACGGAGGAGTGTCTGGGCGAACGCTGGGTGTGTTTGTGACGTCAAACCAGGAACGACAAGCACTGAACTGATCGCAGTGGCAGAGTAAGTCTCGAGCTACTCAGAAACTGCAAAGAAATTTCTATTCGCAATTTTGAGAACCTTTCGTTCGCAATTTTGATAAGCTAAGATTCACTCCCATTAGGCGGCGGCTTAGCGTGTGCAATGCTGCTAAAAGCAGCTTGCGAGCGAACAACTCGGAATGAGGGCCTATATCAATGTTTGCTAATTAGGGGAGATCGCCAGTGCATACACACTGAACGATATCGATGTACGATATAGTTCAGTGACATCATCCCCCTCACTCCCCAAACATGCAGCTCAAAGATATTAATATTGAGCTGCATGTTCGGTAGATGATGGATAAACGAGAACAACCAGCGGGTGAGCGCATCGTTCCTCCATACACACTGGACGATATATCGATCATATCGTATCATTATTGTTAGTTCATATCTGCCAGTGTGTATGTGGCTTCAGATAACACGTTGAGGATTATACTGCTCATATACAACCTTGGTCAGCGCCTATGGCCTGGAATTTCAAGGCCGGAATACTGAACTCGAAATTGCCTTTTGGGTGCTATAGACAAATTAATGTTGAGAAAGAAGTAATTTACAATATGATGTGTATAAGGCAGGAGGAATACACTTTGGGGAGCTCATCCCAAAACACTTATCCGTCTGACGTTCATGTGTAATACCACAAATTCAGATGATATGATGCGGTCAGCTTTTCTTACCTGATTCTTTGTTCCGTCGTGTTTCGGGATATACTGGTCCGTAATGGATACAAATCTTAGAGAAAAGGAAACAGTCCTCTGTTTTATCTATTGTGATCATCAATATAAAGTTAAACACAATAAGAAAGATGAATTTAGCCTTGGAGAGAGATAAAGTGGAGAGAATGATAAAGTACCAACCAGTCAGCTCCTAACTGTCATGTTACAGGCTGTGTTTAAAAAATGAAAGTTAGGAGCTGAATGATTGGTACTTTATCTCTCCCCACGTTACCACTCTTCAAGGCTTAGTACATCTCCCCCACAATAAAAAACAATGAAGCTGGGACATTATTGGCAGCATATGAAGAGGCCGTTATTGATAATGACCTAGGCATTGCCCTATATTAGTAATAGTAAGCCCCACATACTTACACCAGTTATCCAACACAATCTCCTTCTGGTTTTACTGGAAAAATTGGTGGTTGGTTAGGAATCACACAAAAGAAGATTCAGAGCAAAATGCGCATTACACGTCTGGTGCGGTTCCGGTATGAATGGTCGACCATGTGAACGGATACCGTCTGGTGCTGCCCCCTCAGCGGTGCAGACTTTAACATCTGGCCACTTTGCAGATATGGCATTTAATGGAAAGAAACAGGGCGGAGCAAAATAGTGTCATATACCTATATACATCTTATATCTATTGTGACAAGAACACTGGGATAGTGTTTGAGGGCAGGTATATTTGTCCCAGGTTCTTGTCTTACATGTTTTAGAAAATGTTAACTTCTAGGAAAAATGCTTTTTGTTTTGTCTGAACCTTTTCAGTTTGCTGTAAAAGCTGGGTAAAGGCTCTGAGAGAGAGATAAGGCGAGTTCTAGACATTGGGCCCAGTTCGGGTCTTTGGCCTCACAGAGGGCTAATCAGGGTTTCAGCTGTGTAAGAGTGATATAGTGCTTCTAACCTGATTAGTATGGGCAGACTGCCTGGGAAGGCTGCAGGATCTGTGTGTGAGAGACACGCTTTCTGATGCAAGTAAGCTATACAGTATGTACTGAAGAACTCTGTGTTTTGTTTAGTGACAGTTAGGAACATCTTATGTTTAGTTAGTGCCGGACAGGCAAGGTATTTTTATTTTGGGGTTTGTTTTATTTTCTGTTTCAATAAAACTGGCCGGGGTCAGTTGTACCAGAAACTGGACTTGTGTTGTTCCTCAGCTGCTGCGTGCGGCCATATTCCCCAGGAAAAGGCACCTTGCACCCCTACAGTGTTACAACTTGGTGGAGAATGCGAGCAGGCCGTTCTGCGCATAAGTGAAAGCAGCAGCTTTGTGAGGCCTGCAGAAAACGGTGGTTTATGCAGATACAGCCCAGTGTGAAGTTACTGAGACTCACCCCTGAGGGTTTGATATATGTCCTGGGTGAAAGCAGCTACAAAGCCGCCTGAAAAATCTGTTGACATGGAGGATCTGCTTAAAGCCTTGCTGCAAGCTACAGCGGCTCAGCAGGAGGCCAACCGACAGCAGCAGGTGGCAATGGAGGAAAATTGGAGACTACAGCAGGAGGCCAACAGACAGCAGCAGGTGGCAATGGAGGAAAATATAAGACAGCAGCAGGTGGCAATGGAGGAAAATAAGAGACAACAGCAGGCAGTTGTTGATGAACTTTACAGGCAACAGCGTCAGGATAGAGAGGCCTTAGCAGAAGTGGTGCAGAGACTTGCAGCTCGGGTTGGAGATGTGGCCGTCAGTGCTCCAACCAGCTCTAGTTCTATACGAGCCAGTCACTTCCTGCAGAAAATGACAGAGGCTGATGATGTGGAGGCCTATCTGACCACGTTTGAAAGGACTGCCGAGCGTGAGAACTGGCCGAAAGCACAGTGGGCCAGTCTGCTGGCACCTTTCCTGTCAGGTGAGCCCCAAAAAGCTTACTTTGATTTAAGCCCTGCTGAGGCTCGGGACTATGATAAACTAAAGACTGAGATCCTGACCCGCCTGGGAGTCACGCTGTCAGTACGAGCACAACGGGTGCACCGTTGGCTGTACGCCATGGAGAAGCCTCCGCGCTCCCAGATGCACGACCTTATTCAGCTAACAAAAAAATGGCTACAGCCAGAGACATTAACTGGTCCCCAGATGGTGGAAAGAGTCGTCATGGACCGCTACTTGAGATCTTTGCCCATGGTCCTGCGCAAGTGGGTGAGCCATGGAAACCCGGGTACTGCTGACCAATTAGTGGACATGGTAGAGAGGTATTTGGCAGCAGAGGAACTACTGATGACCACCCAGCAACCCATAGATCCTCGACAGCGCCCTTCAGTAAAGACTGGTAAGACTGTTCCGTGGGAAAACGTTGCTGGGCGGTTAAGAGAACGCAAGGCTGGAGAGACTGTAAACACTGGCCCTGGAAACAGGCCAATGGGGCTAGAACGGTCTATGCTGCCCAACTGGGTTGATAATCGTGTAATTAAATGTTTTAGGTGTGGTATGCCAGGTCATGTTATTGCCAATTGCCCAGTCACGCAAGAACCCATGCAATGTGATGCTGCCTTTGAATGTCGCAGAATGTCTTTCTTTGCTAGGTTAGCCTGTACTGTGGTACCTTCACCTGAGCTGGAAAAACAAATGTGTGATGTGTTCTTAGAAGGTAACCGGGTAGAGGCCTTGCTAGATTCAGGAAGTTTAGTTACCCTCGTGAAAGCTGGGTTAGTGAACCCCTTAAAGGTCCAGCAAATACCTATTGGGGTAACTTGCATACATGGGGATACCCAACATTATGCCACTGCTGAGGTGAATATAGAAACTTGTTGTGGGTCAGCAATGGTTAAAGTGGGACTGGTCCCTACCTTGGTGCATGAGGCCATAATAGGGAGGGATTTTCCTCATTTTTGGAAACTGTGGGAATCACGGTTATCAACAGATGTGAGAAGTAAAAAGCCAGTTGATAATACCGGTGATTTTATGGATGTACGTGGGTCTTCGGAACTTTCTGGCCCTTTGCCTTTTGCTAGTTTGGCTGGGGAAGTGACAGATGGGGAGTCCAGTGAGGACCCTCTTGCCGGGAACAGAGACATAGTAGTTAGAACTGAAAGCGTGCCTGACCTGGAGGTAAAGAAGGATCTGTTTGCGTCTGAACAGTTAAAGGATCCTACCTTAATAAAGGCTAGAGAGAATGTTAAGATTGTTAATGGGGAACCTGTGGTACCAGGTGACAGGGTTACGTATCCCCACATGGCCATCTGTAATGAGCTCTTGTACCACATTGTCAAAAGGGGTGAGGATGTGGTGGAACAGCTGGTAGTTCCCCAGCCTTATCGGAGAACGGTACTAGATTTAGCTCATAGTCACGTTACCGCAGGACATTTAGGGGCAGAAAAAACCACTGAAAGAGTTTTACAAAGGTTCTTTTGGCCAGGGGTTTATAAAGAAGTGTCTGAATATTGTTCTTCCTGTCCTGAATGCCAGTATCATGCCCCTAGACCCCATTTCAGGAGCCCACTAGTTCCCATGCCTATTATAGAGGTCCCGTTTGACAGAATAGCCATGGATCTCGTGGGGCCCTTGTTAAAGTCTGCTCGGGGCCATCAGTATATCCTGGTAATTATGGACTATGCCACTCGATATCCTGAGGCTGTCCCTTTACGCACTATCACAACCAAGGCGATAGCTAGGGAGCTGGTGCAGGTATTTAGTAGAGTGGGAATACCAAAAGAAATTTTGACTGACCAAGGTACTCCATTTATGTCAAGGATCATGAAAGAGTTGTGCAAGTTATTTAAGGTCACTCACCTCAGGACGTCCATCTACCATCCCCAAACTGACGGGTTGGTGGAAAGGTTTAATAAAACATTAAAAAGTATGTTAAAAAAGGTTGTTGAGAGAGATGGGAAAAACTGGGATTGTTTGTTGCCCTACTTGTTAATGGCCATCAGAGAAGTTCCTCAGTCCTCTACGGGGTTTTCTCCATTTGATTTGTTGTATGGTAGACACCCCAGAGGGCTGTTGGATATTGCCAAAGAGACGTGGGAAGGACAGCCCACTCCTTATAGAAGCGTTATTGAGCATGTAACACAAATGCAGGATAGGATTGCAGCCGTGGTACCTGTTGTCAGAGAGCACATGGAACAGGCCCAAAGTGCTCAACAGAGGGTCTATAACCGGAGTGCCAAGATACGGGAATTTGCTCCTGGAGATAGAGTTCTTGTTTTGGTACCCACTGTGGAAAGCAAATTCCTAGCTAAATGGCAGGGTCCATTTGAGATTAGGGAAAAAGTGAATGAGGTTAATTACAAAGTATACCAGCCGGGAAAGAGAAAACCCGAACAGATCTACCATGTTAACTTAATCAAACCCTGGAAAGATAGGTTGTCTCTGTCAGCGGAGCCTTGCCCTTCGGTGTCTTCACCCCGGTTGCTTCCCGCAGTGAAGGTGTCAGAGACATTATCAGCTGATCAGAACAATCAGGTTAAAGAATTTCTCATCCAAAATAGGGAGGTATTTTCAGAGCTGCCTGGCCGAACGACCATAATAAAACATGACATTGTCACAGAACCAGGGGTCAGGGTTCATTTAAAGCCATATAGGATTCCTGAAGCTCAGCGAGAAGCTATTTCTAAGGAAGTTAAAACCATGTTAGAACTTGGAGTCATAGAGGAGTCTAACAGTGAGTGGTCCAGTCCCATAGTGCTCATCCCGAAGCCCGACGGTAGCATACGCTTCTGTAATGACTTTCGTAAATTAAATGAGGTGTCCAAGTTTGACGCATACCCCATGCCCCGTGTGGATGAGCTTGTAGAAAGGCTGGGAACAGCCAGGTTTCTCACCACATTGGACCTGACCAAAGGTTACTGGCAAATACCTTTATCTGATAGCGCCAAAGAAAAAACAGCCTTTTCGGTTCCGGAGGGGCTGTACCAGTATAAGATGTTACCCTTTGGGTTGCATGGGGCTCCAGCAACCTTTCAACGGGCGATGGATAAAATTTTGAGGCCCCATAGAAAATATGCAGCTGCCTATTTGGATGATGTGGTAATTCACAGTACAGACTGGGGGTCCCATTTGGTTAAAGTACAAGCAGTACTGGACTCAATCAGAGAGGCAGGGTTAACTGCTAACCCAAAGAAGTGCTGCCTCGCAATGGAGGAGGTCAAATACTTGGGCTTCACCATAGGCAGAGGTCTGATTAGGCCCCAATTGAATAAAGTTGATGCTATTCAAAACTGGCCTCGTCCAGTGAATAAAAAACAGGTAAGGGCTTTTTTGGGAATTACTGGGTACTATAGACGGTTTATTCCTAATTTTGCGACCACAGCGGTGCCGTTGTCAGACCTTACCAAAGGGAAGCAGTCAAATGTGGTGAAATGGAACCCTGATGCAGAAAAGGCGTTCCAAGCGTTAAAAGTGGCTTTGTGTTCACAACCGGTGTTGATAACACCAGATTTTTCAAAAGAATTTGTGGTACAGACAGATGCCTCAGAGGTAGGGATAGGTGCTGTGCTGTCCCAAACCAGAGATGGGGACGAACACCCTATCATTTATTTGAGTAGGAAACTCAATGAGCATGAAAAAAGGTATGCCATTGTGGAAAAGGAGGCTTTGGCCATTAAGTGGGCACTAGATACCTTGAGATATTACCTCTTGGGTAGACAATTCAGACTAGTGACAGACCATGCCCCTTTAAAATGGATGTATGTAAATAGAGGCAAGAATGCTCGTGTAACTAGATGGTTTCTAGCGTTGCAGGACTTTAAGTTTACTGTCGAACATAGACCGGGAACACAATTGGCCAACGCAGATGCATTGTCTCGCATCTTCTGTTTGGGGGCTACAAGTGTTCCGGCCCCTAGGTCGAAACAGGGGAGGGGGATATGTGACAAGAACACTGGGATAGTGTTTGAGGGCAGGTATATTTGTCCCAGGTTCTTGTCTTACATGTTTTAGAAAATGTTAACTTCTAGGAAAAATGCTTTTTGTTTTGTCTGAACCTTTTCAGTTTGCTGTAAAAGCTGGGTAAAGGCTCTGAGAGAGAGATAAGGCGAGTTCTAGACATTGGGCCCAGTTCGGGTCTTTGGCCTCACAGAGGGCTAATCAGGGTTTCAGCTGTGTAAGAGTGATATAGTGCTTCTAACCTGATTAGTATGGGCAGACTGCCTGGGAAGGCTGCAGGATCTGTGTGTGAGAGACACGCTTTCTGATGCAAGTAAGCTATACAGTATGTACTGAAGAACTCTGTGTTTTGTTTAGTGACAGTTAGGAACATCTTATGTTTAGTTAGTGCCGGACAGGCAAGGTATTTTTATTTTGGGGTTTGTTTTATTTTCTGTTTCAATAAAACTGGCCGGGGTCAGTTGTACCAGAAACTGGACTTGTGTTGTTCCTCAGCTGCTGCGTGCGGCCATATTCCCCAGGAAAAGGCACCTTGCACCCCTACAGTGTTACACTATATACATCAATAGTGTCATATATCATCTATATACATTAATAGTGTCATATATCTATATACATCAATAAACTCCGGAACCACTGAACTGATTGCGATGCGGTTTTCACCATTGTGTAGATAATTTTCCAAGGCAGGTTTTAGGCTAAGCATCATCAAGATCGGTCGCCATGGGTCTGTGGGCGGGGCTCTGTGGGGAGGGGCCTGTCCTGCTTACGGGATCCTTTTTGTTGAAATATCAGAATGCCTTGGAGAAAATCTTCACTTGGTTGTGACAGTTCTGCAGTAAAAGTAAAGTAAATCTATAATTAAATCTTCTTAGGTGTCTGTCTCCACAGTTGCTCAGTAGGTCAACGCCCCTTCCCCACTTCATAGCTCGCCCCTTCCCAGTTCTCAGTGGCTGCTAGGTACAGAAGGAGTGAGGCCCTCTTTTCCATCCACGGACCCTCAACCATGCCCCGATATTCCACCCTAGGGTGGCCCCACTCCCAATCGTGTAAAATCAATGAGGAGCAGCGGCTGCTGGCACCAGGAAGGCATTGAGTGTCATGCCTAGCAAGGTTTGAGGATCCCGCAGCTGAGACTTGCTCAAGGAAGAAGTTGTCTGTGGATGAATAAGACGAGGGGGTTGGATATAGTTCCTTCTCATGGGACATGGGGCAATGAAGAACGTAGGTGGAGCAAAGAGTCAGTGAGTTGTAGTCCTTGAGAATGAGGCGGAGGTAGAGAACTGTGGCTTGTGAACGATGACTTAAAGACGTAGTTGTAGACAAAGAACTGTGGGTTGTGGCTTGAAAGACAAGGCTGTAGATAATGAACTGTGGAACTGTGAATGGTGGTTAAAGATGTGGCTGGAGACAAAGAACTGTGGACAGTGACTTGAAAGACGAGGCTGTAGATAATGAACTGCAGACTGTGGACGGTGGTTCAAAGACGTGGCTGGAGACAAAGAACTGTGGACTGTGGCTTGAAAGACGAGGCAGAAAGCCCGGGGGCCGTCCATGCCCAAAGGGTCTTACTGGACCGGGGTTTCCACCAGGAGCGCTTCCACAGGCAGCAGCAGGTTAGGAATGGCAGGGCTGCAGCAGCAACTAAGAACCGGCTAAGCAGGGTTAGGAATAACCAGAATATGGCAAGAATCCTTGGAGCACAGGGCTAAAGCACCTACAACAGGGTTGTAACTTGAAGCACTGGCCTCCCTGTCATAAACCAGCCCCCTTTTATAAGGAGAACTCTCACTGGATTGGCTGGAAGAAACAGGAAGCCAAAACTATTCCTCAAACTTGGTCTCCAACATGGCAGCGCCCAGTAATGCAGACCTCTCTGCATAGCCACACAGCTCACTGCCCCATGTCACCTAGCAACCATCCCGGCAAGAGAGACCCGCTGCAGTGGCGTTCTGCCGCCACGAGCGAACCCCCTCACCGCCGCTACCGCTGCCCAAGGACCCGGTGCGACAGCCTTCCTCTGCCGCTGCCCACAAGCCGCCTGTGAAGCCAGCCCCGCGGCCCCAGCATACCGGTAAGACCCCGGATGCTGACAGTACCCCCCCCCCCCCCTTTGCAGGTGGACTCTGGACACCTATATGGTTTAGCTGGAAACTTGGCATGAAATGTCCGAAGAAGTCTTGGATCATGGACATCTTCTGCTCCTACCCAAGACCTTTCCTCAGGTCCATATCCTTTCCAATCGACAAGGTACTGGAGGCGACCATATCGTCTGCGGGAGTCGAGGATCTTGTGAATCTCAAATTCGTCTCCTTGTGCTGATTGGATCTTGGGAGATTTAAGCAGAGCAGCTCTGAATCGATTAAGTACCAATGGTTTTAAAAGAGAAATATGAAATGCATTAGGGATTCTAAAATGCGGAGGCAACTTCACCTTGTAAGCCACAGGATTTAATACTTTTTCGATTGGGTAGGGCCCAATAAATCTGGAAGCAAACTTTTTAGTAGGGACCTTCAACCAGGGCCGGTTCTGGCACTCTGTGCGCCCCGGGCGGCAATAGGGGCGTGGCTTCGTACAGGGGGCGTGGTCATTTACGCCCCCTGTACAGACTGAAATGATGTGCGGTGCGCGATGACGTCATCGCGCACCGCACAGCAAAGGTCCTCTCCACGAAGGGAAACTAGACGCGTAGCTACTGCCTTCAACCTTAGGTTACGTGTGGAAACCCAAACCCGATCTCCCACCTTAAGACTTGGTACAGCTTTTCGCTTCAGAGCCGCATAGGTCTTATAACTCTTGGATGTCTTAAGCAAGGCCTCGTGAACTTATCTCCAGGTTTTGGTAAATTGTCGAAGTGTTGATTCTGCGGCAGGAACCTCGAGCGTAGGTAGAAGTTGGAAGTCAGGAACTTTTGGATGATAACCATAATTTATGAAAAATGGATAAGATTTTGTAGCAGAATGATAGAGATTGTTATGGGCAAATTCTGCAAATGGGAGAAAGTCCAGCCAGTCGTCCTGAGAGGAGGACATGAATAAACGCAGAAATGTCTCCAGGTCCTGGTTCACTCTCTCTGTTTGACCACCTGTTTGGGGATGATATGAGGAGAAATTCAATTTCACACCGAGAGCAGAACATAGGGATCTCCAAAACTTGGCCACAAACTGAGGACCTCTATCAGATATGATTTCCTGCGGTAGACTATGGAGTCGGAAGATCTCTGCTATTATTCATTTTGCCAACTGGGATGCCGAAGGAAGACTAGCCAGGGGAACGAAGTGTGCCATTTTAGAGAACCGGTCAACTATGAACCACACAGTATTTCATCCGCCAGACGCATGTAAATCCGTAATAAAGTCCATAGAAATATGCGTCCATGGTCTTTGCGGCACAGGTAACGGATGGAGTAACCCGGCTGGAGGACCTTTGGGACTTTTATGTTGGGCACACTTCGGACAAGCAGCCACGAATTCCTGAAAGTCAGTCCTGAGATGAGGCCACCAGTAGGAGCGCTGAATTAATTTGAACGTTTTATGACCACCCGCATGGCCCATGAAGGAGGAGGAGTGAGCCCATGTAAGAAGTTTCTTGCGTAGATTTGGTGCAACAAATATTTTCCCAGGAGGAGGGAGTGGAGAAGTATTAGTTGCTGAGAAAGAGGTGGACTCCAAGATAAATTGCTCTTTTGAACGATCAGAGGGTTCTTCAGAACTTAGGGAACGGGATAATGCATCTGCCTTTTTGTTGAGAAAACCTGGTCAGTAACTAAGTTTAAAGTTAAAACGGGTAAAGAAGAGTGTTAGGCGCAGCGGTCCGTAGCCGGCCGCTGCACCTTCTCCCCTTTCTGCATGGCGCCTGGCAACGCTAAGGACGCCGTGCGCGCTGAGCCGCCGAATCCCTAGCAATGCCAGGACGCGTGCGTGCCGAGCCGCCGGGTCCATAGCAACGGGGACGCCACAGGCGGACCGCGTTCCCCGTTGCTGGTGTTTAATTAGTATGCACTCACACATGTTCTCTGGTCGTGCAGCAAGGCAGCTGCACGACATTTTGGGTAATTAGGCTCTGGACTCTGATTGGAGGGTTCCCTGTTTTAAGCCTCCTCAGTGCCTCACACAGACGCCGGTGATAGCTTTCTGCATGCTGCTCATGTTTGGTGAACGTCTGTTCCTGGTCTGCTGTGCCCGGTCTTTCCAGTTCTCTGAGTTCCTGAGTCTTGGAGTAGCCGTCTTATCCTAAGGAGTTCTTCTGGTCCTCGTTTACCTGTGGCAGTCGATAGAGGATCTTGCTTGGTTTCGTGAGTGGCGGCTCCGCCGCGAGTTGCAGCCTAAACCGCTTTATATTGTTTTCTGTTATTGGAGCATTTGCGGAGGTATCCGCTTCCACAGTCCTCTCCGGTACTCGGCGGTGCCGTGTAGGAGAGTGGACAAGTGGAGTATTTTGTTGTTCTTTTCCCTGGCGGAAATCCGCGCATACTTTAGTTTCAGCTTTGTTAGTAGCCCCTGGCTTTGTTGTTCAGTTAGAGGGCCCCTTGTTATCACCCTGTCTCGGTTCACTCTTTGTCTCTCATTAAGACCTGAGAGGGCATCGGAGTTGGGCAGACGTAATCCGCCCTTCAAACGCGGCTGCCATGGGCCCAAGCAACCATAGTCTCGCAAGAGTGTACTGACAACACGGGCGAGACAACGGAGATAGGGTGCCAGGGGCTATTCCCTTTCCATTCCCCTTTCCCAGCATTACGTTCTGGTATTCAGGTCCAACCGTATAAGATCACCCCTGACCTGAGTATCAGAATCATAACATTATCACCGGCCCAAAACTTAAAAAAAAAAAAAAAAAAAAGGGGGGGGGTTTATTTTTCCCCATTCTGTTTTGGTGAGAGTCAAATCCGGCTTCATGAATCCGGCAGGGTTAGGACCAAATCCCGGTCAGCTTTTGGTTAACCAAATTCAAGAACTAACTCAGATGGTTCAGGACCTTTCTCTTCGGGTGAGATCGCAGGAAGATCTTTTGCGAGCCTCCCCGAGTGTGGTCCTAGAACCAAAGATGCATTTACCTGACCATTTTTCGGGTAACCGAAAAGATTTTTTTAATTTTAAGGAAGCTTGTAAGCTTTATTTTCGTTTAAGGCCTAAGTACTCTGGTACTGAGTCTCAGCGGGTTGGGATTGTTATGTCATTGCTCCAGGGTGATCCACAGACCTGGGCGTTTGGGTTAAGAACAGAAGATCCTGCTTTGTTATCAGTAGACGCCTTTTTTAAATCATTAGGCCTGTTGTATGATGACCCTGATAGAGAGGCGTCAGCTGAGTCACCTGCGTGCTCTTAAACAAGGTAAAAATCCAGCAGAGGTGTATTGTACCGAATTCCGCCGTTGGTCGAACGACTGTGGCTGGAATGACCCGGCCCTGCGCAGTCAGTTTCGTCTCGGTTTGTCAGAACTTATTAAAGACAGTCTCCTTCAGTACCCCGCTCCTGAGACTCTCGACAAACTCATGGAGCTTGCAATTAAAATAGATCGTCGTCTCCGAGAGCGGAGGGCTGAAAGAGGAACAACTTTTAGGCCTAGTCCTAGTGTTTATATCTTTCCTGAGGACGTCGAGGAGCCCATGCAGATGGGTCTCTCCCGGCTGTCCCCAGAGGAAAGAACCAGAAGATTAAGTTCTGGTCTCTGTTTGTACTGTGGTGGTAAGGGACATTTTGCTCGCAACTGCCCGAACAAGTCGGGAAACGCTCTGACCAAGTGAATTGTGAGGGGGTTCACTTGGGTCTGCAGCTTATCTCCTCAAATGACTCTCTATTAGTTCCTGTTAAAATTTCCTTTGGCAGCCTCGGTGCATTAGTGTCGGCCTTCGTCGACAGTGGAGCTGCAGGGAATTTTATGGACTTAGCTTGGGCTAAGGCCTTAGGCATTCCACAGATTCCCTTGGATAGACGTATCACCATGCACGGGTTAGATGGGGGTCCGCTTTCCAATGGGATAATTACTCACCGCACACCTCCAGTATTACTTACAGTAGGGGCCTTACATTCAGAAGATATAGAATTCTACCTTACACATTGTCCGGCAGTCCCTGTAGTTTTGGGTCACCCTTGGCTTGCCTTTCATAATCCCACCATTGATTGGCGGTTTGGGGAGATTTCCCAATGGAGTCCTTTTTGTGTTAAGGAATGTATTTCTCATCCAGTCCGGGTTGCGGCAGTCGTCCCAGAACTTATTCCTGTGGAATATCAGGATTTTGCCGATGTGTTCTCCAAAGGCAATGCGGACATTCTGCCTCACCATCGGTCCTATGACTGTGCAATCGAGTTAGTACCAGGTGCCACTTTACCTAAGGGGAGATTATATGCCCTGTCCAGACCAGAAACCACGGCCATGAATAATTACATTCAGGAAAGCCTTAAGAAGGGCTTTATTAGGCCTTCAAAATCTCCGTTGAGTGCAGGGTTTTTCTTTGTTGAGAAAAAAAGATGGGTCGCTTAGACCATGCATTGACTTTAGGGCTCTGAATAAAATCTCTGTGAAGAACACCTATACTTTGCCATTGATTTCAGTGCTTTTTGATCAGTTATGCTCCGCCGTGATCTTTTCAAAAATCGATCTGAGGGGAGCTTACAACCTCATCCGAATAAAATCTGGGGATGAGTGGAAGACGGCATTCAGCACTCAGTCGGGTCACTATGAATACCTGGTGATGCCGTTTGGCCTGTCAAATGCTCCGGCGGTTTTTCAAGACCTCATCAACGATGTTCTCCGTGACTTCCTTGGGAAGTTCGTGGTCGTTTATTTAGACGACATTTTGATATACTCTGAGTCTATAGAACAACATGTTACCCAGGTGCGTCTGGTTCTTCAAAAGCTCCGAGAGAATCATTTATATGCTAAGCTCAAGAAGAGTGATTTTCACATCACAGAAGTGTCTTTCTTGGGGTACGTTATTTCTCCCCAGGGATTTTGCATGGAACCGAAAAAACTCCAGGCCATTCTTAATTGGGCGCAACCCACTAATTTAAAAGCAATTTAGCGCTTTTTAGGGTTTGCAAATTATTATAGGCGGTTCATTCATACTTTTTCTGACCTGGTCGCTCCCATAGTAGCTTTGACTAAAAAAGGAGCGGATCCTTCCAATTGGTCGCCTGAAGCTGAGTTTGCCTTCCGGGCCTTGAAGCAGGCCTTTGTCTCGGCTCCTGTCCTCAGACATCCTAATCCGGAGCTTCCCTTTATTGTGGAGGTTGATGCCTCAGAGGTTGGAGTGGGGGCTATCCTTTCTCAGGAAGATCCGGAGTCTCAGGAACTACATCCTTGTGCCTTCATGTCCAGGAAATTCTCCTCCGCAGAATCCAACTATGACGTTGGTAATCGGGAATTACTGGCAGTAAAATGGGCTTTCGAGGAGTGGAGGCATTGGCTGGAGGGAGCTAGGCATACTATTACTGTATTTACTTACCATAAGAACCTGCAATATATTGAGTCAGCTAAACGGCTTAATGCTCGGCAGGCACGTTGGGCATTGTTCTTTACTCGTTTCAGGTTTGTTATCACCTTCAGGCCTGGTTCCAAGAATACGAAAGCTGATGCCCTGTCTCGTTGCTTTCTTCCGGTTCACAATAGCAATCCTGTTACTACCCCCATAGTTCAATCTTCAGTCATCCGGGCAGGCCTCACACAGGATTTATTTACTCAGTTAAACCAGCTTCAACACCAAGCTCCTAGGCTAACTCCTGCTGGTCGTCTTTTTGTCCCTGAATTTTTGAGAGGCACTGTTTTAACGGAGTTTCATGACAACAAAGTCTCGGGGCATCCAGGTATCACTAAGACCTTGGAGTTAGTCTCTCGCTCAGTGTGGTGGCCTAGTCTTTCTAAAGACGTTAAGGAATTCGTCCATTCCTGTCAGGTTTGTGCACAGCATAAGGTCCCTCGTTCGTTGCCTATCGGGCAACTCATGCCTTTAGCCGTTCCTCTCAGGCCATGGTCTCATATTTCCATGGATTTCGTGGTAGACCTTCCCCTTTCAGCCGGATTTCGAGTCATTTGGGTGGTGGTGGACCGTTTTAGTAAAATGGCTCATTTCATTGCTCTTCCCCGATTACCCTCTGCTCAAGGGTTGGCAGTTTTGTTCCTTCGCCATGTGTTCAGGCTCCATGGTTTGCCCACTGATATTGTCTCTGATCGGGGTCCGCAATTCATCGCACGATTCTGGAAACGTTTTTGTGCATCATTGAAGATGAGACTGTCTTTAACATCTGGTTACCATATACAGTCTAATGGGCAAACCGAACGAGTCAACCAGTCATTAAAACAATACTTACGCTTGTATTCGGCCAAACTCCAGAATGATTGGTCAGAGTTTCTTCCTTTGGCCGAATTTGCTTATAATAACTCTTGTCATTCCTCCACCAAGGAGTCCCCATTCTTTTCAGTCTTTGGTTTTCATCCTAGAGCCAACTCTTTTTTCCATCATTCTCCAGTTTCCTCGTTGACCTTAACTTCCACCTCAGAGCAATTTGGAGAAAAGTGCACCTTGCCCTCAGAAAAGCTGCCTTCCGAGAAAATAAATTTTCTGATAGGCTCCGACGTCCTTGCACTTTTAAGGTGGGAGATAAGGTATGGTTGTCAACTCGCAACATCAAGCTCCGACAACCCTCGGCTAGACTGGGACCCAAATTTATTGGACCGTTTCTTATCATTAAGAAGGTCAACCCAGTTGCTTTTCGGCTACGCTTGCCAAGATCTCTCAGAATTGGAAATACTTTCCACTGTTCCCTGTTGAAACAATATGTTTCTTCCAGGAGATTTCCTCGGAAGACCTCCCAGGGTAGATCTCCAGTGGATGTTCAGGGGCAACAGGAGTTCTTGGTTGAGAAGGTTTTAGATTCAAAAGTTTCTCGGGGCCGACTTTATTTTTTGGTTCACTGGAAGGGCTATGGTCCGGAGGAAAGGTCTTCGGTCCTTTATGGGGATCTACATGCCCCTAGACTCAAGAGATTATTTTTTCAGGAATTTCCTCGCAAACCTGGCTTTAGGGGTTCTTTAACCCCTCCTCAAGGGGGGGGGGGGGTACTGTTAGGCGCAGCGGTCCGTAGCCGGCCGCTGCACCTTCTCCCCTTTCTGCACGGCGCCTGGCAACGCTAAGGACGCCGTGCGCGCTGAGCCGCCGAGTCCCTAGCAACGCCAGGACGCATGCGTGCCAAGCCGCCGGGTCCATAGCAACGGGGACGCCACAGGCGGACCGCGTTCCCCGTTGCTGGTGTTTAATTAGTATGCACTCACACATGTTCTCTGGTCGTGCAGCAAGGCAGCTGCACGACATTTTGGGTAATTAGGCTCTGGACTCTGATTGGAGGGTTCCCTGTTTTAAGCCTCCTCAGTGCCTCACACAGACGCCGGTGATAGCTTTCTGCATGCTGCTCATGTTTGGTGAACGTCTGTTCCTGGTCTGCTGTGCCCGGTCTTTCCAGTTCTCTGAGTTCCTGAGTCTTGGAGTAGCCGTCTTATCCTAAGGAGTTCTTCTGGTCCTCGTTTACCTGTGGCAGTCGATAGAGGATCTTGCTTGGTTTCGTGAGTGGCGGCTCCGCCGCGAGTTGCGGCCTAAACCGCTTTATATTGTTTTCTGTTATTGGAGCATTTGCGGAGGTATCCGCTTCCACAGTCCTCTCCGGTACTCGGCGGTGCCGTGTAGGAGAGTGGACAAGTGGAGTATTTTGTTGTTCTTTTCCCTGGCGGAAATCCGCGCATACTTTAGTTTCAGCTTTGTTAGTAGCCCTTGGCTTTGTTGTTCAGTTAGAGGGCCCCTTGTTATCACCCTGTCTCGGTTCACTCTTTGTCTCTCATTAAGACCTGAGGGGGCATCGGAGTTGGGCAGACGTAATCCGCCCTTCAAACGCGGCTGCCATGGGCCCAAGCAACCATAGTCTCGCAAGAGTGTACGGACAGCACGGGCGAGACAACGGAGATAGGGTGCCAGGGGCTATTCCCTTTCCATTCCCCTTTCCCAGCATTACGTTCTGGTATTCAGGTCCAACCGTATAAGATCACCCCTGACCTGAGTATCAGAATCATAACAAAGAGGGCCCATCTTGATTGGCGTGGGTTCAGACATCGAGCTAACTCTATATATAGGAGGTTCTTGTGATCCGTGGTTACCGAGATTGGATGCTGTGCTCCCTCCAACAAATACCTCCACTCCTCTAAGGCTAACTTAATTGCTAGTAATTCTTGTTCCCCAATAGCATAATTCTGTTCGGCGGGAGAAAATCTTCGCGAGAAGAACGCACAGGGATGGACCTTCTTGTCCTCGAAGAGCTGGGACAATACTGCTCCTACTCCTACAGTGGAGGCATCAACCTCTACCAGGAACGGACGGCTGAGATCAGGTTGTCGAAGGACAGGAGCGGTCATGAAGGCTTCCTTCAAAGATGAAAAGGCTTCTAAAGCCTCCGGAGACCACTTGGCAGGATCTGCTCCTTTCCTGCTCCGGTAATGTGGGCTATGACAGAAGAATAATTCTAAATGAATCTTCGGTAGAAGTTAGCGAATCCCAGAAAACGTTTAACCCCCTTAAGGGTAGCTGGAAGCGACCAATCCTGGATCACCTGGACTTTAGCGGGGTCCATCTGTAACTTCTGTCCCTGAAAGGATGAAACTGAGAAATGGAATCGTGGGTACTTCGATGGTGCACTTCTCTAATTTACAGAATAATTGATTCCTCCGTAAACGAGTTAGAACCTCCTTGACTTGTTCTCGATGGGTTTTCAGATCCCTAGAAAAGATGAGGATGTCATCCAAATACACCACCAAGCAGTCATAGAGGAGGTCTCTGAAAATTTCGTTAACGAATTCTTGAAAGACAGCTGGGACGTTACACAGGCCGAAAGGCATTACCAGGTATTCGTAATGCCCATCGCGGGTATTAAATGCAGTCTTCCATTCGTCACCTGGACGAATACGAATAAGATTGTAGATTGGAGAAAACAGTAGCTCCTTTAACACGGTCGAATAGTTCTGGAATTAGAGGCAATGGATATCTGTTCTTAATTGTTATGTCGTTGAGACCTCTATAATCAATACAGGGCCGCAGACCCCCATCCTTCTTTTTGACAAAGAAAAACCCCGCCCCGGCCGGAGAGGTGGAAGACCTGATGAACCCTTTATCCAAATTCTCCCGGACATGGCCTGTGTCTCAGGGAGTGAGAGAGGGTAGGTTCGACCTCGGGGAGGAGTTTTGCCTGGTACCAGATCAATGGGACAATCCCAAGTACGATGTGGAGGCAAGGTGTCTACTCCATGCTTACTGAAAACATCTTGAAAGGCCTGGTATTCCACAGGAAGGCTGGAAGGGCTGGAGGAACAGAGGGGTCTTACTGAGGGCAAACAGTTCTGGAAGCAGTTTCGTCCCCAAGAGAGAACATCCATGGTTTGCCAGTCTAAGTGGGGATTGTGTTTAATTAACCATGGAAATCCCAGGATCAGTTCGTGAGAGGCTTTAGGAATTACTAGGAAAGAGATATTTTCCGAATGAAGAACTCCGACCTTCATCTTGAGAGGAATAGTACGAAAGGATATGATTCCCTCAGGAATATGACTTCCATCCACCACAGTAATTGATATGGTACGATCCAAACGGACCGTTTGTATTCCAGGTCGTTTAACCAGAGCTGATGTAATGAAGCTTTCGGCGGCTCTAGAGTCGAGTAGTGCAGGGATGAGAAGAGAGAAAGAAGGGAGCTCCAGGTGAGTTAACAAGACAGACTCTTTCTTGGCAAGTAATTCTGAGAATTCTCCTAACTTGACCTCTCCGGCACAGGCTAGGAGTGGGCGTTTCCCGGACGTTGACTGCAGGATTTGACAAAATGATCGGATGCACCACAATACAGGCATAGGTTCCCTTGTCGCCGTCTCTGACGTTCTTCGTTGGAGAGACGGGAACTATTGATCTGCATGGGTTCCTCGGTAGTTGGTGAAGATGGTCTTGGCGGAAGAACGACTCGAGGCTTAGGACGATCTGACAGCGATCTCTCCATACAGCGTTCTCTGTACCTCAGGTCTAATTTATTACATAAGGAAATTAACTTATCCAACTTATCAGGTACGTCCTGAGTTGCGAGGTCATCTTTGATCTTTTCGGAGAGACCGCTCCAGAAAGCTGCAATGAGAGCCTCCTTATTCCAGTTCAGTTCTGAGGAGAGAGTACGAAACTGGATCACGTACTGACTGACCGTACGTGTGCCCTGACGCAGGCGCAGGATCTCCAATGAGGCGGCAGAAGTCCTGCCCGGTTCGTCAAAGATTCTTCGAAAGGTGGCCACGAACTCTGAATAGTTAGACAGGATGGGATCCGTCTTCTCCCACAAAGGTGAAGCCCTTTCCAATGTTTGCCCAGTAAGCAAAGAAATTATATAGGATACCTTGGTTAGTGCTGATGGGAAGTTGGCCGACTGTAGTTCGAACTGGAATTCGCACTGGTTAAGAAACCCGCGGCATTGTTTTGGATTCCCATCGAACTTACTGGGTGATGGCAAATGTAACCGTGGAAGTGGTACCGGTACGGGAGGAAGCGGGACCGGGGGTGCTAATATGGGAGCAGCCGTAGATACTTGAGGGGCCGTCATGGCAACACAGAGAATCGAGACGTTCGGACATATTCTGCATGAACTGCACAATTTGAGATTGTGTGGCCTCCTGCTTACTCAAGCGAGACCAGATATCTGCAGTTGAATCACCTCCTGAGGCCTGATCACCCGTCGGATCCATTGGGCCAGTGCTTACAGTCACGCCTAGCAAGGTTTGAGGATCCGGCAGTTGAGACTTGCCCAAGGAAGATGTTGTCTGTGGATGAATAAAACGAGGGGGTTGGATATAGTTCCTTCTCATGGGACAAGGGGCAATGAAGAACGTAGGTGGAGCAAAGAGTCAGTGAGTTGTAGTCCTTGAGAATGAGGCTGAGGTAGAGAACTGTGGCTTGTGAACGATGACTTAAAGACATAGTTGTAGACAAAGAACTGTGGGTTGTGGCTTGAAAGACAAGGCTGTAGATAATGAACTGCGGAACTGTGAATGGTGGTTAAAGACGTGGCTGGAGACAAAGAACTGTGGACTGTGACTTGAAATACGAGGCTGTAGATAATGAACTGCGGACTGTGGACGGTGGTTCAAAGACGTGGCTGGAGACAAAGAACTGTGCACTGTGGTTTGAAAGACGAGGCAGAAAGCCCAGGGGGCCGTCTGTGCCTAAAGGGTCTTACTGGACCGGGGTTTCCAGGAGCACTTCCACAGGCAGCAGTAGGTTAGGAACGGCAGGGCTGCAGCAGCAACTGAGAACCGGCTAAGCAGCGTTAGGAATAACCAGAATACGGCAAGAATCCTTGGAGCACAGGGCTAAAGCACCTACAACAGGGTTGTAACTTGAAGCACTGGCCTCCCTGTCATAAACCAGCCCCCTTTTATAAGGAGAACTCTCACTGGATTGGCTGGAAGAAACAGGAAGTCAAAACTATGCCTCATACTTGGTCTCCAACATGTCGGCGCCCAGTAATGCAGACCTCTCTGCACAGCCACACAGCTCACTGCCCCTGGTCACCTAGCAACCATCTCGGCAAGAGAGACCCGCTGCAGCGGCGTCCCGCCGCCACGAACGGATCCCCTCACCGCCGCTACCGCTGCCCACGGACCCGGTGCGGCAGCCCTCCTCCGCCGCTGCCCACAAGCCACCTGTGAAGCCAGCCCCGCGGCCCCAGCGTACCAGTAAGACCCCGGACGCTGACATTGAGCTCCCAAAGAATGGCCAGGGCAGCTCTGCGATGGCGACCGGGGCCTCCTTAGCGCAGACCCTGGGCTGCAGGGTGCAGACACAATGCTGCCCACTAGGCCACTGCGCCATGGGCTGTCAGTGGCACCACTCACCCACCAGAGTTGATTCATTACTTATAATAACATTTATTGCACAATCTCTCTACTTTATACAATCGGTTACCCATTGAGAATGGGGAGCAGCAGAGTTTAATTAACCCAATGTGCACGGACTTAAGTGTCAGCTCCCAGGACTAGTACATACAGTATGCCTAAAGAAACCTGTCTGCTTAAGAATGAATCTGATTCTGCTGAGAGCAGTGATATGATAAATTCATTTTATAGGAGAAAAGTGCAGTATAGTCTCTTTTTAATAAAGCCCTGGGAATCTTTCCCGGAGTTTTATAGCTTCATTGTTGCCGCTAGCAATAAATAATTCTATGTGCCGGTGACACAGACGCTGGTAAGTTAGGAAATAATTGGCCAATGTATCACTATATTAGTTATTATTAGACGTGCAGACAAAGTATCGTAAAATATTTAATTTAATTATAAATATATCCCTGATACTAATTCCTAACACAAAACCTTTCAGACCAGAGGTGGGACTGACGTAGAGTTGGATGCAGTTTGCGCCAATAGCGCAGGTGTAAAATGCGCCTGATAAACAGGGGGTTTGTGCATCTTGCAGGTTGAAATGAATCCGGGATCTGCAAGGGCAGCATATGTGCCAGTTAAATGCCAGGAGAGAGCTGCAGTATATGCACCAGGCTGACACTAGGATAACATTGGTATATACCGTAGATCTGGTTTCTGCCAGGAGATGTGGGCGACAGTGTTCGTATTAAATGCTAAATGTAAACAAGGCGTACGTGATATAAAGAAGTATCTCTATAATAACTGTGTCTGTTTTGTGTCCAGCATGCACGCACAGTGAAAGCAGGGGCACGTGCTACTGCAGCTCCTATTGCTTGGGATACGGAACAGACCTAGCTTTGGAGGACCCGGCTAGGCGACAGCAACAGGGTAAGTATAGGGGTGGCTGGAAGAAGGGATGCAAGACAGAGAGGAAAAGAGGGGATGTTGGTGCGGGACAGAGTGGGGGGTGAAGCGGGAGCAGTTGACAGAGAGGGGGCGGGCCTGGCCATCTTAACGTTGGGCAGCTGCCCAGGGACCCAAAATTCTAGGTGTCCTCCAGCAGGGGCAGGATGGTGCCTCTGGAGCTTCATGGGAGGCAGTTAGAGAATGCTGCCTGGTCACTTTGTGAATTACACCCAATCAGAGCAGCCATTCCCTACCTGCCTCCCAGTCTGCAACCAGACAGTGGATGGCTGGAGCTATACACCAATCAGAGTGCTTACAGCTATTCACTGTACGGAAGCAAGCGAAGAGCGGGCGTGGGACCACAGAAGGGGAAAGTGATGTTTTATTTTTTATTTATTCCCACAAATGGGTGGGTAGGGGGCGGGGCCCAAGTGCATTGCTTTGCCTAGGGCCTACAATGCTGTAAAGATCAGGGACGTGCGGTGAGGTAAATGGCTCAGGAGGCCCTGGCTCGTACAAGAGCCAGATTTACACACAATATATGAGCCCAAGGGTACATGTGGGCATTATACACAGGTGCAGCAGTATATACTGCTGGAAATGTGGTGAGTGTTGATCAGAGATGTGCGGCACAGACAGGGCCGGATTAACAATGGGGCGGGTGGAGCTGCCCTCCAGGCCCCCCATCAAAATAGGCCCACAGAATAGGCCCACAAGATATCTAGGCTCAGGCTGCAGTAGACAGGAATTTTTGCTGCTGCTACAGCAACCTGTGTGAAAGTCAGAAAAATATCTCTATGCACACTACCATATTTGCACCTCATACAGGTCCGTACTGCGCATGCGTACACTCTCCCGTGCGTGCGCATACTCGCTGTCGCGTGCACCCGCAGGCGCACGATGTGCGCATTTACGGTAGAGTTTATGTGATCGTAGCGTGCGACTCAATCGTTACATATTTTCACTATATAATGTATTTTGTAGATCATGGTCCCTTTGATAGATTCTGAAAGTTTAGTTAATGTAGCATGTTCCTGGACAGAGAGATCCCTCTTTGTATTGTACGAAGGGTCCAACAGGGGTCATACAGTGATGTTTAGTATCCCTCGGAAGAGTATTTAATTAGCAATATTCCGGTGTTGGTTTGGAGCGGATTAATCGCTCGTGCGAATAGTTATGGACATAAGAAGTTTATGTCCATTTACTATTATTTGCACTTACTTATCCATGCGGCGGGAAACCCAGTTTCCCTCCCACCTGAGCAGTTGGAAATTGTCACAGCCCACCTGTATGAATCAACCTATGACCTTTTGTTATAATGCGAGGAGGAATTCCTGTGTCCAATGAACAATGAGATTGTAGGGACCATTGAATTGTATTGTGTGTGGGGCATAAATAGACAAGCCGATCACATCCAGCTCACTCTTCAACGGTTCTCATTGCTGATAATCGGGAGCTGGATGTCCAGAGGCGCATGCGATCGTTCCCCTTTGTGCGTAAGTTTTCTTCACAATCATATTGTCTTTCTTGTTATTGTGAGCCATTTCTCTCTCTCTCTCTTCTCCTCTTTCTCTCTTATTTTCCCTTAAAACGTAATTGTATTGTATTGTATTTCCCGTGTAGTTATCTGGTTAGTTAGTCTATGTTATATTGTAGTGTATGACTTGTATTGTATTAATTCTTTTGCAAGTATAACATTCATAATATATATATAAGGCGTTGGACCCTAAGCACGGTATCTGTGTATTTCTTATAGTGTTAAGTATTCTCAGAGCGTCGGTGACGCTCGAACAGCTTTTAAGTTAATAAGGTTATACTGTGCTGCATTTACACTCTATCACTACACTAAGGTCTTACTGCATAATACACTGTTTATGGTTTAGATATAAAGGTTTAACATTGTGAGCGTCAGCGCCGCTGGTGATCTCCTCGTGGTCCCGAGCGTCCGCTACGCTATAGCGAATCATTACGTTAGTCGGCAGCCAATAGCGTGCCTGCCTGTGATCTCTTGGCCGTGAGCGAACGTGACGCTTGAGCGTCTCGACTACGGCTAAGCGATTGTTACGCAACGTGCGTACCCTTACGGTACTCCATACGTAAATAGCGTACAGTGTTCTTAGACCTCATAAAGGGTATTATATAAGATAAATATTTAGCTTTATCAATTGGCTGCTCGTCCAGTCCTTCACATATCTCTGCTAGGTAATTTCAGCAGACATTATCCATCAGCAAAGGGCGGGAGATCATATTCTTCGCAGTGCTGACGGGATAAGCGTCTGCTTCGCTTAGTAAAGGGTGCTGAAGGAATCCGGGAACCGGAGGTAAGAACAACACACTAGTGTCTTTTAAAACTGTTTATTTCTGTTTTGTATACACACGCATATATCTGCATTCCTTTTTCGTGTATATTCATATCACTCTCCTGTTTGCCATTGTATAATTGATAAACGTGCTAATTGTATTTTGTGGCCAGCGTACACGTGTCTCTAACAAAAGGCTGAGACTCGCGAACACAACCCAAAGGCCGACGCACGCAGCGTATATTACGCAACGGAGCGTCTGGGTACGCCCACCGAAACTCAAATCGCACAATAGCATTGTTTTAGTGGGGGCGGTATAGCATAGCCACGTGATAATAGCACAAATTGATTTCAGTTTTTCCAAAACTTAGTTGAAATACCTTACTTTACTGTAATGCCTCTGGGGACAGCTATCAGACTACGGGAAATGATTTTTTCTGATCAGAAAACTATAAGAATGATAGTGGGTTGAAAACGGTATGAGTGTATTGAATCCCGCTTTGTGAACTGAGTGATCTGGGTGATCTTTGGTGGAACGTGATGAGCACGGTCTGAGTGAAAACGTGCAACAGAGTGTGATAAAGTTTTCGTTGTATTACGCTCTGGCTGTTTTGGAGCACAGTAGGGAGACTCCAATGATCCTACCATTTATGGGCAACAAGTGTTTATAAGTGGTACGATTGGACCGCACGGTTGTAGGTGTGACCAATAACGCAACGTGATACGAGGTAAATTGCCCTCATACATGTTGTGGGAAGCACATGCAAGCGTGATTTGTGTAAAGAAAAAGGAAGGGAATTTTCACTGGTCACAGGAAAATCTCTAGAGATAGGGCCTGCAACGGTTACACGTGTCTGCTAGAAGGCGGACCGGAGATACCCGGAGCAGAAGAAGCTGGTGGAAGAGCTTGGAAAACTCCCACCGTAGACTGTGTTTGGTGCATTTTAGGAAGTTTTTCTGTGTAAGGTCCACAATGGAAGCCAAGTGCACAACACAGGGACGTTCAGCAGTCAGGGTTCAGACTGCAGAGGCTTGCAGACCCCGAGGGTCTGCTCGGTTAGTAATGTGGAGGAGGTATGGTCCCCACACTGAGACCTTTTGTGATGAATGGACACGAATGACTGCGGGGGATAAGGCACCATTTCCCGGGATAGGTAGTTTTGACTTAGAGGTATTGCATAATTTAAGGAAAAGGATCTGTCTCATAAAATCCTGGAAACAACGAGTTAAACATGATGATTGTTTGCAGATATGGCTACAGGAAAGTGACATGCAAAGAAATGTAACTTACATACCTAACTTTCATCTTGAGAGGAGAGACATGGCAATGGAGAGGATTATGGTTGCGGAGAAAGGCACAATGGGGTGCGATAAAAGTGCACTTAGTAACTATATTAAGAATGAATGTAACAAACGTAATAAGGTTTATAAAAATGAAAGTGTTAAATGGACAACTATTAACCCATGCAAGTCGCACCCCTTGTTAAACTTTCCTCAGGAACACCAACAAGAAAGTGAGCCCAGCACAATGTCGGAGCCTTTTCCAGCAGCCATCACACAAGACATCCAGGTGGACGCGACCAAATCGGTAAAGACTGTAATCAAACCCCCTAACGGAGGGTCAGGTGAGGTCGTGTCCACAGGTACGTATAGTATTATACATCACGCACAAACAAATGTACCTCATATCGTGGAATCAATTCAGAATGACGTTACTGGACTTAATCCTGTCAGGGTAATTGCAGTACCAAATGGGAAAACTGACTCTTCAGGAGTCACTCCTGTCAGGAACATCGCCATGTACTGCCCCTTTTCCCGAAAAGAATTAAGAACAATTCTGTCTGAATTTCCTGATCCCAGGAAAGACTTAGTTGCTTGTCAAAAATACATTAGAGTGCTAGGAAACAATGCAGAGCCAAATAACAAAGATTGGAGGACAGTTTTGAGGGCATGTTTACCCCCCGATGTTGATTCATTGAAATTTATCGCTGATTGTAAGCTAGATGAGGAAGTACCACTAACAGACAAGTATAACCAAGATAATGTAAAAAGAATCAATCTACAGTTGAAAGAATATTTTCCTGCAGTAGTAAAGTGGAATAAAATCTTTACAATAAAACAAAAAGAAGGTGAATCCGCATCAGAGTATTTTCACCGGGCTCTGCAGGATATGGCTAGGTACACTGGTATAGATGACATTGAAACTAACGTACACCACAGAGAGGTAGCTGTGTCTGTATTAATGGACAGCTTAAAAGACACACTAAAAATTAGGGTACAAACCTCTATACCTCATTGGAGAGGTATCTCGGTGGCTGAATTAAGAGAGTCCGCTATCGAGCATGACCAAAATATCCAAAGAACCAGGGAAGCACAGGGAGAGCGGTTGATGGTACTGAGCATCCAAGCACTAGAGGAGGCATCAAGTCGACCGGAACCCCAGGCCCCTAGCACATGGAGAAAGCCAAGGATTTGTTATCATTGTAGAAGAGAAGGGCATTATGCCAGCAACTGTAATAACCCACATAAAGTCAGACCCCCTAGACCAAGAAATGAGCAAAATTATAACACACACAATTATAATCAGGGATCTTTTAGGAAGAATTTTGGGCCACACCCATGATATGTAGTCAGGAAAGGTGATCATTAGGACTGATGGTAAGCCTGAGGTAACGGTTAATAAATTGGGAGGTCATTCACTGAAGACACAGGAATGACAAGGTGAAACGTTGTAAATGTATTTGTGAAAAATGTTTTTTTTTTCTCTCTCTCTCCCCATCTCTGACGATTATTAGTAAGGACTCAAACATTGCATATCCGCTTGGTCTTTGCAGAAGTCTACCAAACCCCAGCATGACCTATCCGCATCAATGTATCCTGGCCAGATACAGACAGTGGAGTAATGCAGGTGCTGGTGGGGAGGGACTGCGCAAGGAGACCATTGGACATGTAGATATGACAGCCTGATGATCTGACAATGTTTAAAAAAAAAATGTTCGAAAAATGTTTTTTTTTTCTCTTTTCCTATTGCTGGTTATTGTTGATTTATGTAATATATATATGCATATGAATTGTTCTCTCTCTTTTGTTTTTTATTTTCCTCTCTTCTCACTCATGTTTTCATGGTTTAAAGATGGTATGTCATACATCAGCTAGACAAATGGTAATGCAAGATTTTTGCTCCTTACAGAAAGATCGCTGGCTTGGAAGAAATATTGCATCACCGGAATGTTCGTTTGGAAGACTGAGAGACAGCACCTTTGAGATGACAGCAGAAAAAGAAGAACAACAAGACTAGAGAACTTAATTATCGTAACAAGTTTCTCTCCCCCTCAAACTGTTTTTCTGTACCCCATTACAAATTTCTTCTTTTCTCCTCCTGTAAGATGGACTTGCCACAAGAGACTGTGATATGGATTTTCCTGTTGACCATGACGTTGACCAGAGCAGTCTGTTCCGGCGAGAGTACCATGGAGGTCGAGAGAGGTTCTGGAATGGGTTCTGATGACAGAGATGGAGGCGTAGTTTTCCGAGAACAACATAATCAACAAGCAAAGGCGAGTATCAGAAAACGATCCGATAGCATTGACCATAGAAGGAATTGTGAAGGATTGTTAGCTGAAGAAAACGGTATCTGTAGGCTCTGTGACAATGTAGTTGAGGATGGATGCATCAAGAAATGCCAATCCAGTTTTAATATCCACATGGACCGGCATCCCTTGAGTGACTATCACTCCTTAGTGGGTAGTGTGCTAAATCAAACAGATTGTTGGGTATGCTCTCAAGTACCTCAAGGTCATAGCAAATCAGGACTAGTACCATTTCCTTTAACGATAGGGGAGGTACTTGAGCTAAGTGGTGGGAGGCCGGTGGACAGGAGGTTTAATATCTCCAGTCCTCCTAGTTTGAAGCTCCACCAATATCATGTGGATAGATCCCTCATATGTTTTAACATTTCCAATCCCCGAAAGCCGGGAAATTGGGAAGTGTCATGGAGTAACCAAACCATGACCTTTTCATATAGAGCAGATAGAATGCCGACAGATACAGAGCTTATACGCCACATAGCCAGTAGAGAAAAATCTTTCCGATATAGGTATACCCTAGGAAGTAGGATTACGAGAGTTGGAGAGGTATCACCAGGATACTGCGCACATATCGTACAAACTGATACGTGTACTAAACAAATGGGAGAATTAGGGGTAGGAGATTTCACATGGAGGATGTGTAATATGGTTATGTCTTACTCCGTCCCATATGTTCTCCCCGATGATGCATATTTCATATGCGGGAGGAAGGCGTATAAGTGGCTTGCCCCAAACTCTGAAGGATTGTGTTATATTGGAAAAGTATTGCCTGAAGTAATGACTGTATCACATGCCAAAATGAAAGATATACACCGTGTTGCCCAAGCTCCTTATACTCACACCCATTACGAGCACGTAGTTAAACGGCACCTGATAGAAAGAACAGAGCATCCGGCCTCTGACATGATCCATGAATCCACCGGGATTCAGTTTCTAATCGCGTTAGACATCACTCGCACCGCCAGAGGAGTGTTGAATTATAAATACATATCTGCGCTCGCAAATTTGTTAGACAATATCACAGAAATGTATGATGACGCGTTTAGGTATACTGGAAGAGAACTTCAAGCTTATAAAACAGAACTGGTTCAGCATAGAATGATTCTCAATTATCTCACGGCAGTGACAGGTGGATATTGTGTCACACTGGCAACGCAGTACGGCGTGAAATGTTGCACATATATTACAAATAGTACCGAGGACCCGGTCGAGGTCATAGACCAAAAGATGGACGATATTCTCCAACTGAAGTGGGAATTTCGCAGGAGACACAATCTCACTCTTGCTGCTGTAGGTAATGAGCTGACTGGTTGGGTGTCATGGTTGAACCCGCGAAATTGGTTCTCTGGTTTAGGAGAATGGGCTCAAGGAGTCATAATGGATGTTGGGAAGTTTCTCCTATGTATCTTAGGTGTTATCATAACGATTGGCTTGATATTTAGATGCGGTCAGGCTTTAACGAAGTGTAAACGAAGTACCAGGGTGATGAGTTTAAGGAGTGAGGAAATTGTAATTCCAATGGATTTGATTTATGACCCAAATGTAGAAACAATGATGTGATGAAAATGCGATTTCTACGGTCCGTTTCTTTCACCTGTTTTTCCGTTTTCATCCAAGGTAAAAAGACCCACTTGGACGAGGAATTTGTTGAGCCGATATACAGACAACAGATGGATTAAAGAAGAAGTTTTGACAACCTTATACACAGATTTTTGATGAACTATGCCATAGATCCCCAGTTTCCCTAGAAATTTTAAAATTACGCTAGCCCAACACTTTTGTAAATCTATGGACATTGACAAAGTTTTTGCTCGCACCTTATGGGCAAAAGCACAAAGAAGACTGCAATCAACAGACACCGAACAAGACCTCAACCGACAAATGTACATTAACCTGACATAGAATACCACTGCATTTACCGTAATTATGTCTTTTCTTCATCTCTACAACCTTCAGGTAATTACACACATAGCCGATAGGGAATACAGGCACAGATATCAGCAATCACATATTCCCCCATTCATGTATCATCAACTAAAATGTGCTCCCCATTTTGTTACAACCACAGCCGAAAAGAGCTCGGTAAAGTTTGACAGCCCATCCACAGACCCGTACCACGGGATAAGAAGGAATTCAAATGTATACTTCACAATACCTCGAAGCTTGATGTACAACACGTACGGCACGATGATACACGACCCCCCCAAACATGGATTCATACACACATGCTTCCGCTATCTCACTAGGTCATACCCTCTTCACACCTTCTCCTCTCTCCTCCCTTACCCAACCATGGAAATGTATTAACCCCTGACATATATTTTTCTCTTTTTGAAATGTTTTAGAAGGTGGCAGTTATTGTTGACTGCCAAAGGGTGGACTGTCAAAGTCAGAAAAATATCTCTATGCACACTACCATATTTGCACCTCATACAGGTCCGTGCTGCGCATGCGTACACTCTCCCGTGCGTGCGCATACTCGCTGTCGCGTGCACCCGCAGGCGCACGATGTGCGCATTTACGGTAGAGTTTATGTGATCGTAGAGTGCGACTCAATCGTTACATATTTTCACTATATAATGTATTTTGTAGATCATGGTCCCTTTGATAGATTCTGAAAGTTTAGTTAATGTAGCATGTTCCTGGACAGAGAGATCCCTCTTTGTATTGTACGAAGGGTCCAACAGGGGTCATACAGTGATGTTTAGTATCCCTCGGAAGAGTATTTAATTAGCAATATTCCGGTGTTGGTTTGGAGCGGATTAATCGCTCGTGCGAATAGTTATGGACATAAGAAGTTAATGTCCATTTACTATTATTTGCACTTACTTATCCATGCGGCGGGAAACCTAGTTTCCCACCCACCTGAGCAGTTGGAAATTGTCACAGCCCACCTGTATGAATCAACCTATGACCTTTTGTTATAATGCGAGGAGGAATTCCTGTGTCCAATGAACAATGAGATTGTAGGGACCATTGAATTGTATTGTGTGTGGGGCATAAATAGACAAGCCGATCACATCCAGCTCACTCTTCAACGGTTCTCATTGCTGATAATCGGGAGCTGGATGTCCAGAGGCGCATGCGATCGTTCCCCTTTGTGCGTAAGTTTTCTCCGCAATCATATTGATCTTACTGTTATTGTGAGCCATTTCTCTCTCTCTCTATCTCTTCTCCTCTTTCTCTCTTATTTTCCCTTAAAACGTAATTGTATTGTATTGTATTTCCCGTGTAGTTATCTGGTTAGTTAGTCTATGTTATATTGTAGTGTATGACTTGTATTGTATTAATTCTTTTGCAAGTATAACATTCATAATATATATATAAGGCGTTGGACCCTAAGCACGGTATCTGTGTATTTCTTATAGTGTTAAGTATTCTCAGAGCGTCGGTGACGCTCGAACAGCTTTTAAGTTAATAAGGTTATACTGTGCTGCATTTACACTCTATCACTACACTAAGGTCTTACTGCATAATACACTGTTTATGGTTTAGATATAAAGGTTTAACATTGTGAGCGTCAGCGCCACTGGTGATCTCCTCGTGGTCCCGAGCGTCCGCTACGCTATAGCGAATCATTACGTTAGTCGGCAGCCAATAGCGTGCCTGCCTGTGATCTCTTGGCCGTGAGCGAACGTGACGCTTGAGCGTCTCGACTACGGCTAAGCGATTGTTACGCAACGTGCGTACCCTTACGGTACTCCATACGTAAATAGCGTACAGTGTTCTTAGACCTCATAAAGGGTATTATATAAGATAAATATTTAGCTTTATCACCTGCCACTGCCAGCAGCCGTCGGAAGCTCCGCCCCCCCCTCTTTCCGCGACCCCCCGCGTCCCTCTCCTCCTCCCCGTGGATCAAACGCTGGCGGCCGGCATAACTTGCTGGCGCAGGAAGGCTTCCCTACGCTGCATGGTGTCCTGGCGCCTCCTCCACGCCATGTGACAATACTGCTCTGCTGTGACTCCCAGCACCGTGAAGGCAGCCCGGCGGGTGGGTGAGGTAAATGAGTCCTATCCGAGTCCTATCTTCTATCCTGCTACAGTGCTGCTGCTCATCGGCTGGCTACTGTTTGAATGCACTGATAACATTTATATATATGCAGTCTATGTGTATATATACGTTATATGTGTGTGTGCAGTGCAGTGTAAGCCGTTTGTGCTGGTGCTGTAACCCTGGGTGTGCTTGTACAGGGCAGTGTAGCCCTGTGTGTGCTAGTTCTGTAACAATGTATGTGCTGTGCAGGGCAGTGTAACCCTGGGTGTGCTGGTGCTGTGCGATGTAACCCTGTGTGTGCTGTAGTAGTGTGGCATAACATATGGCATGTGTATGTATAGGAAGAATGTATATTATCACAGTATATTGGGTTTATGTGTATATACATGGTATGTGTATATATGTACTGCACAGTGGGGGTATGTGCATGTATAGGATATGTATACTGGGGAGGGACTAGTGTATATATGTGAGGGGTGTATATTAGGAGGAATGTGTATATACAGTACAGAGGGATTTATGCAAATGGGGGGAGTATGTGAATGTACAGCAGGGGTATGTATATATATATATATATATGTATATTGGGAGTTATGTGTATATACAGGAGGGGTGTATATTTGCATATGGGGAGATACAGTAGGACACTGGAGCAAGAGGTCAGGTACCCACGCATAAGGCTGGAGACACCAATATTCCCCTGATCCCAAATAGTTGATGCTATTGGCAGAAGGGACATGACTGGGGTGATGAAGGTAATGGCTCCAGCTACGTCAGGTTGAAAGATTCAGGGAAGAGACTGGGGGGGTCATTCCGAGTTGTTCGCACGCAAGCTGCTTTTAGCAGCTTTACACACGCTAAGCCGCTGCCCACTGGGAGTGAATCTTAGCTTCTTAAAATTGCGAACGAAAGATTCTCTAAATTGCGACCACACACCTCTTAGCAGTTTCTGAGTAGCTCCAGACTTACTCGGCATCTGCGATCAGTTCAGTGCTTGTCGTTCCTGGTTTGACGTCACAAACACACCCAGCGTTCGTCCAGACACTCCTCCGTTTCTCCAGCCACTCCCGCGTTTTTCCCAGAAACGGCAGCGTTTTTTCGCACACACCCATAAAACGGCCAGTTTCCGCCCAGAAACACCCACTTCCTGTCAATCACATTACGATCACCAGAACGAAGAAAAAACCTCGTAATGCCGTGAGTAAAATTCCTAACTGCATAGCAAATTTACTTGGCGCAGTCGCACTGCGGACATTGCGCATGCGCATTAGCGACTAATCGCTCCGTTGCGAGAAAAAAATACAGAGCGAACAACTCGGAATGACCCCCAGGGACAGCAGCCTGGAATCATCTGTAATATGCTGCGGATCAGCGGGAACTGCTGTCCGAAGAGATGATGGCGGAAGATTGGTAGCAGGGATGGCAGATGTGATGATGTGTGTGTGCAATACAGTTGTCTTATTGTATTTTTTTGGTACTTCTGAAGTGCATTATATGTTTAAGGTAGCAACAGAACACAATGGGAGGGATTCAATTAACATCGTTGGGATGTAGCTCCTGGGTTAAGTGCCTGGAGCTATTCAATCTCTTTCACGGTAAACCCGCTACTAGCAGATTTCTGTTCACACCCTCCTGATGGGTGGTATTCAGTATGCCGGCTGTTGGAATCCCGGCGCCCAGTATACCACCGCCGGAATCCCGACATCCGGCATACCGATAACTGTTCTCCCTCTTGGAGGTCCACGACCCCCCTGGAAGGAGAACAAATAGCGTGGTTACCGCGGTGAGTGTAGTGTGCCACCGTGCTCACCCGCAAGGGGCTCATTTGCACTCACCCCGCTGTCGGCATGCCGGCAGTCGGGATCCCAGCGTAGGTATGCCGGGCGCCGGGAACCCGGACGCCGGCAAAACATACTACACCCCTCCTGAGGGTGCGAGCAGAAATCTGCATTAAATATTGCCTTAAGGTTAGCTGCGATGTTACTGCATGCGGTAATAGCATCGTGCCCAGTACTTACTCCAGGAGATATAGTTTATTGAATCAGTCGCAGGGAGGTGCGTCTCCTGGGTTAAATGCCAGATGCAATGCAGTCAACTGAATAGCTCCGGCAACTTCTACATCCCCGCAATGATGCTTGCATTCCCTCCAATGTGTATTTATTAGTGCTAGTTTATGTATTGTATTGCTATAGATACGAAGCAAGCAGCACTTTGCAAAAATGTCAATAACAAAAAAAAAGTAGGTGCCCTCCAACCTGGTGCATATAGTAATGGACCAGTAATACAAACATCTCTCCAGCGGCGGCACTCTGGGGGTCATTCCGAGTTCGCTCACAAGCTGCTTTTAGCAGCTTTGCACACGCTAAGCCGCCGCCTACTGGGAGTGTATCTTAGCTTATCAAAATTGCGAACGAAAGATTAGCAGATTTGCGGATAGACACTTCTTAGCAGTTTCTGAGTAGCTCCAGACTTACTCGGCATCTGCGATCAGTTCAGTCAGTTTCGTTCCTGGTTTGACGTCACAAACACACCCAGCGTTCGCCCAGACACTCCTCCGTTTCTCCAGCCACTCCCGCGTTTTTCCCAGAAACGGTAGCGTTTTTTCACACACACCCATAAAACGGCCAGTTTCCGCCCAGAAACACCCACTTCCTGTCAATCACATTACGATCACCAGAACGAAGAAAAAAATAAGAATTTACTTACCGATAATTCTATTTCTCGGAGTCCGTAGTGGATGCTGGGGTTCCTGAAAGGACCATGGGGAATAGCGGCTCCGCAGGAGACAGGGCACAAATAGTAAAGCTTTCCGATCAGGTGGTGTGCACTGGCTCCTCCCCCTATGACCCTCCTCCAAGCCTCAGTTAGGTACTGTGCCCGGACGAGCGTACACAATAAGGGAGGAATTTTGAATCCCGGGTAAGACTCATACCAGCCACACCAATCACACCGTACAACTTGTGATCTAAACCCAGTTAACAGTATGATAACAGAGGAGCCTCTGAAAGATGGCTCCCTACAACAATAACCCGAATTAGTTAACAATAACTATGTACAATTATTGCAGATAATCCGCACTTGGGATGGGCGCCCAGCATCCACTACGGACTCCGAGAAATAGAATTATCGGTAAGTAAATTCTTATTTTCTCTATCGTCCTAGTGGATGCTGGGGTTCCTGAAAGGACCATGGGGATTATACCAAAGCTCCCAAACGGGCGGGAGAGTGCGGATGACTCTGCAGCACCGAATGAGAGAACTCCAGGTCCTCCTTAGCCAGAGTATCAAATTTGTAAAATTTTACAAACGTGTTCTCCCCTGACCACGTAGCTGCTCGGCAAAGTTGTAATGCCGAGACCCCTCGGGCAGCCGCCCAAGATGAGCCCACCTTCCTTGTGGAGTGGGCCTTTACAGATTTAGGCTGTGGCAGGCCTGCCACAGAGTGTGCAAGTTGGATTGTGCTACAGATCCAACGAGCAATCGTCTGCTTAGACGCAGGAGCACCCATCTTGTTGGGTGCATACAATATAAACAACGAGTCAGATTTTCTGACTCCAGCTGTCCTTGCAATATATATTTTCAATGCTCTGACAACGTCCAGTAACTTGGAGTCCTCCAAGTCACTTGTAGCCGCAGGCACTACAATAGGCTGGTTCAGATGAAATGCTGACACCACCTTAGGGAGAAAATGCGGACGAGTCCGCAGTTCCGCCCTGTCCGAATGGAAAATCAGATATGGGCTTTTGTAAGATAAAGCTGCCAGTTCTGACACTCTCCTGGCCGAAGCCAGGGCTAGTAGCATGGTCACTTTCCATGTGAGATATTTCAAATCCACATTTTTTAGTGGCTCAAACCAATGAGATTTTAGAAAGTCCAAAACCACATTGAGATCCCACGGTGCCACTGGAGGCACCACAGGAGGCTGTATATGCAGCACTCCCTTAACAAAAGTCTGGACTTCAGGGACTGAAGCCAATTCTTTCTGGAAGAAAATCGACAGGGCCGAAATTTGAACCTTAATAGATCCCAATTTGAGACCCATAGACAATCCTGATTGCAGGAAATGTAGGAATCGACCCAGTTGAAATTCCTCCGTCGGAGCACTCCGATCCTCGCACCACGCAACATATTTTCGCCAAATGCGGTGATAATGTTGCACGGTTACTTCCTTCCTTGCTTTAATCAAAGTAGGAATGACTTCTTCCGGCATGCCTTTTTCCTTTAGGATCCGGCGTTCAACCGCCATGCCGTCAAACGCAGCCGCGGTAAGTCTTGAAACAGACAGGGACCCTGCTGAAGCAAGTCCCTCCTTAGAGGTAGAGGCCACGGATCTTCCGTGATCATCTCTTGAAGTTCCGGGTACCAAGTCCTTCTTGGCCAATCCGGAACCACTAGTATCGTTCTTACGCCTCTTTGCCGTATAATTCTCAATACTTTTGGTATGAGAGGCAGAGGAGGAAACACATACACCGACTGGTACACCCAAGGCGTTACCAGCGCGTCCACAGCTATTGCCTGCGGATCTCTTGACCTGGCGCAATACCTGTCCAGTTTTTTGTTGAGGCGAGACGCCATCATGTCCACCATTGGTCTTTCCCAACGGGTTACCAGCATGTGGAACACTTCTGGATGAAGTCCCCACTCTCCCGGGTGAAGGTCGTGTCTGCTGAGGAAGTCTGCTTCCCAGTTGTCCACTCCCGGGATAAACACTGCTGACAGTGCTATCACATGATTCTCTGCCCAGCGAAGAATCCTTGCAGCTTCTGCCATTGCACTCCTGCTTCTTGTGCCGCCCTGTCTGTTCACATGGGCGACTGCCGTGATGTTGTCCGACTGGATCAACACCGGTTTTCCCTGAAGCAGAGGTTCTGCCTGGCTTAGAGCATTGTAGATTGCTCTTAGTTCCAGAATGTTTATGTGAAGAGACGTTTCCAGGCTCGTCCACACTCCCTGGAAGTTTCTTCCTTGTGTGACTGCTCCCCAGCCCCTCAGGCTGGCGTCCGTGGTCACCAGGATCCAATCCTGTATGCCGAATCTGCGGCCCTCCAATAGATGAGCACTCTGCAACCACCACAGAAGAGATACCCTTGTCCTTGGAGACAGGATTATCCGCTGGTGCATCTGAAGATGCGACCCTGACCATTTGTCCAACAGATCCCTCTGGAAAATTCTTGCGTGGAATCTGCCGAATGGAATTGCTTCGTAAGAAGCCACCATTTTTCCCAGGACTCTTGTGCATTGATGTACAGACACCTTTCCTGGTTTTAGGAGGTTCCTGACAAGCTCGGATAACTCCTTGGCTTTTTCCTCCGGAAGAAAAACCTTTTTCTGAACCGTGTCCAGAATCATCCCTAGGAACAGCAGACGAGTTGTTGGCATTAACTGGGATTTTGGAATATTCAGAATCCACCCGTGCTTTTTTAGCACTTCTTGAGACAGTGCTAATCCCATCTCTAGCTGTTCTCTGGACCTTGCCCTTATCAGGAGATCGTCCAAGTATGGGATAATTAATACGCCTTTTCTTCGAAGAAGAATCATCATCTCGGCCATTACCTTTGTAAAGACCCGAGGTGCCGTGGACAATCCGAACGGCAGCGTCTGAAACTGATAGTGACAGTTTTGTACGACGAACCTGAGGTACCCCTGGTGTGAGGGGTAAATTGGAACGTGGAGGTACGCATCCTTGATGTCCAAGGATACCATAAAGTCCCCTTCTTCCAGGTTCGCTATCACTGCTCTGAGTGACTCCATCTTGAACTTGAACTTCTTTATGTACAGGTTCAAGGACTTCAGATTTAGAATAGGTCTTACCGAGCCATCCGGCTTCGGTACCACAAATAGAGTGGAATAATACCCCTTTCCTTGTTGTAGAAGAGGTACCTTGACTATCACCTGCTGAGAGTACAGCTTGTGAATGGCTTCCAAGACCGTCTCCCTTTCGGAGGGGGACGTTGGTAAAAGCAGACTTCAGGAAACGGCGAGGTGGATCTGTCTCTAGTTCCAACCTGTATCCCTGAGATATTATCTGCAGGATCCAGGGATCTACCTGCGAGTGAGCCCACTGCGCGCTGAAATTCTTGAGACGACCGCCCACCGCCCCCGAGTCCGCTTGAGAAGCCCCAGCGTCATGCTGAGGCTTTTGTAGAAGCGGTGGAAGGCTTCTGTTCCTGGGAAGGAGCTGCCTGTTGCTGTCTCTTCCCCCTTCCTCTGCCTCGTGGCAGATATGAATATCCCTTTGCTCTCTTGTTTTTAAAGGAACGAAAGGGCTGCGGTTGAAAAATCGGTGTCTTTTTCTGTTGGGGAGTAACTTGAGGTAAAAAGGTGGATTTCCCGGCTGTAGCCGTGGCCACCAAATCTGATAGACCGACTCCAAATAACTCCTCCCCTTTATACGGCAAAACTTCCATATGCCGTTTTGAGTCCGCATCGCCTGACCACTGTCGCGTCCATAAACTTCTTCTGGCCGAAATGGACATAGCATTTACCCGTGATGCCAGTGTGCAGATATCCCTCTGTGCATCACGCATATAAAGAAATGCATCCTTTATTTGCTCTAAAGACAGTAAAACATTGTCCCTATCCAGGGTATCAATATTTTCAATCAGGGACTCTGACCAAGCTACTCCAGCACTGCACATCCAGGCTGTCGCTATAGCTGGTCGTAGTATAACACCTGTATGTGTGTATATACTTTTTTGGATATTTTCCATCCTCCTATCTGCTGGATCTTTAAGTGCGGCCGTCTCAGGAGAGGGTAACGCCACTTGTTTAGATAAGCGTGTGAGCGCCTTGTCCACCCTAGGAGGTGTTTCCCAGCGCGCCCTAACCTCTGGCGGGAAAGGGTATAAAGCCAATAACTTCTTTGAAATTAGCATCTTTTTATCGGGGGCAACCCACGCTTCATCACACACATCATTTAGTTCTTCTGATTCAGGAAAAACTATAGGTAGTTTTTTCACACCCCACATAATACCCTGTTTAGTGGTACCTGTAGTATCAGCTAAATGTAACGCCTCCTTCATTGCCAAAATCATATAACGTGTGGCCCTACTGGAAAATACGGTTGATTCGTCACCGTCGCCACTGGAATCAGTGCCTGTGTCTGGGTCTGTGTCGACCGACTGAGGCAAAGGGCGTTTTACAGCCCCTGACGGTGTTTGAGGCGTCTGGACAGGCACTAATTGATTGTCCGACCGTCTCATGTCGTCAAACGACTGCTTTAGCGTGTTGACACTATCCCGTAATTCCATAAATAAAGGCATCCATTCTGGTGTCGACCCCCTAGGAGGTGACATCCCCATATTTGGCAATTGCTCCGCCTCCACACCAATATCGTCCTCATACATGTCGACACACACGTACCGACACACAGCAGACACACAGGGAATGCTCTTAACGAAGACAGGACCCCACTAGCCCTTTGGGGAGACAGAGGGAGAGTCTGCCAGCACACACCAAAGCGCTATATATGACAGGGATAGCCTTATAATAAGTGCTCCCTGTATAGCTGCTTTTATAATATAATTTTTGCCACTATTTTGCCCCCCCTCTCTTGTTTTACCCTGTTTCTGTAATGCAGTGCAGGGGAGAGACCTGGGAGCCGTCCTGACCAGCGGAGCTGTGTAAGGAAAATGGCGCTGTGTGCTGAGGAGATAGGCCCCGCCCCTTTTCCGGCGGGCTCGTCTCCCGCTCTTTAGTGGATTCTGGCAGGGGTTAAATATCTCCATATAGCCCCCGGAGGCTATATGTGAGGTATTTTTTAGCCAAATAGGTTTTCATTTGCCTCCCAGGGCGCTCCCCTCCCAGCGCCCTGCACCCTCAGTGACTGCCGTGTGAAGTGTGCTGAGAGGAAAATGGCGCACAGCTGCAGTGCTGTGCGCTACCTTTAGAAGACTGAGGAGTCTTCTGCCGCCGATTCTGGACCTCTTCTTGTTTCAGCATCTGCAAGGGGGCCGGCGGCGAGGCTCCGGTGACCATCCAGGCTGTACCTGTGATCGTCCCTCTGGAGCTGATGTCCAGTAGCCAAGAAGCCAATCCATCCTGCACGCAGGTGAGTTCACTTCTTCTCCCCTAAGTCCCTCGTTGCAGTGATCCTGTTGCCAGCAGGACTCACTGTAAAATAAAAAACCTAAGCTAAACTTTTCTAAGCAGCTCTTTAGGAGAGCCACCTAGATTGCACCCTTCTCGGCCGGGCACAAAAATCTAACTGAGGCTTGGAGGAGGGTCATAGGGGGAGGAGCCAGTGCACACCACCTGATCGGAAAGCTTTACTTTTTGTGCCCTGTCTCCTGCGGAGCCGCTATTCCCCATGGTCCTTTCAGGAACCCCAGCATCCACTAGGACGATAGAGAAACCTTGTAATGCCGTGAGTAAAATACCTAACTGCATAGCAAATTTACTTGGCGCAGTCGCACTGCGGACATTGCGCATGCACATTAGCGACTAATCGCTCCGTTGCGAGAAAAAAATAACGAGCGAACAACTCGGAATGACCCCCTCTATGGAGAATAATTACCACAACAACTGTAGACAGTAACCAGCGTTTCAGTGTTACTGCAGTATTTTGGTCACTGACAGAGGTGTGACTGAGATGCAGAGTATCAGAAATAAATGTGCTAGGCTTTCCTAGGCAGTGACTGGGAGGTGACTATTAATGTGTGCAAACACTGGGCCTAATTCACACCTGATCACTGTTGTGTGAAATCGCACAGTGGCCGTACAGATTGTAATACGGTGCAAGGCCAAACTGCGAAAAAATCTTGCACTTTTTTTTATCGCTAGGCGAACACAGGCTGATTGACAGAAAGCTGACGTTTGGGGGTGATAACTGCCAGTTTTCTGGGAGTGTCTGGAAAAATGCAGGCGTTCCCAAGCATTTTCAGGGTGGTTGTGTGACGTCAGCTCCGGCCTGATCAGCCTGTAGGAGTACTGTAGGTCCTGGGCTACACACAGACTGGAAAAATCATTCAGTGGTGAGTGAACGGATTTGCAACTGACCGGCATTTGCAAAACTTTTCGCATGGTGTACGCAGACTTGCCCTGGGCGGATTTTCACTCTGGGCGGTGACTCTTCGATCGCAAATCTCTGCAAATTCACAGAGGTGCGATCAGGTCTGAATTAGGCCCTTGGTCCGTCTCATGAGCGTGTTGCGTACATGATGCCAAAATGCTGGAGTACACAGGCGCTTCATCATTCACATTTGAGACCACACTCAGATGGAAAATCTGCCCTTACCCAAGGGCTTATGCAAGTTTCCATGATACGACCAATAATGGTGTCTAAAGTAGCACCAAGCAGTAAAACAGTGTGTACAGACACTAACAGTGGGCGTCTTAGTCTTGGCACATTCGGCCGCACGGATTTACACAAGGGAAGTGCAGGTCACATATTAGTTATTTAATATTTCTTTAGTATTTCTTATGTTTTCATGTTCTGTACCTTCTACTTTTAAAAGCTGGATATCGCAAAATACGCAATTTTCCGATATGTTTCTGTCAAAGAACTCTAAATAAAGAAAAAATGATTAATAAATATGCAATGATCAATAATATAAAAGGTGGTCTATGCTTCATGTAAGCTAGAGGAGAGGGAGTTTGAGATAACTGAAGGCCCTTCGCGGCACTAGCCACACCCCCTGCGCAGACCACACACAACACTGGTCGCACCCAAATTAATACACCCCCCCCCCCCGCCATGCTGATCACACTTCCTGCGGCACACAATAGGCCCTTCATTAATTTCAGCTCCAGGCCCATGTGGACCTTAATCTGGCACTGGGCACAGATAGGCCATAGACTTTTTACTCCAGAGTTTTGACTAGAAAAATGATTAGAATAATACAAAGAAGATATTTCTAATATATTCTTTGTATTTCCCATATACTTTATATAGTCAAAACTCTGGCGTATACTATGACGGGAAAGACTCTGCCTCACCTCACCGCACGTCACTGGTCAAGATGGCCCTGGGGGCAGGACTCAACAGAGCACAGGGTGGGGTAGAGCCAGGGGCTTGACGTAACTAGAGGCAGACTGGCATATACCGGGTCCCTTTACTAGTCATAAACACAAGACGGTCTGTGTGTGACTGGCCACTGTTATTCATAGATAAAAAGCAGCCTACAGAGCTCAGCCAATCAGAAGTGGCTGCTGACTGTCACACACATCAGTGGGTATTTGGAATAATGGTCTGCGCACCAGTAAGTAGCACACCTCCTGACTGGTCTTTGCTGCAGTCTGCACTGCTTGCATCCTCGAGGTGTAAGCACAAAATGCATCCAATGCATATAAATGTTTGTGCGTATACACAGTACAATGGGGGTCATTCCGAGTTGATCGCTAGCTGCATTTGTTCACAGCGCAGCGATCAGGCTAAAAAACGGCAGTTCTGTGCATGCGTATGCGGCGCAGTGCGCATGTGCGTCGTACGAGCACAACGAACTATGTAGTTTTGCACAGGGTCTAGCGAAGCATTTCAGTCGCACTGCTGGCCGCAGAGTGATTGACATGAAGTGGGCGTTTCTGGGTGTCAACTGACCGTTTTCAGGGAGTGTTCGGAAAAACGCAGGCGTGGCAGGAAAAACGCAGGCGTGGCTGGGCGAACGCAGGGCGTGTTTGTGACGTCAAAACAGGAACTGAATAGTCTGAAGTGATCTCAAGCGCCGAGTAGGTCTGAAGCTACTCTGAAACTGCACAAACATATTTTGTAGCCGCTCTGCGATCCTTTCGTTCGCACTTCTGCTAAGCTAAAATACACTCCCAGAGGGCGGCAGCATAGCGTTTGCACGGCTGCTAAAAACTGCTAGCGAGTGATCAACTCGGAATGACCACCAATATACAGCACAGATAATATGCTTCCGTCCAACTCTACATCGTCCTCTTCATATACTGTATTACAATGACAGATGAGACACATCCCTTTTCTTTGCATTGCCAGTAAAAATAAGCAATATCTTAGCACCATAACCCATGCCGCTAGGCTCCTACAGAACCTTGCACTTAATGGATTCTGCCCCATTCACCGTACTAATAAATAAGTCTTAATGACACTGACACTACCTGTAAATGTATGATACTAGTGGGAAAGGACATAATGTAACCATGATTGTGCCTTCGCCCTACTTCCCAGCTTGTGATAACATGGAGTCATTCTGGGCAGGGATGGGCTCTGTGGGTCGTCTTTGATGTATCACCCCCTCCTGCCACACTGTGAAGGTTACACAATATCAATGCCAGAATTTAGCATCAGCTCACACCAGGAATTCTGACTCATCACGACTGTATTTCCTGCATTCCGCTGAGGTTCTAGGAAATTTGCCGTTCACCAGTTGCAACAGAGAGAGAAAGAAACCCTTTACTTTTACAGCTTTACACCCATGAGCTTGTTTGCTGGTCCTCCGGGTAATAAAAGGGTTAACTCTTAGGAAGAGAGGGGCATTCCTAATCTGCGCTAATGCCTGCCAATGACGATGGTGTAATCTCCACTTTGCAGACCATGTGCCACGGATAATCATGGGTGACACCAATGCTGGTAGTAGTTTATATACGTATAGGTATGGGATTAATTATCCAGAATGCTTTCTCCGTGATGTAGAGCATGTTGGACACAATATATAAAACCATATTAGTACAGTATACATATATATATATATACACACACACACACACACACACACACACACACACACACGTCACTTTGAAAATCGACACTGCGGTGGGCAGTGTTCAGCACTATGGCACTTTACTCATTCCCATGAAGAAGATAGTCGAAACAGCTGTTGGAATGTTGAGTATTCATTGATTTATTTATATGCTGCTATCATCATGTGTGCCAAATGCTTGCTACTCTTTTAAAACTTTGTGTTCCTTTTGTGAACAGTAAAACACTTTTTGCATTCAAGTGGTGTGCTGGTTTCTCTGGGTCTAATCCCTCTGGTGGTTATTCTTGGAATTTTTCTATATATATATATATATATATATATATATATATATATACACACACACACACACACACACACACACACACACAAATATGTATATCTCTCCTTCCTTCCCCAAAACACCGCAGTCTGTCTCCCTCTCTCCTTCCTCCCACACCCCCCACTGTCTGTCTCTCCCCAATGACTCCATGCTGCATTCCCAGGTCCCCCTGAGGAGAGACTTACCTGTGCTGTACTCCCCATTACCCAGACCCAACAACAGGCACAATGTTGCCTCTCATACCCCACCAGAAGAGGCCGGTGCAGGGCACGGGAATCCCGGCCAGCTGAGCTGCTGCCATGTTTCGTGGCTCCCTGCAACACAGCTGGAACTGGAAGAGCGGGCGGACACTTGCTCCGCACCGTCACTGTGTGTGAGAGGCTCCTGTTACTCGGAGGCCGTGCCCACACCGCCTACAGCTCACTGCCCTATAGGTTGCACCACACGTCACTCTTCCCTGCACACCTTCTCACGCTCATTGAACAAGACGACTCACATCCCTGCCGGGCACTAAGTGGTGTATCCTTGGGGCCCGGTACAGGTGTCCCCTTTGACCCTTGCCCCCCCCCCCATGTCTCCAGGCCTGTCTACGGGATCCGTTGGGTTTCTGACCATCGGAATCTCATTGTCCGCATCCTGCAAAAGGAAACTAGGACACTATTTTTAACCTGTGTGCATAGTATTGAACATAGCAATATGAATTTCCATTTACTTGGGATTTTAAGTGGCATTCATTATTATGGCTCATTGTTTTTCTATACTTTTGACCAAGTAACAACAAATCAAATGGGAAAAAAAAATAAGAATTTACTTACCGATAATTCTATTTCTCGTAGTCCGTAGTGGACGCTGGGACTCCGTCAGGACCATGGGGAATAGCGGCTCCGCAGGAGACAGGGCACAAAAGTAAAAGCTTTAGGATCAGGTGGTGTGCACTGGCTCCTCCCCCTATGACCCTCCTCCAAGCCTCAGTTAGGATACTGTGCCCGGACGAGCGTACACAATAAGGAAGGATTTTGAATCCCGGGTAAGACTCATACCAGCCACACCAATCACACTGTACAACCTGTGATCTGAACCCAGTTAACAGCATGATAACAGCGGAGCCTCTGAAAAGATGGCTCACAACAATAATAACCCGATTTTTGTAACAATAACTATGTACAAGTATTGCAGACAATCCGCACTTGGGATGGGCGCCCAGCATCCACTACGGACTACGAGAAATAGAATTATCGGTAAGTAAATTCTTATTTTCTCTGACGTCCTAGTGGATGCTGGGACTCCGTCAGGACCATGGGGATTATACCAAAGCTCCCAAACGGGCGGGAGAGTGCGGATGACTCTGCAGCACCGAATGAGAGAACTCCAGGTCCTCCTCAGCCAGGGTATCAAATTTGTAGAATTTTGCAAACGTGTTTGCTCCTGACCAAGTAGCAGCTCGGCAAAGTTGTAAAGCCGAGACCCCTCGGGCAGCCGCCCAAGATGAGCCCACCTTCCTTGTGAAATGGGCATTTACATATTTTGGCTGTGGCAGGCCTGCCACAGAATGTGCAAGCTGAATTGTACTACACATCCAACTAGCAATCGTCTGCTTAGAAGCAAGAGCACCCAGTTTGTTGGGTGCATACAGGATAACAGCAAGTCAGTTTTCCTGACTCCAGCCGTCCTGGAAACCTATATTTTCAGGGCCCTGACAACATCTAGCAACTTGGAGTCCTCCAAGTCCCTAATAGCCGCAGGTACCACAATAAACTGGTTCAGGTGAAACGCTGACACCACCTTAGGGAGAAACTGGGGACGAGTCCGCAGCTCTGCCCTGTCCGAATGGACAATCCGATATGGGCTTTTGTGAAACAAAGCCACCAATTCTGACACTCGCCTGGCCGAGGCCAGGGCCAACCGCATGGTCACTTTTCATGTGAGATATTTCAAATCCACAGATTTGAGCGGTTTAAAATGTGATTTGAGGAATCCCAGAACTACGTTGAGATCCCACAGTGCCACTGGAGGCACAAAAGGGGGTTGTATATGCAGTACTCCCTTGACAAACTTCTGGACTTAAGGAAGTGAAGCCAATTCTTTTTGGAAGAAAATTGACAGGGCCGAAATTTGAACCTTAATGGACCCCAATTTGAGGCCCATAGACACTCCTGTTTGCAGGAAATGCAGGAATCGACCGAGTTGAAATTTCTTCGTGGGGCCTTCCTGGCCTCACACCACGCAACATATTTTCGCCACATGTGGTGATAATGTTGTGCGGTCACCTCCTTCCTGGCTTTAACCAGGGTAGGAATGACCTCTTCCGGAATGCCTTTTTCCCTTAGGATCCGGCGTTCCACCGCCATGCCGTCAAACGCAGCCGCGGTAAGTCTTGGAACAGACATAATACTTGCTGAAGCAAGTCCCTTCTTAGCGGCAGAGGCCATGAGTCCTCTGTGAGCATTTCTTGAAGTTCCGGGTACCAAGTCCTTCTTGGCCAATCCGGAGCCACGAGTATAGTTCTTACTCCTCTACGTCTTATAATTCTCAGTACCTTGGGTATGATAAGCAGAGGAGGGAACACATACACCGACTGGTACACCCACTGTGTTACCAGAACGTCCACAGCTATTGCCTGAGGGTCTCTTGTGTTCAGGCGGGACGCCATCATGTCCACCTTTGGTCTTTCCCAACGGTTTACAATCATGTGGAAGACTTCCCGATGAAGTCCCCACTCTCCCGGGTGGAGGTCGTGCCTGCTGAGGAAATCTGCTTCCCAGTTGTCCACTCCCGGAATGAACACTGCTGACAGTGCTATCCCATGATTTTCCGCCCAGCGAAGAATCTTTGCAGTTTCTGCCATTTCCCTCTTGCTTCTTGTGCCGCCCTGTCTGTTTACGTGGGCGACTGCCGTGGTGTTGTCCCACTGGATCAATACCGGCTGACCTTGAAGCAGAGGTCTTGCTAAGCTTAGAGCATTGTTTTATGTGGAGAGAAGTCTCCAGACTTGATCACACTCCCTGGAAATTTTTTCCCTGTGTGACTGCTCCCCAGTCTCTCTGGCTGGCATCCGTGGTCACCAGGACCCAGTCCTGAATGCCGAATCTGCGGCCCTTTAGTAGATGAGCACTCTGCAGCCACCGCAGAAGAAACACCCTTGTCCTTGGAGACAGGGTTATCCGCTGATGCATCTGAAGATGCGATCCGGACCATTTTTCCAGCAGATCCCACTGAAAAGTCTTGCGTGAAATCTGTCGAATGGAATCGCTTCGTAAGAAGCCACCATTTTTCCCAGGACCCTTGTGCAATGATGCACTGACACTTTTCCTGGTTTTAGGAGGTTCCTGACTAGCTCGGATAACTCCCTTGCTTTCTTCTCCGGGAGAAACACCCTTTTCTGGACTGTGTCCAGAATCATCCCTAGGAACAGCAAATTGTCGTCGGAAACAGCTGCGGTTTTGGAATATTTAGAATCCACCCATGCTGTCGTAGAACTACTTGAGATAGTGCTACTCCGACCTCCAACTGTTCTCTGGACCTTGCCCTTATCAGGATATCGTCCATTTTCTTTGAAGAAGAATCATCATTTCGGCCATTACCTTGGTAAAGACCCGGGGTGCCGTGGACAATCCAACCGGCATCGTCTGAAACTGATAGTGACAGTTCTGTACTACGAACCTGAGGTACCCTTAGTGAGAAGGGCAAATTGGGACATGGAGGAAGCATCCCTGATGTCCCGGGACACCATATAGTCCCCTTCTTCCTGGTTCGCTATCACTGCTCTGAGTGACTCCATCTTGAATTGAACCTTTGTATGTAAGTGTTCAAATATTTCAGATTTAGAATAGGTCTCACCGAGCCGTCTGGCTTCAGTACCACAATATAGTGTGGAATAATATCCCTTTCCTTGTTGTAGGAGGAGTACTTTGATTATCACCTGCTGGGAATACAGCTTGGGAATTGTTTCCAATACTGCCTCCCTGTCGGAGGGAGACGTTGGTAAAGCAGACTTCAGGAACCTGCGAGGGGGAGACGTCTCGAATTTCCAATCTTTACCCCTGGGATACTACTTGTAGGATCCAGGGGTCCTGTACGGCCCCAGCGTCATGCTGAGGACTTGGCAGAAGCGGTGGAAGGCTTCTGTTCCTGGGAATGGGCTGCCTGCTGCAGTCTTCTTCCCTTTCCTCTATCCCTGGGCAGATATGACTGGCCTTTTGCCCGCCTGCCCTTATGGGGACGAAAGGACTGAGGCTGAAAAGACGGTGTCTTTTTCTGCTGAGATGTGACTTAGGGTAAAAAAGGTGGATTTTCCAGCTGTTGCCGTGGCCACCAGGTCCGATGGACCGACCCCAAATAACTCCTCCCCTTTATACGGCAATACTTCCATGTGCCGTTTGGAATATGCATCACCTGACCACTGTCGTGTCCATAAACATCTTCTGGCAGATATGGACATCGCACTTACTCTTGATGCCAGAGTGCAAATATCTCTCTGTGCTCTATAGTCAATAAAATACTGTCCCTGTCAAGGGTATCAATATTTTCAGTCAGGGAATCCGACCAAGCCACCCCAGCGCTGCACATCCAGGCTGAGGCGATAGCTGGTCGCAGTATAACACCAGTATGTGTGTATATACTTTTTAGGATATTTTCCAGCCTCCTATCAGCTGGCTCCTTGAGGGCGGCCGTATCTGGAGACGGTAACGCCACTTGTTTTGATAAGCGTGTGAGCGCCTTATCCACCCTAAGGGGTGTTTCCCAACGCGCCCTAACTTCTGGCGGAAAAGGGTATACCGCCAATAATTTTCTATCGGGGGAAACCCACGCCTCATCACACACTTCATTTAATTTATCTGCTCCAGGAAAACTACATGTAGTTTTTTCACACCCACATAATACCCTTTTTTGTGGTACTTGTAGTATCAGAAATATGTAACACCTCCTTCATTGCCCTTAACATGTAACGTGTGGCCCTAAAGGAAAATACGTTTGTTTCTTCACCGTCGACACTGGAGTCAGTGTCCGTGTCTGTGTCTATGTCGACCGACTGAGGTAAATGGGCGTTTTAAAGCCCCTGACGGTGTTTGAGACGCCTGGACAGGTACTAATTTGTTTGCCGGCCGTCTCATCTCGTCAACCGACCTTGAAGCGTGTTGACATTATCACGTAATTCCTTAAATAAGCCATCCATTCCGGTGTCGACTCCCTAGAGAGTGACATCACCATTACAGGCAATTGCTCCGCCTCCTCACCAACATCGTCCTCATACATGTCGACACACACGTACCGACACACAGCACACACACAGGGAATGCTCTGATAGAGGACAGGACCCCACTAGCCCTTTGGGGAGACAGAGGGAGAGTTTGCCAGCACACACCAAAACGCTATAATTATACAGGGACAACCTTTATATAAGTGTTTTCCCTTATAGCATCTTAATATATAATCATATCGCCAAATAAGTGCCCCCCCTCTCTGTTTTAACCCTGTTTCTGTAGTGCAGTGCAGGGGAGAGCCTGGGAGCCTTCCCTCCAGCAGTTCTGTGAGGGAAAATGGCGCTGTGTGCTGAGGAGATAGGCCCCGCCCCCTATTCCGGCGGGCTCTTCTCCCGGTTTTTCTGAGACCTGGCAGGGGTGAAATACATCCATATAGCCTCAGGGACTATATGTGATGTATTCTTTTTAGCCAGAAAAGGTATTAACATTGCTGCCCAGGGCGCCCCCCCCAGCGCCCTGCACCCTCAGTGACCGTTGGTGTGAAGTGTGCTGAGAGCAATGGCGCACAGCTGCAGTGCTGTGCGCTACCTCATGAAGACTGAAAAGCCTTCAGCCGCCGGTTTCTGGACCTCTTCTTACTTCGGCATCTGCAAGGGGGTCGGCGGCGCGGCTCCGGTGACCCATCCAGGCTGTACCTGTGATCGTCCCTCTGGAGCTAGTGTCCAGTAGCCTAAGTAGCAAATCCATCCTGCACGCAGGTGAGTTCACTTCTTCTCCCCTAGGTCCCTCGTTGCAGTGAGCCTGTTGCCAGCAGGACTCACTAAAATAAGAAACCTATCAAAACTTTTACTCTAAGCAGCTCTTTATGAGAGCCACCTAGATTGCACCCTGCTCGGACGGGCACAAAAACCTAACTGAGGCTTGGAGGAGGGTCATAGGGGGAGGAGCCAGTGCACACCACCTGATCCTAAAGCTTTTACTTTTGTGCCCTGTCTCCTGCGGAGCCGCTATTCCCCATGGTCCTGACGGAGTCCCAGCATCCACTAGGACGTCAGAGAAAAGATAATTTGACTAGGAGGATGCAGGAATACTGGCAGTCTGAATCCAGATGGATCCTGAAGATAAATGGAGGGATTAGGGATAGGGTCTGGGTGTGTGTGGGAAGGGGGGGTTGAGGGATGTTAGAGTTAGGTTGCGGGAGGGGTGGGTAAGGGTTAGGTCGCAGGAGGGGTGGATAGGGTTAGGATGCGGGAGGAGTGGATATGGGATAGGTCACAGGAGGGGTGGGTAGGGTTAGCATGCAGGAGGGGTGGGGGTCACAGGAGGGGTGAATAGGGTTAGAATGCGGGAGGAGTGGGTAAGGGATAGGTCACAGGAGGGGTGGGTAGGGTTAGGATGCAGGAGGGGTGGGTAAGGGTTAAGTCGCAGGAGGGGTGGATAGGGTTAGGATGCGGGAGGGGTCGGTAAGGGTTAGGTCGCAGGAGGGGTGGATAGGGTTAGGATGCGGGAGGGGTGGGTAAGGGTTAGGTCACAGGAGGGTTGGATAGGGTTAGGATGCGGGAGGGATGGGTAAGGGTTAGGTCGCAGGAGGGGGGGTTAGGGTTAGAATGCGGGAGGGGTGGGTAAGGGTTAGGTCGCAGGAGGGGTGGATAGGGTTAGGATGCGGGAGGGGTGGGTAAGGGTTAGGTCGCAGGAGGGGTGGATAGGGTTAGGATGCGGGAGGGGTGGGTAAGGGTTAGGATGCGGGAGGGGAGGGTAAGGGTTAGGTCACAGGAGGGGGAGTTAGGGTTAGGCTACGGGAGGGGACAATTACGGTTAGGGATAAGGATTAAAACACTTACAAGAATCCATCAGGACTTTGACCATTGGGATGCTGATGGCGGGCACCTGACCATCGAGATACAGACTTCCAGGATTTTGTACCCAACCCTCTTTTGCGTTTTAGGGCATGTTTTGTGCTCGCCTTGTCCTGTATGTTCTCACTTAAAACTCACTTCCCATTTGCTGCATGGCACCCACTCTCAATCAGAATATTCAACCACCATGTTATAGGCTTCTGAACAGTTTAACGGAACCACAGACATGTCTTGGATATAAAAATCAAATGTATAGTCTCATGTATCTGGCCAGAGTAGAGCCTTCTTGCTGCCCATTGTACGTGGGAGGGGATTGAATATTTAAAGGGTACTCAGTGCCAAGACCACACTGGCAATGCTGATCCCTAGATCAATACATACATAATTTCCTGCAGTGCTCCCTGGTACTATACACCGTGCCTGTCGGGACTGTCACTCCCCTGTGGGCAGTAACTGGCCGGTGAATGGCACAATGGCATTATAAAAGATGTACAGATGGAGCCTCGCTGATCTAGCCTTCTCTGCTGCACCTAGGTGCACCAAGGTGTATTAGCATAAGCCTTTCATCTATTGTTCTCAGCTGCAATACAATACAGAGAGAACAATACAGCGGGGGATTAAGTAATTACAGCAGGGGATTAAACCCGACAGCAGTGGCTCAAATTAATCCTATTAAAGGGATAGATGAGCAGGGCTCCATCTGTAGTACAGGGGAAACTATGGCCACCCAAACTAAGTGTAAATGGATTAATTCATGTGGATAACAGGACATTGTCTGAAGACAGAAAGAGATTGTGGGACAAAGACACAAACAATGACACTCCAGAGACACCAGCCTCTGCAAGCAAAGTTAGTAGCATTGGTGTATATGCTACTGTAGGTAACGCTCTGCAACATTAATATTTTTATACATACAGCACAGCTCCTAATATTCACAGATAAAAGCTTTTTAGAACTCATTAGACATTAATAATGGACGTGGCAATATTAACCCCTTGCAAACTCTGGTGTCCAGAATAATAAGCTAACAAGGGGCCTATTCCTTATCCCCATCCCACTCACTTCTGATCAACAGGTTCCAGTAGTTCTAGAGCCGGCTGGATCTCAGTCTGTGGATTCTCAGTTTCGACTGTTGTGCTAATTATAGCAATGTATTTCCCATCCGATGCGACACAGTGCGAACAGGAGACCATGCACACGTAGATGTCTGGGCAGGGGGAGGAAAGACGACAGACTGCAGTTATAATCACCCCTACTAATAATATAATCACCGTCACACTCGGCTGGGCCCAAGCTGGTCTTCCCTGGCTGGTCCACGTGGGCGTCTGCGAAGTGACTGGATGCCTGGTGCTAGAGAAGGCATGAAAGATTATTTTAGCAAAAACAATGCTGGTTTTTGAGGTTCTGGAAAGTGAATAACATGGAGGGACACACGAGGCGTGGATGCCTCAAACCTCATATTTAAAAGGGATTGATCTGCAAGTCAACAAAAGTGTCACTGCAAGTTTAAAGGGACAGGCTGTCCGTTTCTGTTTGAGATAAGACAACTCAGCAGCTGCATGAATTTATACTTCGCCACTGGTGATAGGCTGGAGGAAATACGCCATTACACTATGGCGTCTATTTACTAAGCCTTGGATGGAGATAAAGTGGACAGAGATAACGTACCAGCCCATCAACTCCTAACTATCATCTTATAGGCTGGGTTGAAATATGACAGCTAGGAGCTGGTTGGCTGGTACTTTATCTCCGTCCACTTTATCTTTGTCCAAGGTTTAGTGATTAGACCCCTGCAGCCAGGGGCGTAGGGAGGGCGGTTCCGGTGGAGCTCGAGCTCCAGGCACCCAAGACAGTACAGGGCGCCGCAGCTCGACTCCGCCAGAACCTCCGCCTGCCCGCAAGCAGCTCGCAGCCGCAGCTGTCAGTCACTGACAGCTGGAAGCCCAAGCTGCATCACATCTCTCCCTCCCCTCCGGTCCGTGACTTGCGTGTGACTTCACGCGTCACACGCTCGGACGGGCGGAGACGCGGCCAGCAGCAGTCAGGAAGCAGGAACGGGGCAGGTGAGTATTTTTTTTTTCTTTTGTGTTTGCGGCGCTACCAGGGGGCACAATTTCTCTGGGCACAACTACTCTGGGCACAACTACTGGGGGCAAATCTACAGGGGGCACAACTACTCGGGGCAAATCTACTGGGGGCAAATCTACTGGGGGCAAATCTACTCCAGGTACACCTACAGGGGGCAAATCTACAGAGGGCACAAACCAGGGTGCACAATTACTCTGGGCACAGGTACAGGGGGCACAGCTACTCCTGGCACAGCTACAGGGGGCACTTCTACTGGGAGCAAATCTACAGGGGGCACAACTACTGGGTCCATAACCAGGGCCGCCATCAAGAGGGTGCCCTGTGTACAGTTGTCCCGGGCCCGGCCACTCTGACAGATTGGAGGGCCCGGGCTGCACACACAGCCAGCAGTGGATATTCCTGGCAGCAGCCGCCGCCGGTGACACTGACCGCGGCTGGCCGGCTTCTACTCAGTGGCGGATTTAAACGGGGGCGGAAAGGGCGATCGCCCCCCGTACACCTGTCCAACACATTTGAGAATTGAAGCCACCGCCAGCGGCGCTGGGTCCATGCCTGTACTTCCACGGGCCGTGCGAGCAGCAGCAGCACTGACTGAGTGTGAGAGACCGCCCTCCACCGCTGCTGCTGAGAGTCTCAGCAGTGGCGGTGGGCGGTCTCTCAACTTAGTCAGTGCTGCTGCTGCTTGGACGGCACGGCTCGCGGAAGTACAGGCATGGACCCGGCGCCACTGGTGGTGGCTTCAATTCTCAAATGTCAGCCTGAGCAGTGGCGGATTTAGTGCCAATGCAACCGGTGCAATGCATCGGGGCCAAGCGCAATTAAGAGGCCCAGGCTGCATGCTGGGATGGGAAGAGGGAGGAAACAGGAAGGAGAAGGGACGGGACACAGGGAGCTGCCTGCGGATGTATGAGCAGTCTGCGACTCTGCGTTGCTTGAGGACTGACTACTGAGGAGCCTGACCGCTGCCATCCAGAAAAAAACTATGTTATTTCATAATTAAAAATACTGATCCTGCATATATGTGTGTGTCTGTGTCTAAACATATAGAGCTGCCCCACTAGTATAGATATATATACTGTATATATAGATATATATCTACCTGCATAGGCAGATTCGGAGGGGGGGGGGGGGGGCTGCCTATTTTTTCAGTCTCGGGCCCCACAGTTTCTGGTGGCAGCCCTGTCCATAACTACAGGAGGCATAACTGTGGCCATGCCCCTTCCCTATGAAGCCACGCTCCTATTTTTTGCCGCGTGCCCTTGGCGCGCACTATATTTAACCTATGGGTGTGTGTGGGAGGGGGGGCGCCAAAGGAAACTTTCCCCCTGGATGCCACAAGGTCTAAACCGGCCCTGGTGGCCACGCCCCCAATTCAGTACAGGGGAGGGGGTGCCGAAACATACCTTGCTCCAGGCACCATGAAACCTTGCTACACCTCTGCCTGCAATACAGTTTTCCCAGGTTATTTGCTTTTTTTTTTTGTTTACTTCCAAATCAGAATCAGGCCCTGTGGGCATAAACCTACTGTTTGTACCCGTGCACAGAGATCCGTCTGACTCAGGACCTGCCCCTCAATGTGCCTCACCTGATTTTCTGTTGACTTGCGTCTGGGGGATGATGATTTGGCAAGATGTGCACTCGTTTGTGTTCCTGATTGGATGGCTGAGGATGCAGATAACGCGTATCACCTTCCCCGTCTTCTTCACTTGGTCAGGGACATAACTGGGGTCACAGATTAACTGCTTACAGTATGCGATCTGCAACACAAGAGAAAGCCTTGCTTGTAACTATAGTAAGAACAAAACCCTAAGGGAACCGATGTATTCGGGGGGGGAAAGGGGGGGTCTATTATGAGAGCAATTAGGGCAGTTTTGTGGGGCAACAAAATGTACATAATTGAATGAAAATTTAACTAATGGGTTCTACCTTGCTGATCGCTTCAATAATCATTAAAGTAATCATTTTTGTGTTTGTATTGTGCCAAGCACTTATACACATGTGTATGTTGCTCTATGTAAGGAAGGTTTTGGAGACCTGTATCGCTCTGTTGGGGGGATTTAGCAAACCTTCTAAAGAGAAAAGTGGAGGTGTTGCCCATAGCAACCAATAATGTTCTAGTATGCACCAGACCAGTGGTACTCAAACTCAGTCTTCAGGACACAGTTCATGTTTTCCAGGTCACCAGGCAGGTGCACGGTGTGTCACCAACTGTCATATTTTAAAAGTCCACAAGTGACCCGGAAAACATGAACTGTGTGGGGTTCTGAGGACTGAATTTGAGAACCTGAGCACTAGCCAAATGGTAGTAGGAATGTGATTGGTTGCTATGGTAAACGCCTCCACTTGTCCTCTTTAGAAGGACTGATAAGTTTCCCCAGCTTAAAGGCCCTCATTCTGAGTTGATCACTAGCTGCCGTTGTTTGCTGCGTAGCGATCATTAAAAAAAACTGCAAAACTGCGCATGCGTCGCAATGCGCACGCGTGGTGTACGAGTACAAAGAGCATCGTGGTTTTGCACAGGTTCTAGTGACACTTTCAGTCGCACTGGCGAATGCAAGGAGATTGACAGGAAGTGGGAGTTTCTGGGTGGCAACTGACCGTTTTCTGGGAGTGTTTGGAAAAACGCAGGCGTGGCCGGACATTGCTGGGCGGGTATCTGACGTCAATACCGGGTCCTTCGTCGCAGCAATCATCGCACAGAATAAGTAACTACAGGGCTGGTCTTGTTTTGCACAAAATGTGTTTTCAGCCGCTCTGCTGCACAGGCGTTTGCACTCCTGCAAAGCAAAAATACACCCCCCCGTGGGCGGCGACTATGCGTTTGCACGGCTGCTAAAAGTAGCTAGCGAGCAATCAACTCGGAATGAGGGCCAAAATCTCTACAAGTCACAGCATGACTGTGGTAGCCTTTGATATTGCTTTACTGAACTTATACTGTGGGAATTATCAAATCTTGGAGAGAGATAAAGTGGAGAGAAAAAAAGTACCAACCAATCAGCTTCTAAGTGTCATTTTGCAGGCTATGGTATAAAAATTATAGCTGATTGGTTGCCGGGAGCATCTTCTCCACTTCATCTCTATCCAAGACTAGATAAATCTCTCCCATAGGGTGGGATGTACTAAGAGGAAAATCCGGCCAAAAAAATCCAAAACCTGAAGTTTTTGGAGTTTCGGACGCATTTCCCATATGTACCAAGCTCTAGAATGTAATACTTGCCGGAACTTGGAATGCATTGTTCTATAGATGGTGTTGCCCAATAGAAGCATCTGACCCGGTCTTAGTACATTAGAAAATGCGGTAAAACCCCCGATAATGGGGGGTTTTACCGCATTTTTCCCTCAGTACATCCCACCCAAAGAGTCACACCCATACCGAGCCCTAAAGTAAATTTACTGGGAGCTCTCATCAATGCTCCCCGGTCATTCTGAGCACATACAGGACCGGCGAGTAAAGCAAAGGCCTTGAGAGTGGGACCCGCAATTCACAGATCCCCCCCCCCCCCCCCCCATCGCACCACACCCTGTATTGGCCTCACCCATTTTAGGGAGGGCAGTTCAGTCCCTGATTACACCTGTTTTGTAAAGTGTGAGAGCAGCTGCCTCAGGAAGCTGGGTGGTGACACCTGCACCTATGTGTGTGTAGTGCGATGTAATATAAGGGATATAACAGGACCAGTGCAATAGATGCGGTAGATAATGGCTCACAGAGCACATGACAAGTTTAATACATCCTCACCTCTCCCTGGGACCGCACGCCAACCACCTTTCCCTTTTCCATTAGGATCTCATTTACGGGTTTATTGAGCATGTAAATTCCACCGTACAAAGCACTCAGCCTATGGGAGCAGATGGGAGACATGTGAAATCCACTATTTGTTCTGTACAAGGTAATTACATTTCTCAGTAGTCAACAGAGGTGTCAGGGGCTGCTTACAGACAAACACATCTCTAAACAGTTCAATATTTCTTCTGTGACTTTCTATCTTCTGGACATAATGGTAAAACCATGAAAACATTTACGTAATTTCCCCCAAATCTCTCTAAACAGGCGGAGAACTGCGACACTAGACCTGGGGTCCCCACACGACAGGGGCCATGAAAAACTAAAAAAGGTAATAAAAAGTTGGACTAAAGCAATAGTGAGGGGTGACTGAATACCAATAGGAACAGTAGCCTAAAGGGCCCTACACACTGGCCGATGTGTGCGGCCGATATCAGAATCAGAATCCGCTTTATTGGCCAGGTATACTTGCGTATACTAGGAATTTGTCTTCAGTTTGCTATACAACAGCAGCCAAGTAGGTAACAGATAAGCAGGAGGTGGGGGGGGGGGGGGGGGGGGGTAAGTAAAGTCACACAGATAGGTATACCGTAGGGACACCAGTGAGTTACATGTACGTCTAGTCAGTCAATGTTCAGCAGGCGGACCGCTTGGGGAAAGCAACATTTGAGGCTTCTGGTGGACCCGGAGAGGACGGCCCTGTAACGCCTGCCTGAAGGAAGCAAGTTAAACATGCTGTGGCCGGGGTGTAGCTGGTCTTTTACTATCTTCGTTGCCCGCTTTTTAGCTCTGGACAGGTACAGGTCCTGGACTGAGGGAAGGTCGGCCCCGATGATCTTCTCTGCGGTTCTGACCACCTTTTGGAGCCTGCATCTGTCCCTCGCGCTGGCGGAGCTGTACCATACGAGTATCGAGGAGCACAGTACCGACTCCACAATCGCGGAGTAGATAAGGAGCAGAAGCTTCTGTGGGATGTTGAACTTCCTTAGTTGCCTGAGGAAGAACAACCTCTGCTGCGCTTTCCCGACTGTGGCATCAGCGTTGGACCCCCATTTAAGGTCCCCGGAGATTATGGTCCCTAATGTTCAGTAATGAACGAGAAATTGTTCATATCTTTCAGTGTGTAGGCACCAACGATGAACGATGTGCGGCCCCGCGGTCGTTCATCGTTGGTGCCGTCTCGTTTATACCTGCAAGTCCATATTAGCATGCAGGGCTATGGGGCCGGGTGACGTCAGGGAGTAAAAAAAACTTCACTCCTCCCGTCACTCTCCCTCCCGCCGCCGGGTTGTTCGTCAGCCGTATCGCCCGTCAGGCACCTCGGCCAGTGTGTAGGGCCCATTACAGTTCCTTATTGGCCGACAAGGTCAGGTTCAGCTTCCACAGATGATGGATGAGCAGCCAATTGGGCATGTGACTATGTGAACCAATAGGAAGCCACAAGCAGAGAGCTTACGATTTCTTATTGGTGCACAGTCACAACGCTCAGGGAAAAACTGAGCTGATTGGTTGGTAGTTTATCTCTCTCCACGTCTTAGTACATCTGCCCCTTAATCTGGCTACGCTTCAAACTGTGTAAAAAAAAAAATACTGCATATAATTATGTATTAAGAGTATTTATAATATACCCTCCTTAAATGTCTGTCAATTGTGCACTAGGGCTGAAGGGTCCCGCTTACATGCAATGAGCAGGCTGGAGTAGTGAACGCCAAAAGGAGATCTGTGCCCTCCTGTCAGCTATTAAATTCCGCACCCTTGGGGTGGTAGATATGAGTGAGATGGGGAAGGGAGAAAGAGATAATAGAGACAGACAGGGGAGGAGAGATGGTGTGTGTAGGAGGAGGGATAGAGATGAGAGAGAGAAACGAGGGGAACAGATGGGGGGGTTGCATTGGGGGACAGATAAATGACTTAGCTAGCAACCCAGCAAATGATGGTTCCAAAATACCAGTCTGACACAGAATAGGAAGTAATGCGCTTTTCAGGACTTTCTGTGTGGTCCTTAGTGCCTCAGAACCGGTAACAAAATGAGATAAGAAATTTGTCATGTACAAGAGGTTCCAAAATAAATCTCATGAGGGCCACAGATGGCCGGCAGATGCTCAGTACTGCTCTATTCCATGCCCTCCCTCCCAGACGATGTGCTATGTGGAATGAGACGGTAGGATCTGATATTAATGACATGGCGGCATCTCACCTGGCAAAGCCCTGCGGCAGCTCACCCAGGCCATGCAGAGGGTACAGGTAAGGGCTTTTGCTGTATTTAGCCAGGGACTCACAATACAGCTTGATTCGGTTTATGGTCTCTAAACACGGCTGATCCAAGTAGCTGCAGTGGGAAAAACAGATTATCTCCTTTATCCCTGCGGACAGAGCCTCCTCTCTCACCCATCCACACTCGCTGCTCTCTCCTAGCCCAATCCTGTCTCCTGGTGGCTTCTTACAGCCTCCTGTCACCACTTTCTCTGATTTAGAGTGCGGCTGAATCCTGTTTCTAATGTATGGGTGCTTAAACTGAAATAAAGCCTGCCAGCATTTCCAAAACACTGCTTACACCAGCCCACCCAGGGCCGTTAAAGGTTTATTAGATACCTCTCAACCTGTGATGACCCCTCAGGTGCTCCCCTACTTCTTACATTCCATGGACCCCCGGGAGTGGTAGAGAAGAGTGATGTCAGTCTTTGTGATGCTGCCGGTTGCGGCTCATCCGTGGCTTGCTGTCTGGGGTGCACGCTGACTTCACAGTACAGCCCTGTGCACCCGGACTATCACTGACATGGTGGAGCAGCAGTCATCAGCGTCACTAGACCAGGTGGGAAGTGTGCAGGGCATGCTCAAGTTAATTTAGTTAATTAAGCAACATCCCCGCTTACCCATTGTCAGTCAATGAAAAAAAGCGTTTCCTTAATTTATATCACAGTTTTAAGTGCCCCCCGAAATGTTGACTCACTGGTTCACCTAATGGTATCATCTACCCTACCTTTGCCAAAATAATAAACCCCTGCCAGTAAAACCAGTCTCTACTCACTCGTCTGTCCTGTACAAGGCCAGGGCGTGACCAGTAAATGCCATGACCTCTGGACCTAGGTCAAATTTCCGATACAATTCCCGCATGGTCATTCTCTTGGGATCTATATCGTGATGGGTCTTGATGCGATGTTCATTAAAGTTCAAAACAAATAGTAAGAATTTACGGAAACGTCTCTTTTCGAACATACCCATTAAGTCTGGAACCAAAAAAAGCAGTATAAGTAAGGATGTGGATCCTGCAAAAGCAGATTGTAGTCAGCAGGTAGCCATTATGTAGATGTAGAGTGAGCTGAAGCACTTGGCACCTCAGTGATCTTACTACTAGGTTGCACCTAATGGATAAGATGCATACAGGGTCACCATTGAGGAAGTATAGGGATGCTGGTGTACAGAGCCCAGACTGACCAGGTGGGCTTATCATTGACCTGTCTACCCTGCTCCCTTAAATTAACATATCAAGTCAAAATAGGGAGTTAGCCGAGGAATGACATGGGAAAAGGGAAGCAAATTGTGAAGAGGTGTGATGGCATGTAAAGGGCAAGTGGGTAGGTTATGTTGGTATGTGGGGAGGTCTTATGGATGTGTATAGGATATGAAGGGAGATATTGTATTGTAGTATGTGTGGGGAATCTGGTGGAATATCAGGACGGTATGATGGGCCTGTGGGGATGTCTGATGGACATATTGGGATGTATGATGGACATCCCCATATGTCCATCATACATCCCAATATGTCATATGAAGAGGCCTTTGGGGCATTCAAAGAGGCATTAAGGGCACGTTAGGAGGTCTGAGTGGCATGCGGGAGAGTTTTAAAATACACGTGGGATCTAGTGCCCAGCCTGTATAATTTGTACTGGGCCCCACAATTTCTCACAGCAGCCTTAGCTGTACACTTTACAAAATGGCTGCCTGCACCTTCTACTCATGAAAAGAGGTTACATGTATTTTTAACAAGACAAATAGATGACAGAAGTTTTTGTACTTGTCCCCTCACCAGAGGCCAAGGCCTCTTCCTCTGTGCACGGCACCTTGTGGATCTTTCCAGCTTTGTACACGTAACTTCCATCCACCACCTTGAAATCGATATATCGGGTCACTTCTGTGTATAGAAGCAACTTCACCAGCTGCCCTAACAGGAGTAGAAGGAAGAGCAGAGACCTTGAGATAGAGCCCAATGCAAAATTAATGGACCAGCGTTCATTCAATAACTACAACCAGACACTTATCTATGGTTATTCCTTCTCCACAGACATTTTATATGGGAGTTACAGATAATGGAATACATACTGTTAAATCATACTCTCACTACTCTACTGGGTGCAAGCGAAGTCTCTTGATAATAAACATTGGGGCAGGTATTAACCTGGAGAAGGGATATAGAAATTATGGGCCAGATGTACTAACCTGGAGAAGGCATAAGGAAGTGATAAACCAGTGATATGTGCAAGGTGATAACGCACCAGCCAATCAGTTCCAATATGTAAATTAACAGTGAGGAGCTGATTGGCTGGTGTGTTTATCACCTTGCACATATCACTGGTTTATCACTTACTTATGCCTTCTCCAGGTTAATACATCTGCCCCACAGTGTAAATGCAAGGTGATAACGCACCAGCCAATCATTACGCATTTGAAAAATGACAGTTAGGAGCTGATTGGCTGGTGCGTTATCACCTTCCACTTATCACTGCTTTATCCCTTCTTTATACCTCCTCCAGGCTTAATACATCTGCCCCATTGTGAATTACAAAACAAGAGAAGTGTCCAAGCTTCCACTTATAATTTTACAGAATGTACTTGATAACTGCTACCTCAAAGTCAATTGGTTGCTATGGGCAACTTCTCTACCTGTCCACTCTTTTCACTGTTTGATACATCTCCCCCTAAGTTACTCCCTTACCATTGGCCATAAGAAATTTGGGTACGAGATCGACATTCCATTCTCTGCCTCTACCCATGGGCTCTGGAGGACCAATCACATTAAACCTTCGATATAGCTGGGGGGAAAAAATAGAGAAAAGTGACATGAATTCCAATCGACAACAAGGCTCATCTACAAACCGCAGAATATTGTATAGACATCAGCTTCTGTAGTCACATAATTACACTTAAGTTAATATACATAGGTGGTCATTCCGAGTTGATCGCTCGCTAGCAGTTTTTAGCAGCCGTGCAAACGCTAAGCCGCCGCCCACTGGGAGTGTATTTTAGCTTAGCAGAAGTGCGAACGACAGGATCGCAGAGCGGCTACAAAATAAAATTTGTGCAGTTTCAGAGTAGCTTCAGACCTACTCCTAGCTTGCGATCACTTCAGACTGTTCAGTTCCTGTTTTGACGTCACGAACACGCCCTGCGTTCGCCCAGCCACGCCTGCGTTTTTCCTGGCACGCCTGTGTTTTTCAGAACACTCTCTGAAAACGGTCAGTTGACACCCAGAAAAGCCCACTTCATGTCAATCAGTCTGCGGCCAGCAGTGCGACTGAAATACTTCACTAGACCTTGTGTGAAACTACATCGTTCATTGCAATAGTACAACGTGCGTGCGTGCATTGCGCCAAATACACATGCGCAGAAGTGCTGATTCTATGCCTGATCGCTGCGCAGCGAACGGAAGCAGCTAGCGATCAACTCGGAATGACCCCCCCATAGTGCAGAGTTAACCTGAAATTTGACTGCATTTGTTTTAAAAAACAAAACAAAAACTGTTCTCTTCCTGAACCATTAGACAGCTATAGACCCTATTACATACATTTAAACAATGTTAATACATAACCATCATGGCCTAATAAGGTTTTGAAGTAGGTCAAAAAGCTAAAACTGCAGTCAGGCTGCCGTGGCATCACTGACTCTGTATATACTGTATATGGGTGTACCTACTGAATTAGCAGCATTAGTGGTATTTGAGTGGGCTCATCAAGACACCTCAGCAACCAGGCCCCAAGGCCCTTATTGCATCACATCTTCTCTGAGCACTAGAGGAGGAGACTAGAGAGGTGTCCACGGATAGCAGGAATCTTACTGACCTACTTGTTGTATGGATGGTCACGGACACCTCACAACATCTGAAGCCCCAGAATGATATGCAAGTGAGCACATTCTAAGGCTTCAAAATGACATTCTGCTCAGAGGGGAGGAACCGACAGAGAGGGGGATGCTAGGAAGGGTGACCTTCACTAGAAACAACATAATGCTATGGAGCACTCAAATTTCTAGGTAGGTCCCTGACGCAGGACAAGCCTGCAAATGTGTTACTCACACTCTGCCTGCTCAGGCAGAGATGCTTCTACCTTAACAAGGCAACCTGCTATAGAGGAGTAACAAAGCATGATGGAAATACTTAGTGAAGTATAAACATTTGAGCTATTTCAGGAGTATTTCTGCACTGAGCAATATGCAGCCTTTATCATATGTCAAGGTCAGACAGCGGCTTTGCAGCATGAAATGGAAAGTTACAAATATTCTGTCCATGGTCTGGTGAGCAACTGGATAATAAACTAGGAATATTTGTCATAGGCTTGCGCAAGTAGGAAATTTCTTAGGATGATTATAAAGTACCCACCTCTTCCAGTGGCGTGATCGACGCACTTTCTCCTCCATAGTAGTTATTCCGATCTATATGCAAAACTTTTTTTCCATTAACAGACATTATCCCCGACAGCACGCATTCCTAAGGATAAATGGATGGAGAATCTTTATTATTAAAATACTAATATTTTGGACCCATCATTGGCTGAGTGTTCTGTAGTGCTCTCCCCCCCCCCCCCCCCCTTCTCACATCTCCCCCTGTTATTCTCTTTTCCTCCCATACTTCCCCCTCCCCCATCTTTCAATGGGGGTAATTCCAAGTTGATCGCAGCAGTAATTTTGTTAGCCGTTGGGCAAAACCATGTGCACTGCAGGTGGGGCAGATATAACATGTGCAGAGAGAGTTAGATTTGGGTGGGGTGTGTTCAATCTGCAATCTAATTTGCAGTGTAAAAATAAAGCAGCCAGTATTTACCCTGCACAGAAACAATATAACCCACCCAAATCTAACTCTTTCTGCACATGTTACATCTGCCCCCCCCCCTGCAGTGCACATGGTTTTGCCCAACTGATAACAAAATTCCTGCTGCGATCAACTTGGAATTACCCCCCATGTTGGGTCAGGGTAGCTGTGTCTCTACCAGAGGGGAAGCATGGTGCATGTGTGCAGTGTCCATTGCACATGTGCTAGACACACACCATGGGAGATTATATAATAGATAACACTAATCTGGCCACTAGGGGGCAATGTTCTATTGTATACATTTGGGCACTAAGGGGGGGTCTATGTACTAAGCCTCGGGAGAGAAAAAGTGGGCGGAGATAAAGTACCAGCCAATCAACTCCTGTCATTTTTCAAACCCAGCCTATGACATGGTAGTTAGGAGGTGATTGGTTGGAACGTTATCTCTGTACACTTTGGGGGTCATTCCGAGTTGATCATAGCTGTGCTAAATTTAGCACAGCTACGATCAGGCACTCAGACATGTGGGGGGGATGCCCAGCTCAGGGCTAGTCCGCCCCGCATGTCAGTGCCGGCCCCCTTTCCCCGCAGAAATGCAAAAGCATCGCACAGCGACAATGCTTTTGCATTTGAGGAGTAACTCCCGGACAGTGCAGCTCCGGCGGCTGGCCGGGGGAGAACCTCTTCACTGCCCGGGTCGCAGCGGCTGCGGCCCCCCCCCCCCAACGGTCCGGCCACGCCTGCGTTGGCCGGATTGCGCCCCCTAAACGGCAGCTTAACGCCACCGTTCAGCCCCCTCCCGCCCAGTGACTGATTGACAGGCAGAGTTGGTCGCTAGGCCTTCGTCCGTCTGGCATGCAGTTCCGACCCAATCGCTGTGCTGCGATAAACTGCAGCGAGCGATCAGGTCGGAATGACCCCCTTTATCTCTCTCAAAGGCTTTAGTACATAGACTTGTACATAGCAGAGCTCAGTTATACTACATGAGAGGGCCCTGTCACAGAGCAGTGACGCTTCTTCAGTTGTAAGTGGAGATATGATTGAAATGTGTAAGTATCGCCCGAACGTTAGTTCTGGACCATGGGGGTAATTCCAAGTTGATCGCAGCAGGATTTTTGTTAGCAGTTGGGCAAAACCATGTGCACTGCAGGAAGGGCAGATATAACATGTGCAGAGAGAGTTAGATTTGGGTGTGGTGTGTTCAATCTGCAATCTAATTTGCAGTGTAAAAATAAAGCAGCCAGTATTTACCCTGCACAGAAACAATATAACTCACCCAAATCTAACTCTCTCTGCACATGTTATATCTGCCCCCCCTGCAGTGCACATGGTTTTGCCCAACTGCTAAAAAATGTCCTGCTGCGATCAACTTGGAATTACCCCCATTGTGCTAATGTTAGATCGCATGCAATCTAACGTTAAAGCACCTCATCGTAAGCAACAAAGCCAGCTCTTACCTGCTGCAGGTAAGATCTGAAAACCCTACTTACAACCCCCAGGAGTGTCCCGGAGATCGTAATCGTAAGTGGACCACACACACAATGTGACCCACACACTTGCAATACGTCGGCCAAAAGGCACAATATCGTTCTAGTGTAAGGGCACCTCAGTCACTCTGATCCTGATATACCCTATTCCAAACAGTCAGAGAATACGCCTGCATGCACGGTCATTTACTCCTAATTTGCATTGTTATCCAGGTGAGAATGCATTGGGTGTTCCTTCCGAAAGCTTTCCCCTTTTAGTATACCAAATCAAACCATATTTGCCGAATCACGTCAATAATAAATTAAGAGGGAAGTCCAGAAACAGAGCATTTTGTACCTAGTGGGGCGGGTCATGTTGGAGGGTATGACGTAATCGCCCCCCCGCCCCCCCCCCCCCCCCCCCCCGCCCCAATTGAGGGTTGTGTGCAGCTGCAGTGGGGTGCAGGCAGGTAGCGGCTGGCCAGGAGACTTGCCCACTCTTCTGGGGGGCCAGGAGTGCTACCCGGTTTTTTAAGAGCCTCCCAGCCATTCCGGGAGAGTAGGCACGTATGATTCAAACTAAGTTTACTTCTTTTCACATCGCAGCCTTAAAAAGTGTGGTTCTTTTCAGGACCATTCACTGTTACAGCACAACCACAGACCTAGTTTCAGAAAAGCCATGCCACCAACAACAACAAAAAACGATCTAGTCTGGGTCGCAGCTCCTCAGCTAGAAGTAAAAGAGTGGCAAGACGTGAGGAGACTTCAGAAGAAATATAAGCATGCTTGGCAGCTCAACAAGAGAGACAAGCAGGTACTCGATGCATGGCTAGCTCGCCAATCTGCTGATGCTGCTAGACCTGCAGATCAGGGCCATGGAGTCCTCAGCTGTAAAACACATGAGTCAACCGATGCTGTTAGACATGCAGCCTCAAAGGACATGGGGTCGGCAGCTGGAAGACAAACACGTCAGTCGATCAAGGCTGCACAAACGGCTACATCCAGGGCCATTTGTAGGGGCAGCCAGCCGCGCAGTCACACATGGCTCCTGTCTGCCCCTGACCCCCGCTGTCCACTGACATCACGCAGCCGCTAGAGACCTATTGCCTGGAAACAGCCCTGCATGGAATCCCCAGCTGTAAGACAAATCCTCCAGTCAGCCAATGCTGTACAAACTGTAGCCACGAAAGCCATGGAGTCCCCAGCAGCAACACAAATTCGACAATCTATTAATGCTGTAAGAATGGCAGATCTCAGATAAAAACCATGGCGAGACTTTAAACATGCTGCATTTTACTATGATGCAAATATCCAGTATGAGATGCACCCTAAGGTATATATTGGGAACATGCCAGGCAATGCGTGCACTGCAGGACCAAGACACAGGGCAGAGAAGCACCTGGTATGTCTTGCAAGGACAATGTAGAAAACTGAAGGCTGCAGATATACATCAAGGTCATTCTTCAACCCGGCCAATGACAGGTATCTAATCTAGTGCTGCTCTGCATAGCAGAGTGTGAATACAGTAAAGTGGAGAGCCTGGGGCAGCCCAAAATCTCCATGAGTGATGGGCACAACCCCAGAGTGATGAAAATGGGGTATGCCCCTTCCCCGTGGGGCCATGCCAACCTTTCATGCATGCGTCTTCGGCACAAGCAGAGGTGTCCCGTCTTCTAATGTTGGAAGACATGCTAACAGTTCAGGTTTTAATGCTTGCGCACAGATGGTATAATCAAACGGACTGAGGTACTAATTAAATGGCCACCTGCGCTTAAACATGGATATCCTTAAAACCTGGAATGTTAGGGTGCATTGAGTCCTGAGATTGGGAACCACTGCCGTTTTCTTTTCAAATGCAGGTCATTATGTGCATCTGACTGCTTTTAGATACAATCTCTATGAGGATATTCACAACCATTGCTTTCATTAAAGATGTTCCAACGTGTGTAACCCAGAGCAATCCCAATATCTGATAAGCAGGGCCAGATTAACAATGGGGCGGATGGAGCTACAGCTCCAGGCCCCAGATAAAAATAGGCCCATCACCATGACGGTATGATGATGATTAACTACGCAGCTGATCACATGGTTGCCATAAATGATAAGAATTAAAATAATATTTTTCATTTCCTCACAAAGTGATGCTATTTTTCTACTTTTACATATTTTGGGAGACATTGGGGCTTCTAGTGCAGGGAGTGTACATCCCTGTATGTCACTGGCCACACCCACATAACATTAGCCACACCTCCTCAACTTCTCACAATAGGCCCTTGATCATTTTCAGCCTCAGGCCCATGTGGACGTTAATCTAGCCCTGCTGATAGAAATACAAATACATGTGACCAGATCATTGGGACAGGCTGGTTAATATGGACGGCAGATAAGGAGAAGGCTGTGTGGCTGACTATACCTGCACTTGACAGATAAGAGTTAATAACTAATTAGTTGCTATAGTTTCAGTGCAGGTTTGCACCTGTCAGCAACGCTAGTAATTAATTCCCTGAGTGAGCTCAGTAAATGATAGGCTGGAGACTCGGGGAGATTTGTCAAAGCTTAAGGGCGGTACTCACGGAGCGATCGCTGCTTAAAATCTATGCAATCTGACTAGATTGCTTAGATTTTAAGCGTGATCGCTTAGTGTGTACCCCTACAGCGATAGCGATGTGCAGCCCCGTGCATCGCTATCGCTGTTGCTAGATTGGCCTGCATGCAGGCCAATCTAGCAGGTCGCTCATTTCACCCGCTGGGTGAAATGAGCGCCCCACCCCATCTCCCCCCGCACGCTCAGCATACATCTCTCCCACATTGGCCCGTCAATATGGGCCTTTAGAGCAGAGGTTCCAAAGCATGGTCCTCGAGTCACCCTAATAGTCCAGGTTTTAAGTTTACATACAGTACCTCCCAACATGACCCTCTCCAGTAGGGACAGAAAGCTCTGCTCCTGTACTTCCCTCTTAATTTATGATAGCCATCACCTGTGCTGAGACACCTTTCTTATCCATAAAACACAGGTGACTGCAATCATACATTAGGAGAAAAGTCCAGAAGCAGAGCATGTTGGGAGGTATGAGTATATCCATGCTTAGCTATAGGTGACTTCATTAGCACCTCAGTCAAGTTGATTTAACAATCTGTGTTGAGCCATGGATATACTTAAAACCTGGTCCTCAAGTCACCCTAACTGTCCAAGTTTGGCTTAAGCTGGGCACACACTGGAGCGATATTGGCCCGGCTTGCCATCTCACAATGACAAATTGCCCGCATTGCTCAATTTGTAAGTTTGATTGCGTGCTCCCGCGGTTGCTAGCAACGGACACTAGGCTTAATGTGCTGCACATCAAACCAAGAAATATCGCTAGCGAACTTGTTAATGCTGATAATGGACGAAACATGATCGTTCTAATGTGTACACAGCGGTTCCGGTATGAATGGTCGACCATGTTATGGTCGACAGTCATTAGGTCGACCACTATTGGTCGACATTGACATGGTCGACATGGACACATAGTCGACACATGAAAATGGTCGACACATGAAAATGGTCGACACATGAAATGGTCGACATGAGTTTTTTAACTTTTTTTTGTGTCGTTTTTTGCGTAAAGTGACTGGGAACCCCAATTAGTGCACCGCGTCCCCTCGCATGGCTCGCTTCGCTCGCCATGCTTCGGGCATGGTGCCTTCGCTCCGCTACCGCTTCGCTCGGCACACTTTACCATTCCAATCGTAGTCCATGTGGATCGTAAAGTATGGAAAAGTTCCCCAAAAGAAAAAAAAAAAAAGTTAAAAAACTCATGTCGACCTTTTCATGTGTCGACCTTTCATGTGTCGACCATGTGTCCATGTCGACCATGTCAATGTCGACCAATAGTGGTCAACCGAATGACTGTCGACCATAACATGGTCGACCATGTGAACGGATACCGTACACAGCATGGGGGATGAAAGGCATTCTTTCCGATGTGGGAACAAATGCCCATCACTCCAGTGTGTACCCAGCTTTAAAGATAAAGTGGAGAGAGATAAAGTACCAACCAATCAGCTCCTGTCATTTTTCAAACATAGCCCACAACATGGCAGGTAAGAGGCTAGGAGCTGATTGACTGCTAGTTTCTCTCTCCACTTTATCTCTCTCCAAAACTTAGTACATATAAACCCCTTTTTCGCTCTCTCCACTAGATCACTCGCCAATGCTTAGTACATACACCCCAAAGTACCAACCAATCACCTCCTGTCACTTTGCAAACGCCTATACAGTGACAGACACTGATTGGTTGGCACATCTTCTCTTTCCACTTTATCTCTTTCGAAGTTTGGACAAATCTCCCTCTCAATTTCCAAATGCCGCCTTACCCATTGGGTCAAAAATAAATTTCCTTCAAAATGAGGCAAGATGGCTGCCCCCTTTGTGTGTACAGTAGGTGATGGTGCACTTTAAACATCCAGCACAATGGCTCATATATTCTGGGTAATGGAAGATTGATCACTGTGATATATTCCCCCCCCTCCAGGAATGATGTTATTTACCTACTATACACTCTAAGGGCTGAAGTTTGATGGTAATATGGGAAGCAGTTAGCTTTCCGATGGTTGGGATCCCGGCGGTCGATATACCGACGCAGGGATCCCGAAGGAAGCTGCAATCCCGGCGTCTAGATACAGACGAAACACGGGATACCGGCATCACAATACCGAAAGCCGGAATCATGAACGTACATCCAGCGGGACGCGCTGGCGTCCTGCCTCGTGGGGTGGGAGGTTAGGTTTAGGCAGGAGAAGAGGGGGTTAGGGTGCCGGGCCGGGTAAATTAGGAACCGGGGAGGGAGGGTTAGGGTTAGGCACTTAGAAGGTAAAGTTAGGGTTAGGCACCGAGCGAGGAAGGTTAGGTTTAGGCACCCACAAGGGAGGGTTAAGGTAGGGGGCAGAAGAGGGTTAGGGTACTTTAGAGGGGGCTGTCGGGATTCTGACGGACGGGGTGCCACTGTCGGTATCCTGACCGCCAGCATCTAGTCCATCAGGAAATTATACCGAACCCGGTAATATAATTACTTTTCTATTAGTGTTTAAGCTTTTACAGTTTAACACCTTATCTCATTCTTTGTGAATAGGAAAGATCAGACAGATGTGAACGGAAGCTGCAGTATAAAGCGTTATGTCTGGAGAGGTGTAATTTCCAGGTTTGAATCTGTGGAATGCTTAGCGAGCAGGCCCTGTGGTGCTTCTGTTGTGATGAAGAAAATAAGGCTAATCCTGCTTCCCTGACATACTAGATTGATATATAAGCCACCGATTGGTGACAGTGCCTCAATCCTCCTAGCCGCTTAAATCTGACAGCTTTGCTGATCTGCCAGTGATGTCAGCTGGTGCAGCTGTGCGTAGAAATGAATTTACGTGACACATGAGTGACTGTAACTGGCCGCATCACAGGGAACACAATCCTGGAAGTATCACTGACCTGAAGTTTTTTTAATAGAAAGGAACCAATATAATATGAAGACACAGCAGCAAGACTGATGTATTATGTGTAAGTATTACCTTCCTGCTGCCTGCCTCCATCTGTACGGCAAGCATGTATCTTAGCACAGTGCTCCGCAGACTCAGTCCTCAAGGCACCCTGACAGTCCAGATTTCAGGTATCACCATGTTTGAGCACAGATGGTTAAATCTAAATTACTGAGGGTCCGATTCAGTGGTGGATGCTATGCCGCTGTTTGCGGATTTGGGCGATATGTTTTGCACTGCGCACATGCCTGAGTTGCGCTGCGCGTGTGTCCTGATGGGTGACCGTGGATTTGGGTGCAGAATAATTGACAGCCAGTGAGTGATTGTGGGAGGGACTGCACTGGGGGGAAGGTGTGGCTAGTCAAACGCAGGTGTGATGTGACAGTTTCAGGGGCGTGTCTTGGTACGCAGATGTAAAGGCGCCGGTGTATTACTTCTATAGGATTGTTCAGCTGATCAATGGTGCAACTGATGTGTGCCCAATATTGGGCCTTTGCACGCACATGGCGGATTTGAGATGCCACCAACCTCTTTAGGGTGACTTGAGGACCAAGTTCAGGACCACATCCTCACCCAACTGTCATGTGGTGTATATTTCATGAATCCATTTTAAAGTGGCTAACCCGATCAAATTTACCAAGAAGTCAGTAACAAGAATTTTTTTTTACAACACCCCCCCCCCCTCCAAAAAAAGACGACGACAAGGTGAATAATAATAGATTCAATACTGCACATGCACATGCCATCTTAATCACTTTGATATTATTGAAAACTCTTCCAGGTTTTTTGTCATGAGAAATGCAGATACCCATTCAGGGGCGGCTCTTACACCTGAAACACCAGAAAAATGGTCGTGTTTCTTATGGAAATAAGCAGAGCCTGAATAAGATGCCATGGGACCAGAGGCAAAACACTGATTTGTCCCACCTCCCTACATCCCTACATCTGGTAAAGAAACACACATAAAAATAAAAGTCATCTGGCCCCTCAGTGCCCTTGGAGAGCAGGAGCCTAGGTTGCCCAATGGATAATATGACTCTGCGCCTGACAAGCGTTTTCATATTCTAAACAGAACTAACAAACAAAAGCAAAAACACAAAACAAAACAAAAAAACAGTAAAATTTGATTGTTTGATATGCAACAGAGGAGAGGACATTGGGGGTCATTCCGAGATGATCGTAGAGGTGCTAATTTTAGCACAGCTACGATCATTCACACTGACATGTGGGGGGACGCCCAGCACAGGGCTATCCCGCCCCACATGTCAGTGCCGACCCCCCCACCCCCACCCCACAGAAGTGCAAAGGCATCGCACAGCGGCGATGCCTTTGCACTTCAAGAGTAGCTCCCGACCAGCGCAGCTTTAGCATGCTGGCCGGGAGCTACTCCTCTCTCCCCGGCCCGCAGCGGCTGCGTGTGACGTCACGCAACTGCTGCGGCCCGCCCCCCCCCCTCCGTTCGGTCCGGCCACGCCTGCGTTGGCCGGACAGCGCACACGAAGTGGTGGCTAAATGCTGCCGTTCAGCCCCCCCCCCCCAACCCAGCTACTGCCTCTGTCTGTCATGCGCCGGCGCATGCGCAGTTCTGACCCGATCGCACCGCTGCGGTAAACTGCAGCGGTAAACTGCAGTGTGCGATCGGGTCAGAATGACCCCCATTACCCCTGTGCCCAGGGACAAGCCTGGCTGGGGTGGGGGGGGGGGGGGGCGGCAGGATGGCCCATACAACAGTAGTGACTTGGGGCTGCTGCCAGCCTGCGGCCACACCGTGTGTGTGTACATCCCTGGTATCCTGGAGGCAGGCTGAGAATGCACCCTGGCCAGCAGCCAGGCCCTAGTAAATGACTGGTAGCATGCTGATTGGTGGATGGCACAGGAAATTTGCCTGTCTCAGTACCTAATATATGACTGGTAGCATGCTGATTGGTGGATGGCCCAGGCAATTCACCAGTCTCAGTGGTGGAAGTCTGCACGCATTGATTGGTGGATGGCTGGAGCTAGCCACCAATCAGAGCGCAGGAATCTGTAATTGCGTGAAGAAATAATGAGGGGCCACAGCAGGGGCGTCACTATGTGTCTGTGCAGGGCAGCCATCAGGGGGGACTGTGGGGACTGGTGTCCCAGGCCCTTACAGAGAGGGGGGCCCACCCCTGGCTCCTACCACCAATGCCTGTACAGCTGCACCAGTCTGTGAATCAACAGCAGGCTGATGCGCAGGTAGGACTTTTAAAACAAACCTTCCTTGCACATTAGATCTCTGTGAACCATTCCTGTAGGTCCGCAACACTCCACCTATATGTAACGTCACAATGTATGACATCACATAGGGGTGGAGCAGTGCGTCAGAATTTTCATTTTTGGGAGGGAGGGGCCCTGTCTATTTTATCAGTTCCGGACCCCACAATTTCTTATGGCAGCCATGCGTGTGTGACACCTGGTGTGGAGTAAATATCCCCGCATGCACCAAAATTGCGCACCGGCAAAAAGGGGACATGGCACTTTGAAACCGTCTGACACTTTCACAGACAGAAAACCTCTCTCATGACATAATCCATGTACTCCGCATTGTCCAGAACGAGAATACGACACTGGTGAGCGACATTCATTTTTATGCTTGATATTTGTTTGAAGAGGTTACATTTACTGAGGGCTTTTAATTTAAATTTACATATATTAATTTAGGGGATATAATTACATGTTCAGCATTTATTTGGACAATTAAAAATTAGTTAGCGTTATATCAATATTAAGATTTTAATTGAATATTGGGGTCACAACAATATGAAAGGTTTATTGGTGCATGATATTGACTATTACATATGGTATGTCCTACCAGTGAATGTAAAAGGCAGCCCTAGGGCCACATGTGGCCCTAAAAACCTTGACTTGTGGCCCCCAGCTCCTTCCTTCTTTATTACGGTTTGCCATAGTTTGTAAAACTTTGCTGCCTACCAATATGCTATTACAGGTAGGTGTCTCTATCTTTGATTAACTATGTTGTTGTAAGTTATACCGTAATGAAAGGTTTGAGGATAAGCCATGCGGCCCCTGTAGTGTGGCAGGACGCCTGGCGGCCCCTGTAGTGTGGCATGATGCCTGGCGGCCCCTGTAGTGTGGCATGATGCCTGGCGGCCCCTGTAGTGTGGCATGATGCCTGGCGGCCCCTGTAGTGTGGCAGGACGCCTGGCGGCCCCGGTAGTGTGGCATGACGCCTGGCGGCCCCTGTAGTGTGGCAGGACGCCTGGCGGCCCCGGTAAAGTGGCAGGATACCTGGCGGCCCCGGTAGTGTGGCAGGACGCCTGGCGGCCCCGGTAGTGTGGCAGGACGCCTGGTGGCCCCGGTAGTGTAGCAGGACGCCTGGCGGCCCCTGTAGTGTAGCAGGACGCCTTGCGGCCCCTGTAGTGTAGCAGGACGCCTTGCGGCCCCTGTAGTGTAGCAGGACGCCTTGCGGCCCCTGTAGTGTAGCAGGACGCCTTGCGGCCCCTGTAGTGTAGCAGGACACCTGGCGGCCCCTGTAGTGTAGCAGGACACCTGGCGGCCCCTGTAGTGTAGCAGGACACCTGGCGGCCCCTGTAATGTAGCAGGACACCTGGAGGCCCCTGGAGTGTAGCAGGACACCTGGCGGCCCCTGTAATGTAGCAGGACACCTGGAGGCCCCTGTAGTGTAGCAGGACACCTGGAGGCCCCTGGAGTGTAGCAGGACACCTGGAGGCCCCTGGAGTGTAGCAGGACACCTGGCGGCCCCTGTAATGTAGCAGGACACCTGGAGGCCCCTGGAGTGTAGCAGGACACCTGGGGGCCCCTGGAGTGTAGCAGGACACCTGGCGGCCCCTGTAATGTAGCAGGACACCTGGAGGCCCCTGGAGTGTAGCAGGACACCTGGAGGCCCCTGGAGTGTAGCAGGACGCCTTGCGGCCCCTGTAGTGTAGCAGGACACCTGTCAGTGTGCTGAGTCTCATTTACTTGGTGAAGACAGAAATGATATTAAGATAACAATGTAACTATTAACATCAATGTAACAACTGTCCATCACACCCTTCACTTCCACGCCAGCCTTGTGTCCTATAAGACGCTGCTAAAACCTACGGTTGATAAAATAAGAATTTACTTACCGATAATTCTATTTCTCGGAGTCCGTAGTGGATGCTGGGGTTCCTGAAAGGACCATGGGGAATAGCGGCTCCGCAGGAGACAGGGCACAAAAGTAAAGCTTTCCGATCAGGTGGTGTGCACTGGCTCCTCCCCCTATGACCCTCCTCCAAGCCAGTTAGGTACTGTGCCCGGACGAGCGTACACAATAAGGGAGGAATTTTGAATCCCGGGTAAGACTCATACCAGCCACACCAATCACACCGTACAACTTGTGATCTAAACCCAGTTAACAGTATGATAACAGCGGAGCCTCTGAAAAGATGGCTCACAACAATAATAACCCGATTTTTGTAACTATGTACAAGTATTGCAGATAATCCGCACTTGGGATGGGCGCCCAGCATCCACTACGGACTCCGAGAAATAGAATTATCGGTAAGTAAATTCTTATTTTCTCTATCGTCCTAGTGGATGCTGGGGTTCCTGAAAGGACCATGGGGATTATACCAAAGCTCCCAAACGGGCGGGAGAGTGCGGATGACTCTGCAGCACCGAATGAGAGAACTCCAGGTCCTCCTTAGCCAGGGTATCAAATTTGTAGAATTTAGCAAACGTGTTTGCCCCTGACCAAGTAGCTGCTCGGCAAAGTTGTAAAGCCGAGACCCCTCGGGCAGCCGCCCAAGATGAGCCCACCTTCCTTGTGGAATGGGCATTTACATATTTTGGCTGTGGCAGGCCTGCCACAGAATGTGCAAGCTGAATTGTATTACACATCCAACTAGCAATAGTCTGCTTAGAAGCAAGAGCACCCAGTTTTTTGGGTGCATACAGGATAACAGCAAGTCAGTTTTCCTGACTCCAGCCGTCCTGGAACATATTTTCAGGGCCCTGACAACATCTAGCAACTTGGAGTCCTCCAAGTCCCTAGTAGGTGCAAGGCACCACAATAAGCTGGTTCAGGTAAAACACTGACACCACCCTAGGGAGAGAACTGGGGACGAGTCCGCAGCTCTGCCCTGTCCGAATGGACAAACAGATATGGGCTTTTTTGAGAAAAAACCACCAATTTGACACTCGCCTGGTCCAGGCCAGGGCCAAGAGCATGGTCACTTTTCCTGTGAGATGCTTCAAATCCACAGATTTGACTGGTTTTAAACCAATGTGATTTGAGGAATCCCAGAACTACGTTGAGATCCCACAGTGCCACTGGAGGCACAAAAGGGGGTTTTATATGCAATACTCCCTTGACAACTTCTGGACTTCAGGAACTGAAGCCAATTCTTTCTGGAAGAAAATCGACAGGGCCGAAATTTGAACCTTAATGGACCCCAATTTGAGGCCCATAGACACTCCTGTTTGCAGGAAATGCAGGAAACGACCGAGTTGAAATTTCTTTGTGGGGCCTTCCTGGCCTCACACCACGCAACATATTTTCGCCACATGTGGTGATAATGTTGTGCGGTCACCTCCTTTCTGGCTTTGACCAGGGTAGGAATGACCTCTTCCGGAATGCCTTTTTCCCTTAGGATCCGGCTTTCCACCGCCATGCCGACAAACGCAGCTGTGGTAAGTCTTGGAACAGACATGGTACTTGCTGAAGCAAGTCCCTTCTTAGCGGCAGAGGCCATAAGACCTCTGTAAGCATCTCTTGAAGTTCCGGGTACCAAGTCCTTCTTGGCCAATCCGGAGCCATGAGTATAGTTCTTACTCCTCTACGTCTTATAATTCTCAGCACCTTAGGTATGAGAAACAGAGGAGGGAACACATACACCGACTGGTACACCCACGGTGTTACCAGAACGTCCACAGCTATTGCCTGAGGGTCTCTTGACCTGGCGCAATACCTGTCCCATTTTTTGTTCAGACGGGACGCCATCATGTCCACCTTTGGTATTTCCCAACGGTTTACAATCATGTGGAAAAAACTTCCCGATGAAGTTTCCACTCTCCCGGGTGGAGGTCGTGCCTGCTGAGGAAGTCTGCTTCCCAGTTTCCATTCCCGGGATGAAACACTGCTGACAGTGCTATCACATGATTTTCCGCCCAGCGAAAAGTCCTTGCAGTTTTTGCCATTGCCCTCCTGCTTCTTGTGTCGCCCTGTCTGTTTACGTGGGCGACTGCCGTGATGTTTTTCCCACTGGATAAATACCGGCTGACCCTGAAGCAGAGGTCTTGCTAAGCTTAGAGCATTATAAATTTACCCTTAGCTCCAGTATATTTATGTGGAGAAAAGTCTCCAGACTTGATCACACTCCCTGGAAATTTTTTCCCTGTGTGACTGCTCCCCAGCCTCTCGGGCTGGGCTCCGTGGTCACCAGCATCCAATCCTGAATGCCGAATCTGCGGCCCTCTAGAAGATGAGCACTCTATAACCACCACAGGAGAGACACCCTTGTCCTTGGATATAGGGTTATCCGCTGATGCATCTGAAGATGCGATCCGGGCCATTTGTCCAGCAGATCCCACTGAAAAGTTCTTGCGTGAAATCTGCCGAATGGAATTGCTTCGTAGGAAGCCACCATTTTTACCAGGACCCTTGTGCAATGATGCACTGTTTTTAGGAGGTTCCTGACTAACTCGGATAACTCCCTGGCTTTCTCTTCCGGGAGAAACACCTTTTTCTGGACTGTGTCCAGAATCATCCCTAGGCACAGCAGACGTGTCGTCGGATCAGCTGCGATTTTGGAATATTTAGAATCCACCCGTGCTGTTGTAGCAGTATCCGAGATAGTGCTACTCCGACCTCCAACTGTTCCCTGGACTATGCCCTTATCAGGAAATCGTCCAAGTAAGGGATACTTAAGACGCCTTTTCTTCGAAGAAGAATCATCATTTCGGCCATTACCTTGGTAAAGACCCGGGGTGCCGTGGACAATCCAAACGGCAGCGTCTGAAACTGACAGTGACAGTTCTGCACCACGAACCTGAGGTACCCTTAGTGAGAAGGGCAAATTTGGGACATAGAGGTAAGCATCCCTGATGTCCCGGGACACTATATAGTCCTCTTCTTCCTGGTTCGTTATCACTGCTCTGAGTGACACCATCTTGATTTGAACCTTTGTAAGTGTTCAAAAAATTTTTTTTTTAGAATAAGTCTCACCTAGCCTTCTGGCTTCAGTACCACAATATAGTGTGGAAAAATACCCCTTTTCTTGTAGTAGGAGGGGTAATTTAGTTATCACCTGCTGGGAATACAGCTTGTGAATTTTTTTCCATACTGCCTCCTTGTCGGAGGGAGACCTTGGTAAAGCAGACTTCAGGAGCCTGCGAAGGGGAAACGTCTCGACCTTCCAATCTGTACCCCTGGGATACTACTTGTAGGATCCAGGGGTCCTGTACGGTCTCAGCGCCATGCTGAGAACTTGTCAGAAGCGGTGGAACGCTTCTGTTCCTGGGAATGGGCTGCCTGCTGCAGTCTTCTTCCCTTTTCTCTATCCCTGGGCAGATATGATCTTATAGGGACGAGAGGACTGAGGCTGAAAAGACGGTGTCTTTTTCTGCAGAGATGTGACTTAGGGTAAAAAACGGTGGATTTTCCAGCAGTTGCCGTGGCCACCAGGTCCGATGGACCGACCCCAAATAACTCCTCTTCCTTTATACGGCAATACACCTTTGTGCCGTTTGGAATCTGCATCACCTGACCACTGTCGTGTCCATAACATCTTTTGGCAGTTATGGACATCGCATTTACTCATGATGCCAGAGTGCAAATATCCCTCTGTGCATCTCGCATATATAGAAATGCATCCTTTAAATGCTCTATAGTCAATAAAATACTGTCCCTGTCAAGGGTATCAATATTTTTAGTCAGGGAATCCGACCAAGCCACCCCAGCTCTGCACATCCAGGCTGAGGCGATCGCTGGTCGCAGTATAACACCAGTATGTGTGTATATACTTTTTATGATATTTTTCCAGCCTCCTGTCAGCTGGTCCTTGAGGACGGCCCTATCTATAGACGGTACCGCCACTTGTTTTGATAAGCGTGTGAGCGCCTTATCCACCTTAAGGGGTGTTTCCCAACGCGCCCTAACTTCTGGCGGGAAAGGGTATACCGCCCATAATTTTCTATCGGGGGGAACCCACGCATCATCACACACTTTATTTAATTTATCTGATTCAGGAAATACTATGGTAGTTTTTTCACATCCCACATAATACCCTCTTTTGTGGTACTTGTAGTATCAGAAATATGTAACACCTCCTTCATTGCCTTTAACGTGTGGCCCTAATAAGGAATACGTTTGTTTATTCACCGTCGACACTGGATTCAGTGTCCCTGTCTGTGTCTGTGTCGACCGACTAAAGTAAACGGGCGTTTTAAAACCCCTGACGGTGTTTTTGAGACGTCTGGACCGGTACTAATTGTTTGTCGGCCGTCTCATGTCGTCAACCGACCTTGCAGCGTGTTGACATTATCACGTAATTTCCTAAATAAGCCATCCATTCCGGTGTCGACTCCCTAGAGAGTGACATCACCATTACAGGCAATTGCTCCGGCTCCTCACCAACATCGTCCTCCTACATGTCGACACACACGTACCGACACACAGCACACACACAGGGAATGCTCTGATAGAGGACAGGACCCACTAGCCCTTTGGAGAGACAGAGGGAGAGTTTGCCAGCACACACCAAAAACGCTATAATTATATAGGGACAACCTTATATAAGTGTTTTCCCTTATAGCATCTTAATATATAAGCATATCGCCAAATTAGTGCCCCCCCTCTCTGTTTTAACCCTGTTTCTGTAGTGCAGTGCAGGGGAGAGCCTGGGAGCCTTCCCTCCAGCCTTTCTGTGAGGGAAAATGGCGCTGTGTGCTGAGGAGATAGGCCCCGCCCCTTTTTCGGCGGCCTCGTCTCCCGCTCTTAACGGATTCTGGCAGGGGTTAAATATCTCCATATAGCCCCCGGAGGCTATATGTGAGGTATTTTTAGCCAAAATAGGTATTCATTTGCCTCCCAGGGCGCCCCCCTCCCAGCGCCCTGCACCCTCAGTGACTGCCGTGTGAAGTGTGCTGAGAGGAAAATGGCGCACAGCTGCAGTGCTGTGCGCTACCTTTAGAAGACTGAGGAGTCTTCTGCCGCCGATTCTGGACCTCTTCTTACTTCAGCATCTGCAAGGGGGCCGGCGGCAAGGCTCCGGTGACCATCCAGGCTGTACCTGTGATCGTCCCTCTGGAGCTGATGTCCAGTAGCCAAGAAGCCAATCCATCCTGCACGCAGGTGAGTTCACTTCTTCTCCCCTCTGTCCCTCGTTGCAGTGATCCTGTTGCCAGCAGGACTCACTGTAAAGTAAAAAACCTAAGCTAAACTTTCTCTAAGCAGCTCTTTAGGAGAGCCACCTAGAATTGCACCCTTCTCGGCCGGGCACAAAAATCTAACTGGCTTGGAGGAGGGTCATAGGGGGAGGAGCCAGTGCACACCACCTGATCGGAAAGCTTTACTTTTGTGCCCTGTCTCCTGCGGAGCCGCTATTCCCCATGGTCCTTTCAGGAACCCCAGCATCCACTAGGACGATAGAGAAAAAAAGGTTAATGTCCTTTCTAAAGACAGGCTGTAGAAAATGAGCCCTGGTGTCCTCTGCTTTAATATAGTTCATTCTTTTTCTTTTTAAGTAATAGTTTTATTAAGGTTTTTACAAAATAAAACAGAAAGAATGGAGGGAGGACAGGGGCAAAAAAAAATGTAAAAATTAAATAAAATTTGATTAATTCTAGCAATATGGGCCAGAGTGTAACGAGCCCCAATCTGCTTCTAGCAATTATTGCAACTTTATTCTGTAATGTCTCCATCAGATTAGCACTACACGGAGACCAAGGTCTCTCAGGATGTCCTCCCTATTATACCCCGTTCAGATTGCAATTGCTGGGTCGCACTCGGGAATTGGATACAGTTCCTTCCCGAGTGCGAATCGGCATTGGACCCTGAGAACTGGCTTCCCGACCCGGCAATATGCCGAGTTGGGTTGCCATCCAGGGGTGGGGACCGCGGCGGCATCAAGGGTGGGTGCGGAGGCGGCGCTGGAGATGAGAGCAACTCTGCGCCACCTCTCCCTATGCAGTGCACGGGTACCGGGTCACATCGACCTGGGTAACCCGTTCACACTGCGCCTGACCTGGTAATAACCCTTTTATATGCCCGGGTTCAATTACCAGGTCAGGCGACCTGGGAATTCGGCAGTGACCCATTCACACCGCACAGCGACCCGTGGCGACCCGGCAAAATACAGGGTAGATACCGGGTTATTTGTGCAGTGTGTACGGGGCATTAGTTAACTACCCCCCAGGTCTATTTATCACATAAAGACTCACAGCAGAGGGGTATGGGGAGCGGAACGTTCTGCTTTGTAACTTGTATCATTGATCTGTTTTTGTTGGCTCTCTGTGTAATTCCACATGTAACATCTTGCATCTGGGTGTATCGCTTTGTGCCTTCTAAAATAAATTAATGATGATTTTATTACTTATATAATGCCAAATTGATGATTTCAAGTCTATACAACACAACCCACCGGCCGGATTAGGTAAAAACCGTAATGGTCCGGTCCCCAAAACGCCGGATCGGACAGGCTCCTTGCAGCAAACTGGCATTCTGGAGGTTGTAGTGCTTGTCCCTGACCATCCCCGTCCAGGGGGGTGTCATGTACAGGCGGTACCTGTGACATCTATCACCAGTGAGGTGGGGAGGGAGAGATTAAAGCTTCCATGTATGGTCCAGAATGCTCCAGTTGTTACCCCATCCCCGGACCATATGGGGGAGCCTCTAATGCATAGGTCTGCAAACTCAGTCCTCATTACCCCACACAGTGCATGTTTTCCAGGTCTCCTCACAGAATCACAAGTGAAATAATAAACTCCACCTGCGGAACTTTTAAAATATGTCTGAGTAATTAATACACCTGTGCACCTGCTGGGTTACCTGCAAAACATGCACTGTGTGGGGTCCTGAGGACCGAGTTTGAGAACCTCTGCTCTAATGCACAGGTTCTCAAACTCGGTCCTCAGGACCCCACACAGTGCATGTTATGCAGGTCTCCTCACATAATCACAAGTGAAATAATTAGCTCCACCTGTGGACCTTTTAAAATGTGTCAGTGAGTAATTAATACACCTGTGTACCTGCTGGGTTACCTGCAAAACATGCACTGTGTGGGGTCCTGAGGACCGAGTTTGAGAACACCTGCTCTAATGTCTTCCTCCCTGCTTCCCCAGTGACAGCTGCTATAGACACCTACGCGTTCCGGGGTTCAGACTGTTCTGTTTTTTCCTCAATCCCCCCACTGGGTGCAGTAGAACTTACAAAGCAAGTACAAGAAGTAGATGAAATGACATTAAAGTAGCATAAAAACAGCAAAAAGTGCCAAAGATGACAAATCCTGTGATAAGTTATATTACTGCCCGGCATTTTACAGTGTAACTAGAACTGGTGATTTTGCTATGATCACTGCAGGACAGGCCTCATCGCAGTTTTGGAAATGACGGTCAGTTGCCTGTCCTAGAACGAGAACCCTTTTATACTGGAAACTCCATGAAATAAAATCTGCAGCCATGGAACGCAATGCTGGCACACATGTGCCCAGAATATACCTCGGACAGTGGGTTCTCCTACCTTCAGTCCGGTCCCCAACACGATGACATCATACTCTTTCTCCATGCCAGAGAGAAGGGTCCGTTACTCACATCCGTGGATCCCTCTATTTTCACTCCAGGATGTTGTCTTAAGCTGATCTGCCAGACGCTGATTAGTGACCCAAAGCTGGGACACCTGCCTGTAATCCATATGAGTATTACAGCCAGCCTGGGAGAGCGGAGACGACACAATGTTATATTCTGCAATTGTTAGGAGGCGACGTTTTATATTGAAATGTATTATTTATTTATTACCAGTTATTGCGCACATATATTCTTCAGCGCTTTACAGAGAATATGTAGTCATTCACATCAGTCCCTGCCCCAGTGGGGCTTACAGTCTGTGGGGTCTGTGCACGGTATCTGGACTGCAAAGGGCCCTACACATTGGCCGCTCCGCCGCCGAGCTGCCCGACGGCGGATACGGCCGACGGGCGACCCGGCGGCGGAGGGGCAATGACAGGGGGAGCGAAGCGGGCCGCGCATCGTTCATCGCTGGAGCCTCCACACTCAAAGATATGAACGGTATCTCGTCGTTCATATCTTTGACTGATGTCGGCCAGTGTGTAGGGCCTATTAGTCAACACCCATTAGGGCGACACCCACTGGTCAACAGTGGATAGGTCGACACTAGAAATAGGTTGACACGGCCATTAGGTCGACATGCAAAAAGGTCGACAAGCAAAAAGGTCAACATGAGTTTTTTCACTTTTTTTTCTTTTGGACTTTTGCATACTATGCGATCCACGTGGACTACGATTGGGAACGGTAACCTGTGCCGAGTGCAGTGAGGCACCTTGCCCGCAGCGTGGCGAGCAAAACGAGTTATGCAAGGGGACGCGGTGTACTAATTGGGGTTTCCGCCTTTCCGGTCACCTGACGGAGTAAATGGCACCAAAAAAACATTAAAAACTCATGTCATCCTTTTTTTTTTATGTCAACCTAATGGTAGTGTCGACCTATTTCTAGTGTCAACCTACCCACTGTCGACCAATGGGTGTCGACCTTGAGTACCATACCCCTATGCACTAAGCCTTGCAGAGAGATAAAGGAGAGAGATAAAGGGGCAGGTTAAGCCTGGAGAAGAAATAAACTGGGAGGTGATAACGCTCCACCCAATCAGCTCCCAACTGTCAAGTTACCAGCTGGATTTAAAAAATGACAGTTAGGAGCTGACTGGCTGGTGTTTTATCACCTTTCACTTATCACTTCTCCAGGCTTAATACATCTGCCCCTCATGGTTAGGCTGCAGAGGAGGGAGGGTTAGGGTTAGGCTGCGGGGACCGTGGGGTTACCTTTAGGCACCACCGCAGCAACGTTAGGGTTAGGCACAAAGGGGGGAGGTTAGGGTTAGGCTGTGGAAAGGGTGGGTTGGGGGGTAGGAGAGATGGGAGAATATCCGTTACTTACCCCTATCAGGATTTCATTCATCAGGATCCCAGCGTGAGAATTATGACCGCCAGGATCCCAACCACCGGTAAATCATACTGAACCCAATAAATCCCCCCTTATATTTTCTAAGCTGTGTGAGTTCACATTAATTCACGTTAATTCATTGTTATTTTGACATTTTATTATTTCCACTGCGCATATTTCATCACAGCGGTTGTTATTAAAAGGACAGAAATAAATAGGAATAACATGGACATTTTTAGGAATTGAGGGACAATTTCTGCTGTGGGCAGGAGAACAATACCTAAGCTGATCGGAGTTCATCATATAAGTATACTGTGAATTCAGAGTAATCTTTAAAGGAGCAAGATCGCCACCTGCAGGGCATGTATAAGAGCCAACTGTCACTGGCCTAGACTGAGGGTGTTGTGAACTCGGGGATTCTTCCGATGGTTGGGAAGAGGAACCACAACTGAGCTGGAAAAGGGAAGGCCTAATATAGGATTTCCTCAAACAGGACGCTGACAGTGGAGTTTGATGAAATATTGAAGGGCTTTATTGCAGGGAAAAACAACTTAAAGTCAAATGCCAAAAAGGGATAAATGAGGGAAATGTCCAGACCCACTGAAGGGTTTTGTGAGCAGTATTAGAGATGCTGGTAACTGAAGAAACTGTGGATGATGTTTAAAAGTCACTGATAACTTGAGGAACTTGTTAATGATGATTGAAGGCACGGATGGATAAAGAACTTGTGAGCGGTGACAGAGACGCTGATGATGTGAAGAACTGAAGTGCAGGGGTTTTAGACGCTGTTGATTTGTAGAACTTGAGAACGGTGATTTAGGCCCGCAGCCACGCTGATTCCTAGGAGCACGGGTGACTGGAACGCAGAGAGATATACCGGCCGCTGAATACACTGGAACCGGTGCAGCGAACTGGCAGCTGGAAATGCCGGAGACACTGGAGTACAACTGCAGAGATCCTTGCCGGGAACAAGAGCGCTGGCATCTACGTCAGGGAAAGACGATACTCAGGCCCTGAAGCTCTGTCCGGCGTCTGACTTTGAATCTTCCGCCAGCGCTGTATTGGCGGAGCAGTCTGATGACGTCACCTGCCCCCCGTCCACGTGATGCCGGGTGTCATGGCGGCGCCCATGCCCCGGAGAACCGCCGGGAGCCGCGCCAACCATATGCCGTAGCCCGTGGCTCACCGAAGGCAGAGGCCGCAACACCGACCAGCAGACACGCAGGGGTAAGCACGGCGAACGCCGCCTCTGGTGTGTGACAGTACCCCCTCCTCCAGGAGTGGCCCCTGGACACTTTCCAGGTTTTGTTGGATGTCTGGAATGGAACATCCGCACCAGTCGGGGATCCGTAACTTCAGTCGCTTTGACCCAGCTCCTTTCCTCGGGGCCAAAACGTTTCCATTCCACCAAATACTGTAGATTCTTGTGAAGATAGCGAGAATCAAGAATAGCTTTGATCTCAAAGTCCGTACCCTCTTCAGCCTCTGCAGAGGTTGGCCTTGGGGACTTGGAATGAAACCGGTTCAAAACAAGAGGGCGAAGAAGAGAGACATGGAAGGAATTTGGTATCCGGAGATGGGAAGGCAATCCCAATTTGCAGGCAACCGGATTCAAGACTTGTAACACGGGATAAGGACCAATGAACCTTGGAGCGAACTTCATAGTGGGCACCTTTAAACGGAGATTGCAGGTAGAGAGCCATACCCTGTCACCAACCTTGTATTGAGGAGCTGCCCGTCGCTTCCTATCCGCAAAGAACTTATAGCGACCGGAAACTCTCTTGAGGTTGGCATGAACTCAACTCCAGATTTGACTGAAATGTCGGAGAGTAGAGGCTGCAGCAGGAACTTCTTCTGGAGGACAAATGGGTAATTACGGAACTTGGGGATGAAATCCGTAATTAATGAAAAATGGAGACTCACCAGTCGAGGAGTGATATAGATGGTTATGGGCGAACTCGGCCCAAGGCAACAACTCCACCCAATTATCTTGTGAGGGGGAGAGGTAAACACGGAGAAAAGTCTCTAAATCTTGATTGACGCGTTCAGTTTGCCCATTGGTCTGTGGATGGTAAGCAGATAAAAACTTGAGTTTTATTTGTAGAGCCGTGCAGAGGGCTCTCCAGAATCTTGCCGTAAACTGTACTCCTCGATCCGAGACTATTTCCAGAGGTAACCCGTGCAGGCGGAAGTGTTCCCGAATGAATAACAAAGCCAACTTAGAAGCTGATGGTAATCCGGTCAACGGAACAAAATGTGCCATCTTAGAGAATCGGTCGATAATCACCCAGACGGTGTTATGACCCTTAGAGAGAGGTAGTTCAGTAACAAAGTCCATAGAGATATGAGTCCAAGGCCTCTTAGGAATGGACAATGGGTGCAACAATCCCGCAGGAGGCAGACGAAGAATTTTGTGCTGAGCACATTGAGGACACGAGTTGACATACTCTTGAACATCCTTCTTCATAGTGTCCCACCAGTAAGATCTTCGTAGAAATTCCCACATCTTTTGAACTCCCGGATGGCCAGAAAACTTGGAAATGTGAGCCCACTGCAACAATCTTGGTCGAAATTTAGCTGGCACAGACATTCTTCCAGGAGGAGGACCCAACGCAGTGGGAGCCGCAGAAATAGAGACAGGACTGAGGATCAACGCCTTTTCAACGGAATTCTCCTCGTCCGAAGCCATTAAGGAACGGGATAGGGCATCCGCCTTGGTGTTAAGAGTTCCAGCCCGGTACTTAATGACAAACGAAAATCGGGCAAAGAAGAGCGCCCATCTTGCTTGACGGGGATTCAATCACTGGGCCGTCTTGAGATACAGTAAATTCTTGTGATCCGTGAAAATCGTAATTAGGTGTTTAGCACCTTCCAAAAGATATCTCCATTCTTCTAAGGCAGATTTTATTGCCAACAGCTCTTTATCTCCAATGGTGTAATTTAATTCAGCAGGGGAGAACTTGCGAGAATGGAAACCACATGGATGTAACTTCCCATCTGGAGCGTACTGCGAAAGTACGGCACCTATGCCTACCGTAGAAGCATCAACCTCCAGAAAGAATGGTTTTAGAAAGTCTGGTTGCTGAAGTACCGGAGCGGTCATAAAGGCTGCCTTCAACTGGGCGAACGCTGCTACAGCTTCAGAGGACCAATGGCTTGGGTCAGCCCCTTTCTTGGTAAGGGCAGTAATAGGCGCCACAATAGTAGAGAAACCCCTTATGAATTTCCGGTAGTAATTTGCGAACCCTAGAAATCGTTGCACTGCTTTCAAGGAAAGAGGCTGAGTCCAGTCCCGGATGGCAGAAAGTTTCTCCGGATCCATACGCAACTCCGTACCTGAAATAATGTAGCCCAGAAATGGAATAGAGGGGACCTCAAAGGTGCACTTGGAAATCTTGCCGTAAAGATGGTTCTCTCGCAACCGAAGGAGTACCTCCTTAACCTGTATTCTGTGCTCAGAGAGATTCTTCGAAAATATCAGGATGTCATCCAAATATACCACCACATTTAGGTATAACATGTCCCGAAAGACTTCATTAATGAATCCCTGGAAGACGGCGGGGGCGTTGCTGAGGCCAAACGGCATTACCAGGTACTCATAATGCCCGTCCCTAGTATTGAAGGCCGTCTTCCATTCGTCCCCTTGTCGGATACGTATCAAGTTATAAGCTCCCCTTAAATCGAGCTTAGTGAAGACTCGAGCTCCGCGAACTCTATCGAAAAGCTCCGTGATGAGCGGCAGAGGATACTTATTCTTAATGGTGACTTCATTTAGACCACGATAATCAATACATGGCCTCAGGCCTCCGTCTTTTTTCTTCACAAAGAAGAAGCCTGCTCCCGCTGGGGAAGTAGAGGGGCGGATGAATCCCTTCTGCAGATTAGACTTGATATATTCTGACATGGCTTGAGTCTCAGGTACTGACAAAGGATAGGTACGACCTCGAGGTGGCATTTTCCCCGGAATGAGCTCAATAGGACAGTCCCAGGGTCTATGCGGTGGTAACTTATCGGCCGCCTGTTCCGAGAAGACATCTGTAAACTCCTGATACGCCTCTGGAATAAGCTCTACGTCCGACTTGGACGATGCACGAAGCGGGTAGACAGGAGTAAGACAATTTGAGTGACAGAATGGACTCCAAGAAATTATCTGTGTCGACCTCCAGTCGACGTGAGGATTGTGAAGCTTGAGCCAGAGAAGACCAAGGACGAGATCGTGAGACATCTCCTGAATCACAAGGAACTCCAGATGTTCTTGGTGCAAAGCTCCCACTTGCAGCTTGATTGGCATAGTACGACTTGTAATCAGAGCATTAGGAATTTGGGTACCATTAATAGCAGTTATCGTAATAGGTCGTTCGACCGACTGTAACTTCAAACCCAGATTCTGGGCGCAGGAAAGGGAAATAAAATTCCCCGCGGCTCCTGAGTCCAACATTGCCTTAACGGTTTTGACTTCAGACTCAGAAAACAGAGATACAGAAAGTAGACAGTCCACTGCCAGAGAAGATTGAGAAACAACCCCTAGCTTGACTTCTCCAGAACAAGCTAGGACTGCCCGTTTCCCGGGCGAGACTTGCAAGACTTGAGGAAATGATCCGCGGCTCCACAGTAGAGGCAAAGTCTACCCTCACGCCGACGCTGACGCTCTTCTGGGGACAGCCGAGACGATTAATCTGCATGGGTTTGTCTGGACTGGAATTAACTGTTTGCTTAGAAGGAAGAGATCAGAGTCTCAACCGGTCTGACCGACTACGTTCACCACCTCGTTCCTGCATACGAAGATCCACCTTTACACAGAGTAAGATCAACTGTTCCAAGGAATCTGGCAGATCTCTAGTAATCAATTCATCTTTTAAACGATCCGAGAGCCCGTACCAAAAAGCAGCCCGAAGGGCATCATTATTCCAGCTCAGTTCAGAAGCTATAGTTTGAAAGTGAATTACATACTGTCCAACTGTACGAGAGCCTTGTCGAACTCGGAGCAAGTCAGCTGAGGCAGCAGTCATCCTGCCAGGCTCATCAAAGATCCTTCGGAATGACGCAATGAAGTTGGTATAACTAGAAACTAACGGATCTGATCGCTCCCACAACGGTGACACCCACTCCAACGCTGAACCCTCAAGCAAAGAGATAATGTATGCCACTTTAGACCGATCAATAGGGAAGTTATGTGAGAGGAGTTCGAATCGTACCTCACACTGATTGAGGAATCCACGGCAATTTTTCGGATTCCCGTTATAACGAGGAGGAGTGGGAAGCTGAAGGCGTGACCTGGTTCCAGGCAAGGAGGGAACATTGCCAGAGACAACCACTGGAGCGGATACTGGAACTGGAGCTGGAACCACTGAAGCCAACAAAATCTGGATTTGACCCAGCCGGCCAGATAACTCCTGGAGATAATGCATCACCTGATTCTGTGCTGCTTCCTGACTCTGTACTCGGGAAACCAGGTCCTGCATGGCGCTTGCCTCTGGGTTCCGATTCCCCGGGTCCATGTGGCCTGAGTATACTGTCACTGGCCTAGACTGAGGGTGTTGTGAACTCGGGGATTCTTCCGATGGTTGGGAAGAGGAACCACAACTGAGCTAAAAAAGGGAAGGCCTAATATAGGATTTCCTCATACAGGACGCTGACAGTGGAGTTTGATGAAATATTGAAGGGCTTTATTGCAGGGAAAAACAACTTAAAGTAAAATGCCAAAAAGAGATAAATGAGGGAAATGTCCAGACCCACTGAAGGGTTTTGTGAGCAGTATTAGAGATGCTGGTAACTGAAGAAACTGTGGATGATGTTTAAAAGTCACTGATAACTTAAGGAAATTGTTAATGATGATTGAAGGCACAGATGGATAAAGAACTTGTGAGCGGTGACAGAGACGCTGATGATGTGAAGAACTGAAGTGCAGGGGTTTTAGACGCTGTTGATTTGTAGAACTTGAGAACGGTGACTGAGACGCTGATGATGTGAGGAACTGAAGTGCAGGGGTTTTGGACGCTGTTGATTTGAGAACGGAGACTGAGACGCTGATGATGTGAGGAACTGAAGTGCAGGGGTTTTAGACGCTGTTGATTTGTAGAACTTGAGAACGGTGATTTAGGCCCGCAGCCACGCTGATTCCTAGGAGCACGGGTGACTGGAACGCAGAGAGATATACCGGCCGCTGAATACACTGGAACCGGTGCAGCGAACTGGCAGCTGGAAATGCCGGAGACACTGGAGTACAACTGCAGAGATCCTTGCCGGGAACAAGAGCGCTAGCATCTACGTCAGGGAAAGACGATACTCAGGCCCTGAAGCTCTGTCCGGCGTCTGACTTTGAATCTCCCGCCAGCGCTGGATTGGTGGAGCATTCTGATGACGTCCCCTGCCCCCCGTCCACGTGATGCCGGGTGTCATGGCGGCGCCCATGCCCCGGAGAACCGCCGGGAGCCGCGCCAACCATACGCCGTAGCCCGTGGCTCACCGAAGGCAGAGGCCGCAACACCGACCAGCAGACATGCAGGGGTAAGCGCGGCGAACGCCGCCTCTGGTGTGTGACACCAACACTGGGTTAAAATGCACATCTATAAAGAGATAATTTGTTAACTAAAATTCATATTTATGACATTTAAAATTGCCACAGTTGCTCACTTCGGCAGCACATGTACTAAAACTGGAACGATACAGAGAAGATTAGCATGGCACCTTTGACATGCAAATTCGTGAAGCATTCCATATATTTAAAAACAATAAATAAAATTGCCCCAGATGTGTCAGTAGTGAATGAATAGGCTGCACTGTCATGTCTATTGGTGTAGTCCACAACATGGCTGCCTCAAGGGCTGGAAAGGCGGGTTAAAAGCTAAAGTATAACTGAGCGGGTCTTTCTCCTTATACCCCTTTCATACCAAAAATGCAGGGACTTAACCCGGGAATTCAGTCCTGGGATCATGCAGGGACATTCTCGGGTTGGCCCCGTTTATACCAGCATTTGGAGCCGGGACATCCCGGGTCGGCACCTTTCATACTGAACCCGGGATGGTCCTGCATTTTCTGAGAATATCATTAGAAATGGCCCTTTTTAAGGCCCAAAAGATGACACACCAGGAAGTACCCTGAATAGCCAATCAGCATCAGCAGAGGCAACGAGGGAAGGCGGGACATGTCCCTGCACCGTTCACACTGGCCAGGTTCCTAGGAAGATCCCGGGACCAACCCTGGTCGATAGCAGGGTTGAAATGCCGGGGCATGATTCCCGGGATTTTGTCCCGGGACCCTTTCACACTGGGCAAATTCCCGGGTTGATGCGCGTTCATGTGCAATAACCCGGGAAATTTTGGTCTGTCTGAAAGGGGTATTAGTGAAGTCCTGAGCTCTGCATGCTGCCCTCTCTCCCAACACTGCCGGGAGACTCCCAATTTTCAGCCTATTGTCACACTCATGTGGGAGGATTGTGGTTTGTGTTGAAATATAGCAACAGCTACTGGCTAAATATGCTTGAGAAGCTATACTGGTGAGACAGTAGATGGCGCTAGATCATAATTTATCACTGTATAGTCTTTCTTTGTTCGGAAAGTTTACTCTTTTCTAGAACTCTCTTGTTAGTCCTCTTTTTCATGTTGAGAAGTTTACATGTACTGAATCCAAGTAATTCTCCAGTGAATACAACAGAGGTTCTCAAACGCGGTTCTTAAGGCACCCCAGCGGTCCAGGTTTTACGTTTATTCATGATTGGCCACAAGTGACTTATTTAGAAGCTCAGTCAGTTTTATTTAACCATCTGTGTTGAGCCATGGATATACCTAAACCAGTGCCAGATTAAGGTCTTCATGGGCTTGGAGCTGAAATATCTGCCACCGAATGGGATGTGACCAACACTGCGGGTGCATGATGATTACCGATATGGGGGTGTAACCAGTGCTGTGTATATACATACCTCCCAACTTTCGGATTGCTCTAAGAGGGACACCTCGCGCGGCGTAGCAGCACCGGCGCCAAAAAGGGGTGTGGCCTATTGGGAAGGGGCGTGGCCTCGCGGGGATGCCGCTATCGCTGGCCACGCCTCCAAAATTCGTCACAGTGGGGCATGGCCAGCGCTCTGTGAGCTGCTGGCGATGCCCCCAGTCCCTCTGCCTCACTGGAATAGACGCTGTGCGCATGCGCACAGCGTCTATTCACCACTGCTTTGCTCTGAACTGAGCAGAGCAGAGAGTGATAGGGAGCCTCCCAACTGCCCACCCCCACCGCGGGACACTGTGCCCGCGGGAGGGACAGCGGGACAGACCCCAAAAAACGGGACTGTCCCGCGAAAATCGGGACAGTTGGGAGGTATGTATATATTTATATATGTGTGTAGGCATGTGTTTGAAAAATAGAAAAATCTTGGCACTTGGGCTGTATTCTATTCTTTTCACACTCTTCCACACCCGTTCTGTTTCTGCTGACAGGCATAGTATAATCATTTCAGCTCGCTACCCCGGGGTAGCAAGGGCACCCAACACTTTTCACAGCTAAATCTGATTACTAAGGGTGCAAGATGCACTATAACAGGGATCACTTTAGAAAGGAGCAAAGGAACAAAGCGCACTAGGGGGAACAAAGAGCACCAAACAGGACAAACAATAAATAAATAAATATATATATATATATATATATATATATATATATGGGTATATGGGTCGCACTCACGTTTTGATCATAGTCCATCCGCTGGGGTGTCATCCAAAGAGGCTCTCACGAACATCCAATTGTATATAGCAAAGAAATGGAGCACTCACCAGTCTCAGTATTTAGATATGCACCAGATTTATTACATTGACAGCATAATTCAGCTGTACCTTACAGCATATACGGTAACAGATGTACCTTCCAGCATACAGGGTATCTCAAACGTTTTCGGTCCTTGCAGACCATCATCAGGAGATATTCAATGATATTCAAAGAAAGCTGTCTTAACCATTCAACAATTCATCAGCTGCATATCTGGCCATGCCTCACCGGCTCCTTAAATATCCTAAAATTCAAAATTCGCGCCAATACGGCGTCATAGTGACCTCATTGTGTGGGCGGAGCCACCCAGTCCACACTGAATTGTTACCAATACATGTATGTCCAATATATTAGACCTTACCTATTAAGCATTACATATAGCATTTTCGCCAGCATGTAGTTAATAAACACGTCACAGTCAAACCACATCTTACCCTTTGTTGTTACCTTTGTCAACGGGTGGATTTAACCCACCGCCAGAGGACGCGTTGCTGCTTCCTGGATCCCGTGAGCCGCAACACGTGACCACAAGTCACGTGATAGCGGAAATGACGTGCCGCTTTCGGTTACTAGGTAACCGAAGGACGCTTTACTATTTCACAGACCCTGTAAACCGCTATATATCACAGCAAGTCACGTAATAGCGGAAGTGACGAGCTACAATCAGTTGCTAAGTAGCCACCAAAACGATCAACCTGTCAAGACTTTGAGTGTACAAACATTATTAGTTGCTTAGCAACCATACCACTAGATCATATCTAGATCTCACAGCAAGTCATGTAATAGCGGAAGTGACGAGCTACATTCAGTTGCTAAGTAACCACCAAACCGATCAACCTGTCAAGACTTTGAGTGTACAAACCCTATTAGTTGCTTAGCAACCATACCACTAGATGCAATATCGCAACCTTAAAGAAGGCTACTATCAAACTAGACGTATGTTTATTCCTTTCTTAAAGGGGCAAGGACATAATTATTAGTAATTAAAAGGGAAAGGAGCCGGTGAAGCATCGCGGACAGCATAACACACATATCAAAAAATTCTTAACCACTAAATAAATTCTTAGACAAAAGATTATATCATCAGACGAAAGACTATGGCCCTCATTCCGAGTTGATCGGTCGCAAGGCGAATTTAGCAGAGTTACACACGCTAAGCCGCCGCCTACTGGGAGTGAATCTTAGCTTCTTAAAATTGCGACCGATGTATTCGCAATATTGCGATTACTAACTACTTAGCAGTTTCTGAGTAGCTCCAGACTTACTCTGCCTGTGCGATCAGTTCAGTGCTTGTCGTTCCTGGTTGACGTCACAAACACACCCAGCGTTCGCCCAGGCACTCCCACCGTTTCTCCGGCCACTCCTGCGTTTTTTCTGGAAACGGTAGCGTTTTCAGCCACACGCCCCTGAAACGCCGTGTTTCCGCCCAGTAACACCCATTTCCTGTCAATCACATTACGATCGCCGGAGCGAAGAAAAAGCCGTGAGTAAAAATACTTTCTTCATAGTAAAGTTACTTGGCGCAGTCGCAGTGCGAACATTGCGCATGCGTACTAAGCGGAATTTCACTGCGATGCGATGAAAAATACCGAGCCAACAACTCGGAATGAGGGCCTATATCTATACGCCTGCTAACCTATCCAACACTCAATATACATCTTTAGTCTACTACTATAAAAATACATTAATATTCTTTTTTTCTTTTTTCTTTATCTCATTTTTTTCTTTTCTTTTTTTCGTTTTATATGTTATACAGGTTGAGTATCCCTTATCCAAAATGCTTGGGACCAGAGGTATTTTGGATATCGGATTTTTCCGTATTTTGGAATAATTGCATACCATAATGAGATATCATGGTGATGGGACCTAAATCTAAGCACAGAATGTATTTATGTTACATATACACCTTATACACATAGCCTGAAAGCAATTTTAGCCAATATTTTTTATAACTTTGTGCATTAAACAAAGTGTGTCTACATTCACACAATTCTTTTATGTTTCATATACACCTTATACACACAGCCTGAATGTCATTTAATACAATATTTTTAATAACTTTGTGTATTAAACAAAGTTTGTGTACATTGAGTCACTCAAAAAAGTCCGTATTTCGGAATATTCCGTATTTCGGAATATTTGGATATGGGATACTCAACCTGTATTCTTTTTTCTTTTTTTCTTTTTCTCTAAAAATATTCTAAACATTGTTTAAAATATTATCTAGAAGTGCATTGGTCCTATATACATTATCTCAGGAACACCCCTAATGGGTTGTTTTCATTAAGTCCATGCGGGGCCAGTGTCCCCAACCTAAAAATCCATCTGGCTTCCAGTTTCTTTAGGATCATGGCTCGATCACCCCCTCTTATGGGGTCTGGTACCCAATCGATCAATCTGCATCTAAGTGCGGAAACCTGATGGCCTGCTGTCAGAAAGTGTTGGGCCACAGGTTTATCTGTCCGTCCTGAGATCACTGCCTGATGAATAGAGCTCCTGTGGTTCGCCATTCGTTCTCTAAAACTGCATGTGGTCATTCCAACGTAAGCTAAGCCACAGGGGCATAAGAGCATGTAAACTACAAAACTCATTCTGCAGTGCAATTTATAGCGAATCTGGATTGAACTTCCAGTATGTGGATGTAAAAAGGTGCTCCCAGGCAATAATGATCGACACGTTACACATCCCGCACATTTAAAGCATCCAGGTTTTCTAGAATTTAGCCATGTGCTGTCTTCACGTGGTACGAAAGATCGTCCCGGCTGCATCAAAATCTGCTTGAGGTTCCTACCACGCCAATAGGCCATCATTGGTGATTTATTCATAGTACCCTTAAACTTCGGCTCAGATTGAATAATCGGCCAGTGTTTTTTGATGGTTTTAGTAATCACGGGAGACCTATCGTCATATTGCGTTACAAAGATCATTCGTCCTTGTTGACGATCTCGTTTCTGAGTCAGTCTCAACCGTGCTTTGTTTAGACAGCTTTCTATGACATTCCTCTTGTATCCCCTCTCGAGGAACCGCTCTTTCATCTGTGTGATCTGCAACTCAGCCTTTGCAGGATCAGTATTGTTGCGGAGTACCCTCATGAACTGGGATATCGGGAGGCTTGCTTTAAGGGCGGGTGGATGATTACTGGTTGCATATAAAAACGTGTTTCTGTCCGTCTCCTTTTGAAACAAGGTTGTACCCAATTTCTTTCCCACACGAAAAACTGTCACATCCAGGAAGTTGATGGATTCGGAGTCACATACCCCAGTAAATCGGACTGTAGATTCTAAAGTGTTTAACTCATCTAACATTTGAAAAAACTCTCCCTTGGTGCCATTCCATAAAAGGAATATGTCATCTATATACCTTTTATAATATTGTATTTTACAACCAAACTTAGGAAGAATATTCATTGTCTCATAATCATGCATAAATATACCCGCGTACATCGGGGCCACATTTGAACCCATAGCGGTCCCCGAGCGCTGGATATAATAGTCACCTTGGTAAGAAAAATGATTATGTATCAATATCAGTTCCAACAATTATAAAAGCGTCCTTCGGTTACCTAGTAACCAAAAGCGGCACGTCATTTCCGCTATCACGTGACTTGTGGTCACGTGTTGCGGCTCACGGGATCCAGGAAGCAGCAACGCGTCCTCTGGCAGTGGGTTAAATCCACCCGTTGACAAAGGTAACAACAAAGGGTAAGATGTGGTTTGACTGTGACGTGTTTATTAACTACATGCTGGCGAAAATGCTATATGTAATGCTTAATAGGTAAGGTCTAATATATTGGACATACATGTATTGGTAACAATTCAGTGTGGACTGGGTGGCTCCGCCCACACAATGAGGTCACTATGACGCCGTATTGGCGCGAATTTTGAATTTTAGGGTATTTAAGGAGCCGGTGAGGCATGGCCAGATATGCAGCTGATGAATTGTTGAATGGTTAAGACAGCTTTCTTTGAATATCATTGAATATCTCCTGATGATGGTCTGCAAGGACCGAAAACGTTTGAGATATCCTGTATGCTGGAAGGTACATCTGTTACCGTATATGCTGTAAGGTACAGCTGAATTATGCTGTCAATGTAATAAATCTGGTGCATATCTAAATACTGAGACTGGTGAGTGCTCCATTTCTTTGCTATATACAATTGGATGTTCGTGAGAGCCTCTTTGGATGACACCCCAGCGGATGGACTATGATCAAAACGTGAGTGCGACCCATATACCCATACGTTAAAAGAAGTGGATCCCCTTGTGGAACTGTTTCTCTGGCCTGACACCCGTGATCTATCTTGGATTTGAAGTGACTATTTTTTTGCTTAATGATGAACCCATTTTGTCAGCTTGATATGTTTGGTCATTTGAGGACGGTTCATGACACTGTCTTTTAAATTTTAATAGAGTGTCTTTATAATTTTTTTTTGGTTCATGTGCATTGGTCCTTCTCCCCTTGGTGCAAATTCCGTGATTGGATATGTCTTCTAGAACTATAGGAGATGATTAAGTAATACTGTCATCTGATATTTGTCTATTATTGTCTGAGATCATTCTTTGAGATGGTTTTGTAGAATAACACTTGTGAAGTATTGTCAGTATGTCTCAATCAGAAGTAGTATTCTTTGATGAAGATCTGTTGTCAGCTGCAGAGAATCAGCTGATATCACTGACAGATGACGATGCAGAAAACGTATACTTTGATCATTTTGAGTTCACAAGACTCCCTGCGGAGAAACCGATTGATTTAGTATTTAAAATTACACGTTTAAGAAAGAGGGAGATTGAACTGACACTCCATGGCCAGTTCTTATCCGAATATCATAGGTCCAAGAGCATACCACGAGGATTCCGCATCACTAATACTCCAACTATTGGTAGAACCAATGCTGTGTTTTGCAGCAAGTGGTGCGGGGTCCTCAATAAATGTTCTCTGGACCTTATTTTATTGGTCATTGAGGAGGTCGGTATTGAGTTGGTAAAAGTTCGTGATGAGATCGCGAAATTTGAAAAAAATAACTTAACATCTCTTAAGAATGATAAAACTGAAAATTGGTGTGAGAAAATTCAGAGTCAAATTGATGCATATAAGGAAGACCTTGTCTCCTTTAAGAGGAAGAAATTACAAACTGTGACTAACGACTATACTACTCATAATGTATATAGATGGCTATCAGGTGGTCCCAGCAGTGGTAGGAGGCAAAGGCCATTTCGCCCTCAGAGGACGAGGACATTGCCAGGTGTTGAGTCCTCTACCTCACAGTCAGCGTCTGACTCTGAACCCTGTGCCCAACTCCCACCGAGCGGTTTTTTAGGCAGGGGCAGAGGAGGGCCCCAGCAAAGCAACATAAAAAATCGCAGAGACCGCATCCGCGGAGAGGGGGACACAGGGCAAAGGTGGCGGAAAAAGCAGACGTAGAATGTGTATTTAATTTATCGGATCATATACTTACAGAGGCTGAACACTCTTTGTTATCATTAGGGTTGAGTTTTGTACCATCTTCTAAACATGATGAATTTAATTTTGCCATTGATCACTTTAAGTTTGGTAGGAAATTACGATTAAGGGACTTCTTCAGTGATAAAGGTGATCGATGTGTTGAACATTTAGGTAACCCTTTTTTGAAACCGAGCCTATTTGATCCACAAACATCGAATGCAAGTATACGCACCTTCCTGAGGATGACAGAAAATGACTGTAGGACAGGGACTAACAGGAGGAGTTTTGATAATTTGAACAAGGAGCAAAGGCAGGCACTTAAGTCCTTGAGGGATAATGATGCGATTGTGATTCGCCCTGCCGATAAGGGTGGGGGCATCGTCATACAAAGGACAGCTGATTATGATAGAGAAATCAGACGTCAGTTGGCGGATGTCACCACGTACCTTAAATGCCAGATGAATCCTATTCCAGGCATTAAAAGGAAGGTCGACACTGTGATTGACACAGCTGTGCGGAGTGGGTGGTTAACTGAGCAGATTTCCTCTTTTCTTAAGACTGAACATCCTATCTGCCCTCTAATTTATACCCTACCCAAGGTTCATAAGTCCCTTAAGGACCCCCCTGGCAGACCTATCATCTCTGCCAGGGGTTCCTTGTTGCAGCCTTTAGCTATGTTTGTAGATAGCTTTCTACAGGAATTGATTCCTTTTATACCAAGTTATCTTAGAGATACAAGTAACTTTTTGGAGAATATCCTTGAGTTAGGGGAGATTGATGAGAACGTCCTTTTTGCAACCTTAGACGTCTCATCATTATATACTATAATCCCCCATTCAGCAGGTATTGATGCCGTCAGGAAACTCATGGTAAAACGTAGGTCTCAAAATCCTCCTTGTGAATGTATCCTTGAATTGTTGGAACTGATATTAATACATAATCATTTTTCTTACCAAGGTGACTATTATATCCAGCGCTCGGGGACCGCTATGGGTTCAAATGTGGCCCCGATGTACGCGGGTATATTTATGCATGATTATGAGACAATGAATATTCTTCCTAAGTTTGGTTGTAAAATACAATATTATAAAAGGTATATAGATGACATATTCCTTTTATGGAATGGCACCAAGGGAGAGTTTTTTCAAATGTTAGATGAGTTAAACACTTTAGAATCTACAGTCCGATTTACTGGTGCATGTGACTCCGAATCCATCAACTTCCTGGATGTGACAGTTTTTCGTGTGGGAAAGAAATTGGGTACAACCTTGTTTCGAAAGGAGACGGACAGAAACACATTTTTATATGCAACCAGTAATCATCCACCCGCCCTTAAAGCAAGCCTCCCGATATCCCAGTTCATGAGGGTACTCCGCAACAATACTGATCCTGCAAAGGCTGAGTTGCAGATCACACAGATGAAAGAGCGGTTCCTCGAGAGGGGATACAAGAGGAATGTCATAGAAAGCTGTCTAAACAAAGCACGGTTGAGACTGACTCAGAAACGAGATCGTCAACAAGGACGAATGATCTTTGTAACGCAATATGACGATAGGTCTCCCGTGATTACTAAAACCATCAAAAAACACTGGCCGATTATTCAATCTGAGCCGAAGTTTAAGGGTACTATGAATAAATCACCAATGATGGCCTACCGGCGTGGTAGGAACCTCAAGCAGATTTTGATGCAGCCGGGACGATCTTTCGTACCACGTGAAGACAGCACATGGCTAAATTCTAGAAAACCTGGATGCTTTAAATGTGCGGGATGTGTAACGTGTCGATCATTATTGCCTGGGAGCACATTTCCACATCCACATACTGGAAGTTCAATCCAGATTCGCTATAAATTGCACTGCAGAATGAGTTTTGTAGTTTACATGCTCTTATGCCCCTGTGGCTTAGCTTACGTTGGAATGACCACATGCAGTTTTAGAGAACGAATGGCGAACCACAGGAGCTCTATTCATCAGGCAGTGATCTCAGGACGGACAGATAAACCTGTGGCCCAACACTTTCTGACAGCAGGCCATCAGGTTTCCGCACTTAGATGCAGATTGATCGATTGGGTACCAGACCCCATAAGAGGGGGTGATCGAGCCATGATCCTAAAGAAACTGGAAGCCAGATGGATTTTTAGGTTGGGGACACTGGCCCCGCATGGACTTAATGAAAACAACCCATTAGGGGTGTTCCTGAGATAATGTATATAGGACCAATGCACTTCTAGATAATATTTTAAACAATGTTTAGAATATTTTTAGAGAAAAAGAAAAAAAGAATATAACATATAAAACAAAAAAAAGAAAAGAAAAAAATGAGATAAAGAAAAAAGAAAAAAAGAAAAAAAGAATATTAATGTATTTTTATAGTAGTAGACTAAAGATGTATATTGAGTGTTGGATAGGTTAGCAGGCGTATAGATATAGTCTTTCGTCTGATGATATAATCTTTTGTCTAAGAATTTATTTAGTGGTTAAGAATTTTTTGATATGTGTGTTATGCTGTCCGCGATGCTTCACCGGCTCCTTTCCCTTTTAATTACTAATAATTATGTCCTTGCCCCTTTAAGAAAGGAATAAACATACGTCTAGTTTGATAGTAGCCTTCTTTAAGGTTGCGATATTGCATCTAGTGGTATGGTTGCTAAGCAACTAATAGGGTTTGTACACTCAAAGTCTTGACAGGTTGATCGGTTTGGTGGTTACTTAGCAACTGAATGTAGCTCGTCACTTCCGCTATTACGTGACTTGCTGTGAGATCTAGATATGATCTAGTAGTATGGTTGCTAAGCAACTAATAATGTTTGTACACTCAAAGTCTTGACAGGTTGATAGTTTTGGTGGCTACTTAGCAACTGATTGTAGCTCGTCACTTCCGCTATTACGTGACTTGCTGTGATATATAGCGGTTTACAGGGTCTGTGAAATAGTAAAGCGTCCTTCGGTTACCTAGTAACCGAAAGCGGCACGTCATTTCCGCTATCACGTGACTTGTGGTCACGTGTTGCGGCTCACGGGATCCAGGAAGCAGCAACGTGTCCTCTGGCGGTGGGTTAAATCCACCCGTTGACAAAGGTAACAACAAAGGGTAAGATGTGGTTTGACTGTGACGTGTTTATTAACTACATGCTGGCGAAAATGCTATATGTAATGCTTAATAGGTAAGGTCTAATATATTGGACATACATGTATTGGTAACAATTCAGTGTGGACTGGGTGGCTCCGCCCACACAATGAGGTCACTATGACGCCGTATTGGCGCAAATTTTGAATTTTAGGGTATTTAAGGAGCCGGTGAGGCATGGCCAGATATGCAGCTGATGAATTGTTGAATGGTTAAGACAGCTTTCTTTGAATATCATTGAATATCTCCTGATGATGGTCTGCAAGGACCGAAAACGTTTGAGATACCCTGTATGCTGGAAGGTACATCTGTTACCGTATATGCTGTAAGGTACAGCTGAATTATGCTGTCAATGTAATAAATCTGGTGCATATCTAAATACTGAGACTGGTGAGTGCTCCATTTCTTTGCTATATATATATATATATATATATATATATATATATAGTAACATAGTATCTAAGGTTGAAAAAAGACAATTGTCCATTGGGTTCAACCTATCTGTGGTCTCCTATGCACGATTATTTTGTATAAAATTTTGACTGAATTTGCTGACTGCCGTTCCGATTAACCCCCCTCTTTTTTATAATAACCACAGTGCGTGACTATGCCCCGTAACCCTGGATATCTTTATCCATTAGGAATTTATCTAACCCATTCTTAAAGGTGTTGACTGAGTTGGCCATTACAACTCCCTCAGGCAGGGAATTCCAAACACGTATCGTCCTTACCGTAAAAAAGCCTTTACGCCGTATTGTGTGGAATCTCCTCTCCTCTAACCTGAGCGAGTGTCCACGAGTTCTCTGTGTTGATCTAACCAAAAACAGGTCCTGCGCAAGATCTGTATATTGTCCCCTTATATATTTGTAAATGTTGATCATGTCCCCTCTTAATCTCCTCTTTTCCAGTGTAAACATGCCTAGTCTTGCAAGCCTTTCCTCGTATTCCAGCGTCTCCATACCCTTAATTAGTTTGGTCGCCCGCCTTTGAACCTTTTCTAGCTCCAGGATATCCTTTTTGTAGTAAGGTGCCCAGAATTGTACACAGTATTCAAGGTGTGGCCTCACAAGTGATTTATATAACGGGAGTATAATACTCTCATCCCTAGCATTAATTCCCCGTTTTATGCATGCTAATATCTTATTAGCCTTCTTTGCTGCAGTCCTACTTTGGGTACTACTGCTTAGTTTGCTATCTATGAGGACACCTAAGTCCTTTTCCAGTACAGAATCCCCTAATTTTACCCCACATAGTAGGTAGGTGTTATTTTTGTTCTTGTTACCACAGTGCATTACCTTACACTTGTCTGTATTGAAGCGCATTCTCCATTTCGCTGCCCAAGCTTCTAATTTAACTAAGTCATTCTGAAGCGACTCAGCATCCCCCTCCGCATTTATAACTTTACACAATTTGGTATCATCTGCAAAAATTGACACCATGCTCGCTAGACCTTCTGTTAGGTCGTTAATGAAAATATTGAACAATAGCGGTCCTAATACTGAGCCTTGCGGTACACCACTTAGCACTTCAGTCCAAGTTGAAAAAGATCCATTAACCACAACGCGCTGCTCCCTATTATCTAACCAGTTTTTGACCCAAGTGCATATTGTGCTTCCTAGCCCTGATTCTTGTAGCTTGTAGATAAGTCTCATGTGTGGTACAGTATCGAACGCTTTGGCAAAATCTAAAAAGATTACATCCACCTCTTTACCCTGATCTAGGTTTGCGCTTACTGTTTCATAAATGCCAAGTAAGTTGGTTTGACAGGATCTGTCCTTCATAAACCCATGTTGATTCCTTTTAATGACCTTATTGACTTCAAGGAATTTCTAAATACTATCTCTTAGAATACCTTCCAATACTTTCCCCACTATAGATGTAAGACTAACTGGTCTATAATTACCTGGTTCAGCTTTACTTCCCTTTTTGAATATAGGCACTACTTCCGCTATACGCCAGTCTTTGGGAACCATACCTGATATTACTGAATCCTTAAAGATCAAAAATAGCGGTTTTGCAAGTTCAGAATGAAGCTCCATTAGAACCCTTGGGTGAATACCATCAGGACCTGGTGACTTATTAATCTTTAAATGTTTTAATCGGTCACAGACTACTTCCTCACTTAAATAAGTACCTATCAGTGGGATATTCTCATTATTGAGATTATATGTTAGTCCCTGACTTGGGTCCTCTCTAGTAAATACTGTTGAAAAAAACTAATTTAGTGTGTCCGCTATGTCATTATCATTTTTGCTTAAGACTCCCAACTTGTCTTTTAAAGGGCCTATACTCTCCTTTAATCTCTTGCTATTAATGTATTTAAAGAATTTTTTGGGATTCGCTTTGCTTTCCTTTGCTACTAGTTTTTCAGTTTCTACTTTAGACGCTCTTATTTCCTTTTTGCATATTTTGTTACATTCCTTATAGTGCTGAAATGACTCTGCTTCCCCGTCAGATTTGTATTTTTTAAACGCTCGCCTTTTCTTGCCCATAAGTTCCTTAATCTTTTTGTTAAGCCACATCGGTTTATGATTTTTATTCCTTTTTTTGCTGCTCGTAGGAATAAATTTGAGTGTATTTTTAGCTAGCAGGAATTTAAGTACCTCCCATTTCTCCGTAGTATTTTTTCCTAAAAACAAACCTTCCCATTCAATATCTCTGAAAAATGCCCTCATCTTTTCAAAAGTTGCTTTGCTAAAGTTTAGAGTCCTATTTGAGCCAGTATAGGGCTGTTTATGGAAACTGATATTGAATGTGACCATATTGTGGTCGCTGTTTCCTATAGGTTCCCCTACTATAATACCTGATACCAAATCCCCATTGTTTGTTAATACCAGGTCTAAGATTGCATTGTACCTAGTTGGGTCCTCAATTAGTTGAACTAAGTAGTTATCATTAAGTGTGTTTAAAAACATATTGCCCCTAGCAGTATCACATAAATCATTTTTCCAGTTTAAATAGTTAAAATCTCCCATCACTACTATGTCTCCTACTCCTGCTGCTCTTTCAATTTGCTTTAGTAACAATTCCTCATCAGATGCGTTGATACCAGGCGGCCTATAGCATACACCTAATACTAACTTTTTTATTCCTTTTTCCCCGCATGCAATTTCTACCCATAATGTCTCGACAGTGTCTACAGTCCCCTCCTGAATATTGTTGCCATATAGACCATTACATAACAATATAATTTAGTAGGTACCAAAGTTAGAACAAATTATGTAAATTAAATAATATGATTTATTACCCAATGTGATTTTAACCAGTTAAGAGTGTGTGTATATATATATTATTGTAAGGTATAACTTAAATAGGTTTGAATGTATTAGTCTTATGTTTTGAGAATTTAGTAGCATGTATTTCTGTGTGTTTTACTGCAAGATTATGGGTCATTATGTAAGAGACAGGTTTTCCCTGTGTAAGCCATATAGCCAGAATACACAATACATTAAGCATTACACAAATTCATCCCTTCCATGCCATTATTCATATCTGAATTAATGAAAGGATTAACGTCTGATCTGCGCTATACCAAGTACAATTAAATCAAAGTTTACATGATATGTAGATATATGTATACTGTATACTTTATTCACACACAGCAAATAAATAATCATAACTTGGTGGATAAAGTCAATAGGTCACCTAGCTCAGGTCTCATAATATGCAAACAGTTACTGGTATGAACAGGGTACATTGGAATTCACAATCAAAGATCTTCATACCTTTAGAAAGTCTATCAACTAGCTGGCCTATTGTCCAGTTATACTGCTGGCCAGAGGCAATGATAATATAGGATCAAACGCACTATAAACAGGTCCCCATCATTTATGCTAACACCCTAGGGCCTAGGCGAAATAGATCGTTTACACATCCATACAAAGGTAGATCTCTGATGGATAAAGAAATACCACATTTTATGATCCCAAATTCCCTACATGCTCACCACCGTGGGACGGAGTTCTGCAGAGAACGTTTTATTACACTTTGGAATCTGTCAAAACCTATAATTATGTACTTCATTGGAAACTGTGGGGATATACTAGTTTTGAATTGGTAGAATATAGGATAAAAGGGGCAGTCTGATAGCTAGAGAGTTAGAAGGAGAGGAGGAAGGAACAAAGTCCAGAGGGAGTCAGGATCCTAAGACGGTAGCTATGAATTATGCCCTCACATATTCTTGCAAGTGTATAGTATGTGTATTAATTGTTTAAGTTTGTAAAACTGTTTGTGTTTTATGTATGTACCATGGTTAAGGAAGTATAGATAAATTATAAGATTTATTATCATTGTGTTATCTTATCTTGTAATTTGTATCACCTATAATAAATGTACTAGACAAAATAGAGCTGGTATTCCAAGTCTTGAACTCATTTTCGGAATCACTAAAGTTATACATGACATCTGCATATATTATATAAGGCTCTGCAAGTTGGGACAACTGACTTGTAGTCAAAGTATAGTACTTATATGTTCAATGAGCCAGGATTATATATCTCTGTAAAGTATATTTAGGCTTTGCCTGGAAATATTTCCTGGACAGTAGAGATATAGCTCCTTTAATCTGAGCCAATCACAGGTATTAAATAGGAACGTCCACGCATAACATATTGTGTGATTGGACCAGTACTAAACATCATCCCTTTTGTTATGAGCCCACCTATTTGTAAGCCTATTATAATATATTTGCAGATATAAAATACATAAACCATTATATCAATATATGATATAATAAATATATGTTATATAAGATTCCATAAATCTACATTGGCGACCACGGAAGGGACTTGGAATTATTCAGTATCAATTTTGACTAAATACAATATTTAGGAGCAGCGCAAGGGCTATAAGCCTGCTGGGCAAAATACAAGATCACAGTGGAATAAGTTGCAAATGACTAGAGATTTTTTTTTTAAAAAAGGCCTAAAGTAAGAAATTAAAAAACACGGGTGTTAGAGTTTAACTTATCAGGCTAGCGAACAGATAAGGGAGGATACCACGTGCAAAATATAGGAAATATTGTTCCCAAATACTAAAAATTTGTAATTCTCAGTGATAGAATACATATAACGAAAGGGAATAAATCTGTAAAATGGCTACAATGTCAAATATAGACAGCTTTGTAGTGAAATACATCACAAAGCAAAAGTGTACAGACTTTGCTTGTGATGCCAAATTAAAAGAAAACCCATGGAACTATGTCCAGGGTTTGTTTGATGATGAAATTAAATCATCAAAGAAAAGGAAACAGAAAGGAATAGCCATTGCAGGCTTGTATGCAGCCTGTTTGGCTATGGATGCTAAATTAAGCAGTTTAGCTAAAACCCTACAAAAATGTAGAGAAGAATCTAATTTAAAAGAAACAGAAAGCAAAGAAAAAATAGATCAGCTAAATATCCAAATTAAAACTTTAACAACACTTAATGACATGGGTAAAATCTCCCAGGATGAAGTGTTACAGAAACATAAAAATGCTCAGAGGGAATCCACAGAATGTAGGAGAGCTCTAAAAGAGGTTACAACAGAGAGAGATGAGATAATAAGTGCATATAAAGTTATGCAGGGACAGCTCACAGAATGTATGAAAGCTAAAGCGATTGACCATACCCCTTGTGTGGACAGGGAGATGCAGCTTATGCAAGAGATATCTGTTCTGAAAGGACATATTGCTGCAAACATTAAGATAGGAACTGCAGCCACTGCCCCATATCCTATCTATGCATATGAAAGAGAACAATGGGACACAAATCATGAGGACAGAGAGGACTGCTGGGGAGAGGGGAATTCTACTGAATCTACCCTCAGGGTACCCATAGCAATGGGAGAGTTTGCAGAATCAGCAGCGAATAGGGAGTGCTCTATATTAATAGGCACAGATAGTAGTGATGAAGAAGTACAGACAGAAATTGAGGCACACAGGGCTCATAAACAGCCAGCATTCCTCACTGAGAGTAGGAACACCCTATTGGGATTCAATAGTGAAGGAGAGGCCATTCACTCAAGGGCCCCTAGTGCCAATCATCCCCCACAACCCATAAAAACACTTATGGGAGTGGCAGATATGATTGGAAAAATGAGTTCAGGAGAACACATCACCTCCCATGCAGCTAATGTTCAGCAGAGGTGTGAACTTCTAGGAATTAGAAATCTCACTGATCAGGTTAAGGTACTGCAATTAACAATTCCATTAGCTGCTTGGAGTGCTTTGACAGATTTGATTAAAGAAGGTAAAGGTACATATGAAGAAACTGTAGAGGAGCTACAAAAGATAATTAACCCTTCAGTAGCAGGCACAATGGTTGCATATGAAATCAAACAGCAAAGTGAGGAGAACCCATTAATATATGCAAATAGATTGTGGGCAGCATACAGTGCAGGAAACAGCAAAAATGACAACAGTCAGAAAAACAGCAAAGATTTCAAAAACTTGTTGGTGCATAACTCGCACCCCACAATTAAAGCTAAGTGTGAACACTTGATAGATACCGTAAAGCATAGCTATGATAAAATAATGGGATTAATGCAGCGGTCCTTTCAAGCAGTACAGGCCAGTAAGCAACGTAAGATGGCAGAAAGGAATGAGAAATGTGTTATAAAGAGGGTTGCAGCATTACAGTCAGAAGGTAAACCAATGGTGGTTGAAGGGCCCCACATTCCAGGGGAGGTAAACACACCATTTAACCCACAATGGAACACAGGGTCACAAAGGAGAGGGGGAATTTTTAAAGAGAGATCCATTTTTAGAGGTGGAGGTAGAGGATACCAAGGACATTCAAATGATGGAGCTTGGAATAGACACATGGGTTACTCACAACATTTTGGGAACAGAGGAAAGGACACAGAGTTTAAACACCAGGGTCCCACTTACACAGAGCTAAGACACCAGCTACAGGCCATAAAAGAGAAGTATGAGAATTTAGAAAAAGCAAACGAAGTGCAGCAAGCTGACACACAAAAGGAGAAAAATTGACAGTCAGTGGCCCCAAGGATAGTTGCACCAATCACTTTAGATAGGTGCGGGCGCCCTCAAGTCTCGGTTCTGGTCAGGGGCCACCAGCACACAATGTTACTAGACACCGGAGCAGCCATATCAATCCTACATGATGATCAGCCACATCACTCTCCTCTGTCAGCAGGAAAAACAATACATCTCCAAAGCTTTGCAGGGAATAAGGTAGATACAGTGCTGTCAAACCCTCTCCAAATACAAATAGGAGATGTATCTGCAATTCACACATTTGCATTAGCCTCACTGCCAAGTGAAACTAATTTATTAGGGTCTGACTTTATGATCCCTAATGGGTGTATATTGGATCTGACTAACCTTTTACTTCTGCAGAATTCTCCTAATGTAACACCTGAGGTTGTAATTATACCAGATTCCCATGTAATTGCTGCTGTAAAACCCAATAATGCGAAATATGATGTGCTTAAGGCTAATGTTGATCATCCTGACAAAGATTTGGTATTACCATTACTTGAACAGTTTCAGGATGCTTTTGCTAAACACAAACATGACTGTGGGAAGGTAAACAAGGTGATTGAAGTCAGTGGTCTTGACCCTCCCCCACAGAAGCAGTACAATTTCCCACAGGAGGCCATAAGCTTCATTCAAGAAACAATTGACTCTCTGTTAGAGCAGCGTGTAATCAGACCATGTGTATCCACTAACAATGCGCCAATATGGCCAGTACGGAAACCGGATGGTTCCTGGCGGCTCACAATTGACTACCGCAAACTTAATGGCCTTACGCTTAGCTGCGCACCCACTGTTGCGTCAATGCCAGACATTCTAAAAATGTTAAGCCCAGAGCATAAATGGTTCACAGTTTTAGATATTTCAAATGGGTTTTGGTCTCTGCCTCTATCTGAAGAGTGTCAATACAAATTTGCCTTCACATTTCTGGGAAAGCAATACACGTTTACATGTCTTCCACAGGGCTTCCATAATTCTCCATCATTTTTCCATACTACGATGAGAGAAATTTTAACTGATTTTTCTTCCCACAAGAATTTATTGCAGTATGTAGATGATCTCTTACTAGCAACAGAGACAAAGGAAGAGCATCTTCAGCTACTGGGAGAACTCCTTGGCATCCTCAAAGACGCAGGTTTGAAGTGTAACCCATCTAAAGCTCAGATTTTACGGGAATCTGTTTCCTTCCTGGGGATCAGTGTTACGGCTGATGGGAGAACAATATCGGCAGATAAGAAAAATGAGAATCCCAACTTTGGTCCTGTCCTTCGTGGTGAGCCTCCAGATCCAGTGTACCAGTGAGGTCAACATTTCAATTAGAGTGGAAGCCAATCCGATTCACTGTAAAGAGGGAGAATCCATCCTCCTTCCAGTGTCAGTACAAGGCACAACAGGGAAACAGGTATCCTGGTGGGGCCCTGCAGACAAAGAAATTAAAGCCTGGGATAATGGAAACGCAGGAAACTCACCACATTACATGGGTAGAATACATGTTTTTCCAAATGGATCACTATTGCTTAGCCATGCAAACCCTACAGACACAGGAACCTGGATATATGGTTTTATCATCCCCATTCCCATGTATGGGAATCCACCCACAGTAAAGAGGACTTATGTTCCTGGGAGTATCACACTGAATGTGTCCCAGAAAAGAGACCCTACTCCCCCAAGTACCACAACAACAACAAAGGCTAAATCACTGCCATCTACTAAAACAGCTGAGTGCCCACCAACAAGTGAAGGACCCACAAGTGGCCTTACTGCCACCTCCATTCCTGGTTCCTTGATAAACAATGTACAATATATACATGTACCAGTAGTCCTAAATCTATCAAAATGGAATATGGCAGAATTTGGTTATTGTGTAAATAGTAATGTTTCTTTATTCTATGCTTCTTTACTAGTAGATATTGTTGCTTCTCACCAGAGCAGAACTCAAGACCCATACACAGGACAGGCAACCCCTAACCAAAAAGGTATTTTTAGATCCAGGAAATTACAAAGCTTAGATGGGATCATTGGATCCATCCCTGGACTGTTTGGTTCCGGGATGTCAATTTGGAATAGGGCGGATTTGGAAGTCATCCGCAGACACATAGGCAATTTTGAGCAGAAAGAGGGGCAATATGTTTTGAAGCCTGTCCTGCAGGGCATTGAGGGTCTGGCCAGTGAAGAAAAATTTACTGTTTATAACATGCATGATAAAGCAAGATTGTTTTCAGAGACCCAAGCCAAGATAAACGAAATCATTGAACTGAACAATAGAGAAGCCAGACAAAATCAGGTGGGGAAAGAAATAATATGCACTGCATATGGTAATTATGTCCTCAACGCAATCACACATGTAATTAGAGACCTACAATCTGGTAGAATACCTGACATTTTAAGAGATAATGACCTGACCAATTGGTATTGCTCACAATCTGACATTGGGCATGGGGAAAATACCCCAAGAGATGGTTGCAGACCTCTGCCCATCTCCACAATTAGGAATTTAGGCACTGTGACCCCCCACCCAAATAGAGGTTCACCCCATTGTTACAACAAGCAGCAACCTTGTGCAGTCAGCGATATCCTATATGTCTCCTTTACCATTTCTCTACCTGTGTTCGACCCAAGCAAGTCTTTATTTGACAAACTGTCTACAGTCCACTCCATTGGATATTTGGAAAAGGACATTTACAAAGAACGGCTGGACCTACCAGAACTACTGGTCCGAGTCGACGACACCTGGAAAGTTCCACATACTGCTTGCTGTGCAGTCAAGGGAAACCAATACTTGTGTCGCTGCAACGTTTTCGAAATTGAGACGCCAATCTGCGGCCTAGAATCAAGTAAACCAAGTACCTTAATCACAAATATAAATGAACTTGCCACCATTCCCAGCAAAAATATGGATATGGGAGGACCTGAACACAGTGCAAAGCCAAATACATCAACCAGCTATACAGCCAGAGACATTGCTTGTCCAGTGCAGCTAACAAAATGGAGAACTCCAGCGGTGAAGGTTACATACAACATGCACAAATCACAAAGAGTTCCTGTATGGGGAAAAGTCATGTCCAGTGCCAAACCCAAATTTCTGCTTTAGCCCACATGAGTATACCACCATTGGTCAGACGGTTATCACCCCAATCCCCGTTTATGAAGAGGACATAAATATAGATAGTGAACCAGAAATCTCTAACCCTGGAGAATATATACCTGTGTTCAACATACACATAGATAGTTTAACCTTAGATTTACAGAAACTCCTGGATAGGAAAGACACACACATAGTTCAAATTAAAAACATGGTTGAGAAGGCAGATGCCACACTAAATAAATTACTGCATGATGGAGATTTTGAAATAACCATGACAAACACCTGGCTGGAGATTGGTTTAAAGGGCTTGCTGATCGGTCAAACAATCTTGCTAATCATTTTAATTTCACTGATATTGTGGCTTAAGCGCCTTATAAGGCAGGAACGCAGTAAGCTAGAAAAACTGGTAGATGCAAGATATAAGCAATTATTATGTTAATGTATGTGTGGCCATCATCATCAATTCTCACGGCCACAAGGGGGCGACTGTTGCCATATAGACCATTACATAACAATATAATTTAGTAGGTACCAAAGTTAGAACAAATTATGTAAATTAAATAATATGATTTATTACCCAATGTGATTTTAACCAGTTAAGAGTGTGTGTATATATATATTATTGTAAGGTATAACTTAAATAGGTTTGAATGTATTAGTCTTATGTTTTGAGAATTTAGTAGCATGTATTTCTGTGTGTTTTACTGCAAGATTATGGGTCATTATGTAAGAGACAGGTTTTCCCTGTGTAAGCCATATAGCCAGAATACACAATACATTAAGCATTACACAAATTCATCCCTTCCATGCCATTATTCATATCTGAATTAATGAAAGGATTAACGTCTGATCTGCGCTATACCAAGTACAATTAAATCAAAGTTTACATGATATGTAGATATATGTATACTGTATACTTTATTCACACACAGCAAATAAATAATCATAACTTGGTGGATAAAGTCAATAGGTCACCTAGCTCAGGTCTCATAATATGCAAACAGTTACTGGTATGAACAGGGTACATTGGAATTCACAATCAAAGATCTTCATACCTTTAGAAAGTCTATCAACTAGCTGGCCTATTGTCCAGTTATACTGCTGGCCAGAGGCAATGATAATATGGGATCAAACGCACTATAAACAGGTCCCCATCATTTATGCTAACACCCTAGGGCCTAGGCGAAATAGATCGTTTACACATCCATACAAAGGTAGATCTCTGATGGATAAAGAAATACCACATTTTATGATCCCAAATTCCCTACATGCTCACCACCGTGGGACGGAGTTCTGCAGAGAACGTTTTATTACACTTTGGAATCTGTCAAAACCTATAATTATGTACTTCATTGGAAACTGTGGGGATATACTAGTTTTGAATTGGTAGAATATAGGATAAAAGGGGCAGTCTGATAGCTAGAGAGTTAGAAGGAGAGGAGGAAGGAACAAAGTCCAGAGGGAGTCAGGATCCTAAGACGGTAGCTATGAATTATGCCCTCACATATTCTTGCAAGTGTATAGTGTGTGTATTAATTGTTTAAGTTTGTAAAACTGTTTGTGTTTTATGTATGTACCATGGTTAAGGAAGTATAGATAAATTATAAGATTTATTATCATTGTGTTATCTTATCTTGTAATTTGTATCACCTATAATAAATGTACTAGACAAAATAGAGCTGGTATTCCAAGTCTTGAACTCATTTTCGGAATCACTAAAGTTATACATGAAATCTGCATATATTATATAAGGCTCTGCAAGTTGGGACAACTGACTTGTAGTCAAAGTATAGTACTTATATGTTCAATGAGCCAGGATTATATATCTCTGTAAAGTATATTTAGGCTTTGCCTGGAAATATTTCCTGGACAGTAGAGATATAGCTCCTTTAATCTGAGCCAATCACAGGTATTAAATAGGAACGTCCACGCATAACATATTGTGTGATTGGACCAGTACTAAACATCATCCCTTTTGTTATGAGCCCACCTATTTGTAAGCCTATTATAATATATTTGCAGATATAAAATACATAAACCATTATATCAATATATGATATAATAAATATATGTTATATAAGATTCCATAAATCTACAATATCTTCCTGTATATTAAAAACGGCTTTACGTAAAGACACACCCCTCCATCCTTTTTATTTAGTCTGTCTCTCCTAAACTGTGTAGCCCTCTAGATTGACTGTCCAATCATGAGATTCGTCCCACCAAGTTTCAGTAATGCCTATAATATCATACTGTTTGCTTGCTGCAAGTATTTCTAGTTCACCCTTTTTACCAGTAATGCTTCTGGCGTTTACATACATACAACTAAGATAAGTATTTTCCCTTGCGTTAGGGACATCTTTCATCTTATGTAGCAATGATGACCTGTAATCGTCATTGGTTAGTGCTTTGGTAAAATCTCTTTTAGTACCCATGTTAGTAACCTTACCGCCTGCTCTTAACCTCCCCCCAACTTCTCCCCCATTTTGTTTACTTCCGCCATCCCCACTATTCTCACTGCATGACCCGTAGTTTCTAGCTAAACTCTCCCCCCAGGCTCCTAGTTTAAAATCTCCTCCAACCTTCTAACCATCCTTCCCCCCAGCACCGCTGCCCCCTCCTCAGTCAGGTGCAATCCATCACGACAAAAGAGATGGCGCCTGACTGAGAAGTCCGCCCAGTGTTCCAGGAACACAAAACCCTCTTTCCTGCACCAATCCCTAAGCCACACATTTACCTCCCTAATCTCCCTCTGCCTCCCTGGACTAGCGCGTGGCACGGGTAATAATTCCGAGAATATTACCTTAGATGTCCTTGCCTTCAGTTTCTTTCCTAAGTCCCTATAGTCTTTCTTAAGGACATCCCGCCTTCCGCTAACTTTGTCATTGGTGCCAACGTGCACCAAGACCGCCGGGTCTTTCCCAGCCCCTCCCAACAATCTATCGACCCGGTCCGCGATGTGCCGTACCCGAGCACCCGGGAGACAACAGACTGTACGGCGATCACGGTCCCGGTAGCAGATTGCCCTATCTGCCTTCCTGATGATAGAATCCCCTACCACCACCATCTGACTAGGTACCTCACTATCTTTTATCCCAACCGCGCCAGAGGGACTGCTCCTCTGGATGCTAGAGGGAGCAGTCTCCCCCAGCACTGTCATTTCTTCACTATCATCCTCCGATTCCTCGTCCAGTCGGGCAAATTTGTTCGGGTTTGATAGTTCGGAGATGTTGAGCCTCCTACTCTTTTTCTTCCTTCTAACTGTGACCCAGCTGGCTACCTGATCATCATCCTCTTCTACCAGTGACCCCTCCCGCAACTCCTCCACCGTTCTGTCTAAACTTCGCTCGAGATTGTGAATCGCGTAACGGTTTGCTCTAGATCATTTACCTGGGCTTCCAGGGCAACCGTTCGCACACACCTCGTGCAGATGTAATCACACTGGCCGGTGGCTCCAGGTGTGCATACATCTTGCACGACATGCACTGAGTGAGGTCCCCAATCACAGCCCCTCCCATATTGTTTGTAAGGTCTAACCCCCTGTTACTCACAAAGAAAAAGCAGCAAAAATAAAAAGTAGAAGACAAGCAATCTCACTTATACAATAATTAAGCTGGCTTATACTTATCTATCTTTGTGCGGTTCTTGGTCCTTCACTTTTATGCAGCCGTAGTACTCTCTCCTGCGGCACCTATACTCCACTTAGCAGTTGCAGTTGTTCCAGCTCACTGCACCTCCTTTTTACTCGGCTTCCAGCTCCTGCTTTTGCTGTTACCAACTCACACTTACAAATCCAAGCAGCACTTTAAAATACAAGCCCTTACTGTTTTTTTTTTACTTGCAGATCAGTTCACACTGCATGGATCACAGTGCTTATAGATGCACACAAACTAAGCATACTGGGGTAAAGCACACCAAACAGTACAGCGCAGCATACAGCAGCTTGCAGCATGCCCCTATGCACAGTCACTTTAAAGAGCACAGCCACTTGTGAGTCTGAACACAGCATAATACAGCAGAGTATAGCGCAGCATACAGCAGCATGCCCCCTGCACACAGCCACTTTAAGCAGAGACACTAGTGAGTCTGGACACAGCACACAGCCAATACAGCAGAGTCAGCGCAGCATACTGCAGTTAGCATTACTGTGAAATGGCGCCTTATATAAAATCCAACTCCGACGCTGGGAATATGATGTATAGGAACATAGTGAAGCAGCATTCACATGGACTTCAACAAAAAACTTGCAGTGTATATCCTAGTCTGACATTTAGGTCAGTGGTTTCTCAAACTGTGTGCCTAGTCACCCTGGGGTGCCTCAGACACTTGCAGGAGTGCCTTGGATTGGTGGTCCAGGACCAATTGAAATTATTTATGGTCAACTTAATAGGCAAAACCAGTGCTGGTGTCTGCCAGTCTTTAAATATGTGGAGAAACAGAACCACATAACTCAACCTAAGGATGACCTATAAACACAACTTACTTCATTTAATATTTCTTTTTAAATTTCTCAGTAAGAAATGTTTGGCCTAGGGGTGCCGTAAAAAAAAAGTCTGATACACTAGGGCGCCGTGACTCAAAAAACTTTGAGAACCACTGGTTTAGGTCCTTTGTTAAACCTATGTTTAAGAAAAGGAGTGCTGGTCTCAGATATATATATATCATTGAAAACAATCCTATATACCAGGGGCCTGAGGTTTCTTTTTTCTTGACTCTCCTGGATAGGGTGTTGAAGAGAAACTATTTTGTATTTAATGGGGTTTTTTGGTTACAACTGTCTGGGTGTGCGATGGGGTCAGCAGTGGCCCCGTCGTACGCTAATGCATCTGGTAGAAACCCAGATGTTTTACTTGAATCCCCAGGTATCTCAGAACGTCATATACTACAGACGATTTATAGATGACCTGCTGGTTCTGTGGCGTGGTCCAAGAGAGCAGTTGGTGGCCCTGTGGGAAAATCATAATCAAACACGTCACGAAGTTCAGTTTACTTATGTTATTGACGATTCCACAGTCAATTATCTTGATGTCACCATTACAGTAAAAGAAGGATCCCTGGCCACATCTATCTTTGTTAAAGCCACTGATAGAAACACTTTATTAAACTACCAGAGCTTCCACCCCATCTCTTTACGTAAAGGATTGCCTTATTCGCAATTCCTAAGAGTACGTCGCATCACTTCAGATCCAGAGGAGACGATAGAAGCCATGGATCGGATGCTATTGAAGTTTGCAGAAAGAGGGTACCCTATGAGGGAATTAGAGAAGACTAAACATAAAGTGTTGAACATGACTAGAGAACAAACGTTATGCCCTGGCCAGAATAATAATAAATCAGGACGTAATAGGCTTCCCTGGGTTAATAAGTATACCACAGGAACAGACAGGATAGTTAAAAAGGCAAAACAATTATGGCCAATTATTCAAACAGATCAGGCATTATCATCCTTGTCTGATACCACTTTATTACCCAGCCATACCCGTGGTCGTAACATAGGTGATTATGTGATTAAGCTTGATATTACCAACCTCACCAAGAATCAGGAATCTCATTTTTTGCGGACTAAGAATGGTTGTTTTAGGTGCTTAGGGTGTGCCACCTGTAACACATTGATTACGGGTGTCACCTTCAGTCACCCCCATACGGGCAAGAAAATAAAGATCCATCACCGATTAACGTGTACCACTACACATGTCATATACATGCTGTCTTGTCCCTGCGGTCTTGCCTATGTGGGCAAGACCATACGACAATTTCGGGAAAGGATGGCACTACATCGGAATGCAAGGCTTTAGTGAACAACCATTTGCACGGCATTGCTTCACTGCTGGCCACAATGTGGCTAGTATTAGGGCCATACTAATTGACCATGTCCCGACCGTACTACGGGGTGGTAATCGGGATAGGACACTATTACAGAAAGAATCTAGGTGGATCTACACGCTGGGGACATTGTCTCCCAGGGGATTAAATGAAAACCTAGGGATACAATGCTTTCTGTAGATAGCTTAATCACATATAATCACCCTTGTTTGTAATACAGTTGGGAGGCCACTAGATAGGGGTGGCCACATAGTGGTTACTTATCTTGATTTAGTATCATAAAGTTATCAGTGAGCTTTTGCCCTATTTGAGAGAAATTTTGCCCTTAAATATTGATAATGCTTTTTTTGCCTTAAACCTGTTATTGTTGCCATTCCTTTAGTGGCTGACCTGTGGGGTGGCTTTTTAGATATATTTTTTCATTCAATTAAGGAATTGTATGTTTATTGTTATTGTTTTCCAGTTCCCGTCCAGCTTCGGCTGGTTGCTATGGGAACTCCCCTGCGACGCGGCGCACCGTGACGTCAGATGACGGCGATGCGGAAGTGTGGCCGGACGGACTGGCGGCGGTCGTGCCGTGGAGCAGGTGAGTAGGGTTTGTGTTAATGTCTGTTATGTTGTCTATAAATGTGTGTTGCTTTTGTATTTAGAGGTTTGTCTGGCCCTGAGGACGGGGTCTAATCCCCGAAACATGTTGGCATAATAAATCAATTTACTGCAGTTGCTAAGTCTGATTGAGTGCTGCCACTATATCTTCACATTATTTAGTGGAAAGGAGTTTCCACCAGGAGGGCACCTCAGCAAATTCATCTTAAAAAAAGGGGAGTGCCGGGACTATTTGCAACCTATATATATATATATATATATATATATATATGTACTAGGTGCTTCATCGCGCCCTACGGGCGCTCTTCACACCGTCGCAAGGGGCTACGCCCCCTTAACCCTTGCATGCCTTTCTGGGGTTTAATATTTGTATTATTTGGAGTATTACCTGCATTCCTTTGTTAGTGGTTAAATATTGCACAATGATAGGGCGTGCGATGGTGAAGGAGGCGCAGCCCCTTGCGACGGCGTGAACAGCACCTGCAGGGCACGATGTACAGAATGTAGCGGGTGCGGGGGGGACTGCGGATGGTGTCTGTAGATGCTGCGGGTGGAGGGGAGGCAGAAGTGGGGGTGGGGCCCGGATGGGGAAGGTTCGGGAGGTGCTGCGCGTGGGGGAGGGGCAGAGGAGTGGGGGATGCAGATGGGGGAGGGGTCCGGAGGCACCGCAGGTGGGGGAGGGGGAGGGGTGCCACGGGTGGGAGAGGGGCAGGTGTGGGGATGTTGTGGATGGGTGAAGGGTTCCGGAGGTGCTGTGGGATGGGAAGGGACGGGTGTGCCGGGGGTTGGGTAGGGGACCGCAGGCACCATGGGTAGGGTAGGGGCAGGTACGGGTGTTGCGGCGGATGGGAAAGGAGGTCCGGAGGTGCTGCAGGTGGTGGAGGGGCAGGTGCAGGGGTGCCATTGGTGGGGGAGGGGTGGGTGAGGGGGGGACCGCTGATGGAGGAGGGTGTCTGCAGATGCTGCGGGTGGAGGGGGGCAGGTGTGGGGGGAGACGTATAAGGGGGGTGAATGGTGGAAGGGGCCTGGAGGTGCTGTGGGTGGTGAAGGGGTGGTGTAGGGGGTCTGGAGGCACAGCATGTGGGGGAGGGGTGGAGTGCCGCATGTGGTGGAGGGGAAGGTGCGGAGGTGTGGTGCATTGGGGAGAGGTCTGGAGGCGCTGCGGGTACTGTACATGCCATAAAAGGTAGTTGGAGGGTATGCAGTAACAGGGCCAGGACAGGGGTGACAGGGTCAGTACAGGGTTGACGGGGCCAGGACAGGGGTGACGGTGCCAGGACAGGGGTGACGGTGCCAGGACAGGGGTGACGGGGCCAGGACAGGGGTGACAGGGCCAGGACAGAAATGATAGGGACAGGATAGGGGTGACAGGGCCAGGGTAGGGGCGGCAGGACCAGGACAGGAGTGACGGGGCCAGTATAGGGTTCACAGGGCAAGCACAGGGGTGACAGGGCCAGGATAGGGGTAACAGGGCCAGCATAAGGGTGACAGGGCCAGGATAAGGGTGAAAGGGCCAGAATAAGGGTGGCAGGGCAAGGCCAGGGACATGACAGAACACAGGGCACGGGAGAGATTGGTATTAGGGACAAAACAGTGGTGACAGACAGATGTGTCTTACCGGAGTCACTGCTGCTGGCTGCTGCTGTTCCATTCCAACCTGTTGGGATCTGCTGCTGCTGGAGACTTGGCATGGCTGACTCTCTCAGGCTGGAGTCCTGCTTTCTCTGCCAGTCCGCATCCCTCCCCCCCCTCCTCAGTCACACACCGCAGACCTCGCGCAGCTGCCGGGCACTGTGGTAAGGTGAGACTGGAAATGACTGGTTAGCCCCCAGGAGATGCTGCGGCTGGAGGGAGGAGGGGGTCATAGCATGCACGTGGCGCGGACCTCACGGCTTCCGGGCACTGTGGTAAGGGGAGACTGGGAGTGACTGGTTAGCTCCCAGGAGACGCTGCGGCTGGAGGGAGGAGTGGGTCAGAGCCTGCAAGCAGCTCGGATTTCTGCAGCGCTACCCGCCAGCTAAAGTGTGTGAATGAGCTGGGCGCACTCCACTGCGGGTGGCAGCGCTGCAGCTAGAGGTGGGGTTGCTGGGGTTGGAGATAACAGAGGCAGTATGGAACCTGCACAGCGGCAGGTGCCTCACTAAACTGCAGCTAAGAAGCGTGGAGTGTGTCAGAAAGTGACGCTCCTCCGCACCAGAGAGACCCTGCTGAGTATGCCAATGTGGGGGGTCAAGCACACAGTGAGCCGGTGCCCGTCTGTCTGTATGACATACCCCTCACACACCCCCATACCTCCCAAATGTCCCGATTTTCGCGGGACAGTCCCATTTTTTGGGGTCTGTCCCGCTGTCCCACCCGCGGGTCGCAGTGTCCTGCGGTGGGGGGGGGGCAGTTGGAAAGCTCCTGTACTCGCTGTTCTGCTTAGCAGAGCAGCGGTGAATAGTGGAGACAGAGGGAGAGGGGGCATCAGGGGGTACGGATTAATGGGGGGGTTCCAGCAGCAGAGCCGGATTAAGGGGGGGGGGGGATACGTACCGTTGGCCCCACAGTTTTAGAGGCCCCCCCGGCTGGAGTAGCTCTGTCCCAGCTCAGAAGCTCCCCCCCCCCCGTCCTGCCAGCAACAGTGGCAGCATTGTGCTACAGTCAGCACACGCTGCTGCATATTGGCAGGTCTGTGGTGTTGCAGGGAGGCAGCAGTCTCCCTGCTTTCTTCTCCCTGTGCGGGTGTGTAGGGGGGAGCGACCACCTCCTCTGGGTTTAGCCCTAGCTGAGGGGCCAAAATCCCATAAAAAAAAAATAAAAAAATAAAATAAAATAAAAAATAAAAAAAAATAATATCGGAATTTGCATAAAGGGGCGTGGCCGCGCGGGCCGCGATTAGGCCACGCCCCCAACCTCCAGCAGGCACAGCAATGAGATAGGGCTCCCCTGTCTCAAGTGCCCTGGGCCCCCCGGACTCATAATCAGCCCCTGGGGGCATGCCAGCAGCTCACAGAGCGCTGGGCATGCCCCCTCACTGACGAAAACGGGGACCCTCCCGTGAAGCCACGCCCCCTTTTCACCGAGTGTTTCCCTCCTTCTGCCTGGAGAAAGCTCCTGCAGAAAGCTGGGAGGTATGCAGCCCTGTCTGTGACATGCCCAATGTCCATGCTATCTGCTTCTGCTCCTAGTCTCCTGTAGATTTGGCCAGATCTCTGTGACTCATTTGAATAACTCCGCCCACTGTTGTGACTCCGCCCAGCGTTAGCAAATGAATCACAAGGTCACAGAATAGGGCTATTATATAGGATATATATATATATATATATATATATATATATATATTGTCAAAGTCGAAAAATATTGTAATGCATACACCATGTACTAACCCCACACACATGCCCGCTGCGCGTGCACTTATTCCGCCGTGCATGCACATATCTGAAATTTGCGTATGATCGCTCCCGCATTCCTGCGCGTGGTATGTGTATTTACGGCGGAGTTTGTGAGCGCATAGAGGGTTATTAGAACATTACATATTTAACCCAAATAGTGCACTTTGTACACATAGCTCCCCTGCACCACATCAGCAAGTATCAACAGTTTAAACAGTTCCAGGACTAAGGGATTCGCCTTTGCTTGATAGGAAGGGTCAGACTAAGGTTAGAAGGTGATGTCTAGTATCCAGCTGTAGGGTATTGTAAGGGTTACATTCCGGTGATAGTTAGAGAAAGATCGCATGTTCCAGCGTATAGTTATGTGCAGAAGTAGAATATAGATATAAACTGTATTTACTGTATATTATGTATGCGGCGGGAATCCAGAGGATACCACCCCCAAGAGCAGTTGAGAAAGACATCGCCCACCTTTTCAAATCAACCTATGACCTCTCCTGTAATGTAAAGATGCACCTCTGTGTCCAATGGACAATGAGATTACAGTGACCATTGTATTGTGTATGTAAGTTGTGTATAAAAAGTCCGTTGTTGCCTGGCCGGTCAGAAGACTCTGAACGCTATCTATCTGACGAGCGGAGGACTGGTCCAGGTTGCGCTTGCGAACATTCTCACGTATGTACATTTTCTGTAGCCATTATTCTGTTGTAGATTTATCTTGTTAGCCTGTAGTGTATAATTTGTACTAGTATCTCTTTTGAAATAACCCACTGTGGCCTTAGAACCCTGTGGTTCAACTACATATCGGTGTTGTGTCCTCATTTCCCTGCTAGGGTTTAAAGCGTATTTAACTGAATAAGGTTTAAAAGTATTGATAAGGTGTACGCACTTCGGGTACTTTATACCGTCAGCCCTACTTAAGGTTTAAGGTATAACATCATTACAGTGCTTTACGGCACATGGTTTAGAGTGTAAGAATAATCATATCACATTGTATTACTGATAAGGTATAAAGGTTATCAATTGAGTGTGCGCGCGCTGTGTGTACTTTGTACCCCCAGCGCGTCGTGTGTACGTTAAGTCCGTACACCTTACGGGACTCTGTACGCAAATAGCGTACATAGTACGTAGCATGTGTATTAAGTCTAGCGGCCGCAGCGGCCCATGGTAAAAGTGTGTTTAAAGGTATAGCTTTAATGGTTTAAGATAATATCGACATTATCAATTGGGGTCTCGTCCGGGATTTCCTCATACCCGCAACCTAGCAGCTTTACGCAGACTTTATCTATCAGCAAAGGGCGGAAAGGTATCCCACGCAAACCTTCCCCTGGTAGGTGGATACACTAGTGCTGATTAGAAAAGCGTCTGCTCTGCAGGGTTTGTTGGGATGCTGGTGGGATCCGTAAGGTAAGAAAGCAAAGCTATTTTAAATATCCGTGAAATTTCTGTTTGGCGCCAAATGCGCACACAACACACGCATACACCTGTACACTTGTACTTTGTATACCTGCTCGCATTGTTGCCATAAGTAGTGATTACTAGATTCATTTTGACCTGTACTGAAAAATTTGTTGCTATTTAGTTAAAATATAGAGTTAATATTTAAGGAAGTAAGTGTAAGACGGACCCGCAGCCTGGCCTAGTTGTAAAGGTTTATACAGAAGAAACTGTGTGTAGTGTTAAGTGAGCGATTATAGTTAATATCGCTTACATTTATAGAAGTGTGGGATTTGTAGTACTGCGGACGTACGGCCTTTGTACACGTGTCTCGGACAAAGTACGGGACTGCGTATGCAACGTAAAGACATACGCATGTGGCGTGTTTACGAAACGTGCGTAAAGGTACGACCGCTAAGTACAAATCACACAATAGCATTGTTTTAGTTTAGGCGCGAGACGGTAGCCACGCGATAATAGCACAAATTGTTCAGTTTCCAATATTTAGTTTAAAAACATTTTTTACTGTATTACCTCTGGTACTAAGGCTGTTTTATCTGAATGAAAGTTAATTTTCTGTACAGAAAAACCAAAGTGTATATGAGTGAACGAGCGTGAGTGTGCAAAAAATAAAGGTTTTGTGGACCCAGGGAATTCGGGATCCCGTAGAAGACCACACCAGGTGAGTGGACACTTGGTGGCGTGAGAGTCGCTTGCTCACGTTAACATTGATTAAAGTACAAAGGAGCAAGGTAGTAAATACCGCAGACTAAAAGTCAGCGAAGGTTGAGAGTACCGCAGACCAAAGGTCAGCGAGGTTTTTGTTTAGAAACCGCAGCCCAAGTGGTTAGCGAAGTACCCATATAGGCCCATTTAGATACGCTCCGGCTGAGGTTTCGCAGCCTAAACAATCGATTCCATTGGCCGTACGGTGGATAAGTAACAGTTACCTATACGCTGTGCGATTGGACCGCGCGTTCGTGGGTGCAATACTTAGCGCAACGTGATACCCTTTTTACGAGCTTTGCATAAAATCGCGGGATCATAAGCGCTGGGTGTAACATACGCAAGCGTGATTTGTGTAACATTTTTTTATTTTAAGGGAGTTTTCACTGGTCACTCAGGAAATCTCCAACGACCAATATTTACTGGGAAGGGTAAGTCACTCCCATATACTTCCAGTGAATAGAGGTTACACAGGGGCCCTAAGTTGGATACTAACTTCGCTGACGACAGTATTTGGTAGTATTGGCCAACGTGGGCGTGAGTGGGTGAAAGCACTCGCTGAACTTTCACCGTTGCCTTATATTGAGTATTTTGTTTTTTTATAGGAATTAGCTGAGAAGGCAATACCTGCAAAAGATGGGGGCCTGTTGCTCAAGTAAGGGACGTTCAACCAGGGTTCAGGTTGATGTTCCGCGACCCAGAGGGACAGCGAGGTACATAATGTGTGAGAAATATGGATCACACACAGAGGTTTTATGCAATGAATGGGAACGTATGACTGCGGAAGATAGGGAACCATTCCCTAGGGTAGGCAGTTTTAGTCCAGAGGTGTTGCAGAATTTAAGGATTAGGATATGTCTGTTAAAATCCCGAAAACAAAGGGTCAGACACACAAACTGTTTACATTTATGGCAACAAGAGGGCGATATGCAGAGGGAACTAGCTCACGCAGCCGGTTCCAAACCTAGCAGGAAACTGATGGCAACCGCACCACCACCACCGTATATAACAGGAGAGAAAGTGGCTACAGACAATGGCATACTGATATATGATAAGAGTGAACTTGATAAATGTATTAATGCTAATCCGTGCAAGTTGTATTCCATTCTAAACTTCCCTCAGGACTGCGAGCAAGAAGATGAGCCCAGCACGATATCGGCACTCTCTCTAGCAGCCACCATACAAGACACCCAAGTGGGCACGGCCCAACCAGTAAGAGCAGTAGCAAAGGCCCCTAGTGGAGGGACAGGTGAGGTCGTGTCCACAGGTAAGTACGGTACCGTACATTATGCAGAGACAATAGCACCTCAGATTGTAGAGTCAACACAAAATGATGTAATTGAACTAAATCCTGTCAGGGTGATCGTAGTCCCCAATGGGAAGACTGACGCTCAGGGAATCACTCCCATCAGGAACATTGCTATGCATTGTCCTTGGTCCCGGACAGAATTGAGGACAATTATGTCTGAATTTCCCGATCCCAGAAAGGATCTAGCCGCATGTCAGAGGTTTATTAGAGAATTAGGTAACGCCACCGAACCCACAAACAAAGATTGGCGAACAGTGCTACGGGCATGTTTACCCTCCAATATTGACCCTGCGAAATTCATTACTGATTGTAAATTGGATGTAGAAGTACCTCTCACTGATGAATACACTCAGGAGAATGTACGACAGATTAATCTACAATTAGGAGTATATTTCCCTACTGTTGTCAAATGGAATAAAATCTTTTCCATAAGACAAAAAGAAGGTGAAACTGCTTCTGAATATTTCCATTGAGCACTGCAGGAAATGGCTAGATACACTGGGGTCGAGGACATTAAGGAAAATGTACATCAAAGAGAGGTAGCTGTGTCAGTATTAATGGACGGGTTAAAAGAAACGTTGAGAACAAGGGTACAAACCACTCAACCTAACTAGAGAGGTATCTCGGTGGCTGCATTAAGAGAGTCCGCTACCGAGCACGATCGGAACATCATTAAGCACAGGGAGTCACAGGGGGATAAGCTGATGACAGTAAGTATAAAAGCCCTTACAACGAAGCCGCATCAGCCAAAACCCCAGACCCCTGTTGGTAAGTCGTATGTAGTAACATGTTATAACTGTAAGCAGGAAGGACACTATGCACGGAAGTGTAGGTTTAAAGACGCACATAAGGTATATCGACCCCCTAAACCAGAACATGACCCACAGCATAACACACGTAATTGGGATCAGGGATAGCATAGGAGGAGTTATGAGCCACATGCAGGGGAAACAAGAAGGTACCCACCTAGGAGGGACTGGCAGACCTCTGAAAATTCCCAGCTACCCCCCTCACATATTGTAGCTGCCAGCGCGCTGTGGGAGGGCCACAATATACAATAGGGGTTAGGCCACACCTGTAGTCTGCAGCCAGTGAAGTTAATTGCTAGCCTTGGTAGTGAACCTGAGGTCACAGTTGATGTAGCTGGTAGATCACTACCTTTTCTTGTAGATACAGGGGCGGCCAGGTCAGTGTTAAATTCAACGGTAGGTATGAAAACCACGGGTAAAACAATTTCAGCAATGGGGGTAACAGGAATAGTGCAACACTACCCTTTAAGTAGACCAGCGGAGATTACGATAGGGCCTTTGCAGACCAAGCACTCCTTTTTGCTAGCTGCATCGGCTCCGACTAATCTACTTGGGAGAGATTTATTGTGTAAGTTGAGGTGTGTCATATATTGTACTCCTGAGGGTGTCTTCTTAGATATACCCGAGAATCACGTTCAGGAAGTTCAGGATATGTTAGACACCCCACAAAGGTTAATGTCACACTCTGCTGTTATAGACAGGTGTCCATCCAAGGTAGAGGAAATGATCTCCCAGATACCGGAATCCCTCTGGACCAAAGATGGATAAGACACTGGATTGATGGCAAATGTAGCTCCCGTAGTAGTGCAAGTAAAAGATGGTAGGATAGCTCCAAAAATCCCACAGTATCCTCTGAAGCCAGTGGTGGAATTAGGAGTGTACCCAGTCATAGAGCGCTTGCTACAAAAGGGCATCCTAGTTAGGACGTCCAGCACTGCCAATAGTCCCATCTTCCCTGTGAAAAAGAGTGGGGGGAGGGGTTACAGGCTAGTGCAGGATCTAAGGGGGATAAACAAGATAGTTGAGAGCCAATTCCCCGTAGTGCCAAATCCAGCTGTCATCCTCATGCAAATTCCCCCTACTGCGATATTATTCACTGTCATTGACCTCTGTTCTGCTTTCTTTTCGGTCCCTCTGCACCCTGACAGCCAATACTTGTTTGCATTTACATACAGGGGAGTACAGTACACCTGGACTCGCCTACCCCAAGGTTTCATTGACAGCCCAAGTATTTTCTCCCAGGCTTTGCATGACTGTTTACAATCCTTTCAACCTGAGAGCGGATCAGTATTAATACAGTATGTAGATGACTTACTGCTGTGTTCAGATTCACTCGAGTCGTCCTTGAAAGACACGAAACAGCTTCTGTTTCACCTTTCTAATACGGGACACAAGGTTTCAAAGGATAAGTTACAGTTGTGCCAGACCAAGGTAAAATATTTGGGACACAACCTGACCATCCATACACCTCATGCAGTGTCAGCCTTACTGAACTCTGCCCAAACCAGACATGTCTCATCAGCACGGTTTACCAGGTGGGAATTAGCACTAATGGCCCCTGTAAACATCACCATAAAGAGATGCAGCGCACTAAATCCTGCAACTTATCTGCCGGGTGTGCCTGGACAGGCACAAAGGGTGGAGGATGAGAATGATGGTGAAGGAGGATTTAGTATAGACACTGACACACATGATTGTATGGAATATCTGAACCAAACTTTCTCTGCAAGACCCGACATTAGTGACAACCCACTGGAAGGCGTAGATTTTACTTTTTACACTGACGGTAGTTGCCACAGACAGACGGACTCGGGAGACTTGTGTACTGGATACGCAGTCGTAGATGACAGAGGTATCATAGAAGCTGAACCCCTGGGCCAACCACACTCAGCACAAGTTGCTGAGCTGGTCGCCCTAACCAGAGCGTGTGAATTGGCTAAGGGTAAGTCAGCCAATATATATACAGATTCTAGGTATGCCTTTGGAGTAGTGCATGATTTCGGGGCCCTATGGCGCCTCAGAAATTTCATGACGGCAGCTGGCACACCTGTAGCGCATGGATCCCACATAAAAAAGGCTTCTAACAGCGATACAAGAACCTGACAGAGTGGCTGTTATCAAGTGCAAAGCCCACACTTACAGTCAAGACCCAGTGTCACTTGGTAACAGCCGGGTAGACAAAACTGCTAAATCAGCAGCTAGCACCCCCATACAGACAGATATCACATCACTGATGATATTCAACACCGTCAATACACAAAAATTAAGTGAAATGCAAAATTTGTGTTCTCCACAAGATAAAGGCAGTCTGGAGGTCAAAGGGGTATGGCCAGGAGTCCTCAGGACTCTGGACAGATGGACAAGGTAAGCCAGTAGCCCCGAGAGCATATCTTCCAAGCTTAGCTGAGGCGGCACACGGTCTGACTCATCTGGGCAAAGAGGGTATGTGTAAACTGGTGAGAGCCTACTGGTGTGCGCCAGGATTCTCTTCTCATGAGGGTAAGAGAGCAATGAAATGTCTTATCTGCTTGAGGAAGAATATTGGAAAGTCAATACCAACAGAGCCATCCCATGTCCCTCCGACAGACGGTCCTTTTCAGGTAATACAAATCGATTTCATACAGTTACCACCCTGTAGGAATTTAAAATATGTGTTAGTTTGTATTGACATATTTTCAAATTGGGTAGAAGCGTTCCCTGCTGCCACAAATACTGCTACGTTCACTGCAAAGAAAATTGTGCAGGAATTTGCATGCAGATATGGTATCCCTAGGATAATTGAAAGCGATAGGGGTACCCATTTTACAGGTGAGGTCTTTCAGGGTATGTGCAAACTGATGGGGATTAATAGCAAGCTGCATACTCCGTATCGCCCACAGGCGAGTGCGAAGGTGGAAAGAGTAAACAGCACTATTAAGAACAAGCTGAGCAAAGTGATGGCTGAAACTAGATTGTTGTGGCCAGAAGCTTTGCCACTTGTATTGTACAGCATCAGAACCACTCCCAGGTCCCCCCTTAACCTATCACCCTTTGAGATTCTTTTTGGTCGACAACCCCATGTAATGATTGACCCCCAGGATGATTTGAAATGCAATAATGAGGTGACTGTAAAATATTTGGTTAAGATGAGCCAGCAGCTGAGGAATCAAAACAGAAATCTAAAGCTGGTGATTCCTGACCTACCAACCAGTAATTGTCATGACATTGAACCTGGGGATTATGTAATGATTCGAAATTTTCTACGCTCAGGTTGCCTCATTGACAGGTGGGAAGGACCGTACCAAGTCTTACTAACCAGCACGACAGCATTAAAGGTTGCCGAAAGAGAGACTTGGGTCCACTCGTCCCACTGTAAGAAGGTCGCTGACCCAGAGAGAACCCGTGACAAAGAGCAGAGTGTAGAGGAAATCGTATCACTGGAGTGTCTGTTCCGGAAAGGTTGAGAGGCAGGACTGTTGTCACGGCACCTGAGCACAGAGAACAACAAGACCAGAGGCGGTTGTCGCACCAGCTTTCTTTTTCCTTTTTATTATTTTCTCCATCTCCCATTACCCTCCTTTCCTCCCCCTCCTTGTTTCCTTTCTCTCCCCTTAACAAGATGGACTTACCCCAAGAGACTGCGGTCCGGGTTTTCCTGTTGACCCTGTTGTTGACCAGAGCAGTCTGTTTCGGTGAGAGTACCAGAGAGGTCGAGAAAGGATCTGGAATGGGTTCTGATGGCAAGGACGGATTTGTAGAATTCCAAGAGCAACACATCCATCGAGCAAAGGCGAGTATCAGAAAATGATCTGGTAGTCAGGAAACTAGGAGACACTGTGAAGGGTTATTGGCTGAGGAAAATTGTATCTGTAGAAATTGTGAAAACACAGTTGAGGACGGGTGCATCCAGAGATGTCAGTCCAGCCTTAATATCAACATGGACCGTCATCCATTGAGTGATTATCACTCATTAGTGGGTAAGGTTTTAAACCAAACAGAATGCTGGGTGTGCTCACAAGTACCTCAAGGTCAGAGCAAGTCAGGACTAGTACCGTATCCTTTAACAATAGATGAGGTACTTGAATTACGGGGTGGGAGACCGGTGGACAAGAAATTTAATATTTCTAGGCCCCCTAGTTTGAAGCTCCACCAATATCATGTGGATAGATCCTTAGTATGTTTCAACATTTCCAATTCCTGAAAGTCGGGAAATTGGGAGGTGACATGGAATAACCAAACCATGGCATTTTCACACGGAGCTGACAGAATGCCCGTAGACTCTGAACTTATACGCCAAATAGCCGACGGTGGAAGGTATTTTCGGTATAGGTAAACTCTAGGAATTAAGACCATGCGGGTTGGAGAAGTATCACCAGGGTACTGTGCGCATATCATACAGCCTGATACGTGTACTGAACAGATGAGAGAACTAGGGATTGGGTTTTTCACTTGGAAAGTTTGCAATTTGGTAATGTCATATTCTGTCCCATATGTTCTCCCCGATGATGCCTATTTCATATGCGGGAGGAAGGCGTATAAGTGGCTTGCCCCAAACTCAGAGGGATTGTGTTACATTGGAAGAGTGTTGCCAGAAGTTATGACCATAACCCATGATAAAATGAAAGACGTTCACCGCAATGCTCAAGCTCCTTACACTCATACTCACTATGAACACATCGTTAAGAGGCACCTCATAGATAGGACAGAGCACGCAGCCTCTGCTTTAATCCACGAATCCACCGGGATTCAATTCCTACTCGCGTTAGACATCACCCGTACCGCCAGAGGAATTATAAATTATAGGTATATCCACGCGCTAGCGAACCTGATAGATAATATCACCGAGATGTATGATGACACCTTCAGGTATACAGGGAGGGAGTTGCAAGCTTACAAAACGGAACTGATCCAGCACAGGATGGTCCTCAATTATATCACAGCGGTGACAGGCGGGTACTGTGTCAAATTGGCAACTCAGTATGGTGTGAAGTGCTGCACATATATTACAAACAGCACTGATGACCCAACCGAGGTCATAGATCAAAAGATGGATGATATCTTGCAGTTGAAGTGGGAGTTCCGAAGGAAACACAACCTTACCCTTACTGCTGTGAGTAATGAACTGACCGGCTGGGTCTCATGGTTGAACCCACGAAATTGGTTCTCAGGTTTAGGAGAGTGGGCTCAAAATGTTATCATGAGTGTGGGAAAGTTTCTCATGTGTATCCTGGGAGTTGTCATAATTATTGGCTTGATATTTAGGTGTGTTCGAATTTTAACACAGCGCAAGCACAGTACAAAAGTGATGAGTTTAAGGAGCGGGGGGCATTGTTACAGCAACTGATTTAATTTATGACCCATCAATAGAGACAATGTTGTGATAAGACGTGATTCCACGGTCCATTTCTTTCACCCGTTTTTCCTTTGTTTTCCCTCAGCAAAAATACATCCATCCGGAAAAGACTTCGATCAACACCCTCAGCAAAAATACACCCATCCGGACAAGACTTCGATCAACACCCAAGAATGATTACGCAAATGTTATGTGAATGTATTTGTGATATGTGTCTTATCTTCATCTCTACAACCTTCAGGTAGTGACACACATAGTCGACAGGTGATATCCATATATTAGCATTCACATATGTTCCCCCTCCATGTATCATCAACTAAATGTGCACCCCATTTGTTGGAACAAGAAGCCGAAAAGAGCTCGGTAGTGTTTGTTGGCCCACTTACAGACCCTTAATACGGGATAAGAAGGATTTAATGTATACTTCGCAATACCTCGAAGCTTATCTAGAACATATACAGCACGATGATACATGCCCCTCAGACATGGATTTCATACATACATGCTTTTACTATCCCACTAGGTCATACATTTCCCACCTACACCTCTCCTCCTACCATCCAATCATCTGTGGATAATGTATTGTATATTTTTATCCAATCATCTGTAGATATTGTATTGTATATTTTTCTGTTTGATGTTTAGATAGTGGCAGTTATTGTTGACTGCCAAAGGGTGGACTGTCAAAGTCGAAAAATATTGTAATGCATACACCATGTACTAACCCCACACACATGCCCGCTGCGCGTGCACTTATTCCGCCGTGCGTGCACATATCCGCAATTTGCGTATGATCGCTCCCGCGTTCCTGCGTGTGGTATGGGTATTTATGGCGGAGTTTGTGAGCGCATAGAGGGTTATTAGAACATTACATATTTAACCCAAATAGTGCACTTTATACACATAGCTCCCCTGCACCACATCAGCAAGTATCAACAGTTTAAACAGTTCCAGGACTAAGGGATTCGCCTTTGCTTGATAGGAAGGGTCAGACTAAGGTTAGAAGGTGATGTCTAGTATCCAGCTGTAGGGTATTGTAAGGGTAACATTCCGGTGTTGGTTAGAGAAAGATCGCATGTTCCAGCGTATAGTTATGTGCAGAAGTAGAATATAGATATAAACTGTATTTACTGTATATTATGTATGCGGCGGGAATCCAGAGGATACCACCCCCAAGAGCAGTTGAGAAAGACATCGCCCACCTTTTCAATCAACCTATGACCTCTCCTGTAATGTAAAGATGCACCTCTGTGTCCAATGGACAATGAGATTACAGTGACTATTGTATTGTGTATGTAAGTTGTGTATAAAAAGCCCGTTGTTGCCTGGCCGGTCAGAAGACTCTGAACGCTATCTATCTGACGAGTGGAGGACTGGTCCAGGTTGCGCTTGCGAACATTCTCACGTATGTACATTTTCTGTAGCCATTATTCTGTTGTAGATTTATCTTGTTAGCCTGTAGTGTATAATTTGTACTGTTATCTCTTTTGATATAACCCACTGTGGCCTTAGAACCCTGTGGTTCAACTACATATCTGTGTTGTGTCCTCATTTCCCTGCTAGGGTTTAAAGCGTATTTAACTGTATAAGGTCTATAAGTATTGATAAGGTGTACGCACTGCGGGTACTTTATACCGTCAGCGCTACTTAAGGTTTAAGGTATAACATCATTACAGTGCTTTACGGCCCATGGTTTAGAGTGTAAGAATAATCATATCACATTGTATTACCGAGAAGGTATAAAGGTTATCAATTGAGTGTGCGCGCGCTGTGTGTGTACCCCCAGCGCGTCGTGTGTACGTTAAGTCCGTACACCTTACGGGACTCTGTATGCAAATAGCGTACATAGTACGTAGCGTGCGTATTAAGTCTAGCGGCCGCAGCGGCCCATGGTAAAAGTGTGTTTAAAGGTATAGCTTTAATGGTTTAAGATAATATCGACATTATCAATATATATATATATATATATATATATATATGTCACACACACACATACACAGAAGGAATCGCAAGTTCCGGCACCCTTGGGTACAATACTACCCAGTGCTGGCACTTTGGACTTGTAACAAAACTCTCAAGGCAACATGCATTGATACTACACACATACTACATAAACATATAGGGAGGGAGCACCGGTGTCAGAACCGGTGGGCTGCCTCTCTCCCCAGCACACGCCAGTGTGTGTTGGGCCGGGAGAGAGGCTGCGGCGTCCAGTCCTCTATCCCCACCCAATGTGTGGTTGACAGCAATGGGGAAGGTGGAGAGCAGCGGGATCTGGGACCCTCCAATGGGCCCGGGTAAAAAGTACCCCCGCCCCCCCCCCCCCCCCATCCCCTCGGTGCCACTGGGGATATACACATATATATTTAAAAATGTGTGTACGTGTGTATATATATATATATATATATATATACATATGCACACACATACATACACAATATATATATATTTTATATATATATATACACTGCTCAAAAAAATAAAGGGAACACTAAACTGTCTAGGTTTTAGGCATGGCCGGATTAACAATGGGGCGGATGGAGCTGCAGCTCCAGGCCTCCCCATTAAAATAGGCCCACAGTTTCTGCAGAACTGCTGCTGTAGACAAGAAAACATTGTTTCCTGCTACAGCAGCCTGCCACAAGCCGTCCGAAGTCCCCGCCCCCCGCACCTTCGGCCCGCAACCTCTGTTCTCCCCCCTCCCGCGGCACTGGCGGAAAGAATGCAGCAGGCATCAACTGTATATGGCAGCGCAATGCAAGGGTTCACAAGCCCTGGCCTCCCTGCTGCGCCGCATATGCAATGATGTCAGGACCTATCCCGACACCACTGCGCCCTGAAGGAAGCAGGAGGCACTGTGAGTGACAGCCAGCATACAGCTTCCTGAAGATTGGCAGGGTGATTGAATGTCCTCCTGAGTTGAGGTGAGGCGTCAATCCTGCTAGCTCCTAGCCTGGCTGCTGATACTAATACTATCTGGGGCACAGACTTTCAATATATGGTGCATATATATATATATATACACACACACACACACACACAATATACTACTGTGCGTGTGTGTGTATGTATGTATATATATATATATATATCGAATGTGGTTCTAATAGAGAGGGGTATGCATCCATCCACTCATCATTTGTATAGAACAGGCGGCACTCGCTGGTCTTTGTAAGAAAGTGTATTTTTCAAAAATTCAATAAGGTGATTGGCACATTTTGCCAACGTTTCAGCGCCACGCAGGGCGCTTTTCTCAAGGCTGTGTGCAAAGTTTTCTGAAACGTTGGCAAAATGTGCCAATCACCTTATTGAATTTTTGAAAAATACACTTTCTTACAAAGACCAGCGAGTGCCGCCTGTTCTATACAAATGATGAGTGGATGGATGCATACCCCTCTCTATTAGAACCACATTCGATATCCATTGGACCTTAGGACGGCACCCAGGCAGATGTCGACATAAGTGAGTGCCGACCTTACCAGCTTTGTATATATATATATATATATACACTGTGTGTGTGTGTGTGTGTGTGTATATATATATATATATATATATATAAAATCCATAACAGCCGGCACTCCAACTCTATGTCCACAACAAGTCTCCGTGCAACAGTGAGACATCCCATGCACTCCTCCAAAAATCACGGCACTGGAGACAATTTGTATAGAAGCAACAAACTTGTATTAAGGTAAACGCACTTTTCGGAGCTTCAGCTCCGTCCTCAGTACCTCACAAGATAGACTAACAACCATACAAACAAAAAACGTACATTTAAATACCTGTGTGAGGTGCCGCTGATCACCGCCGCTGTCCACCTGGCTCCCGTCCGCGGCCGTCACTCTCCCTTCCGCTTCCGCCCTTTGCATCATGTTGCTGTGGCAACGCATAGCTTGCGCACCACCCGCTACACTGTCTTCCGGAGCAGGAAGCCTCGGGTGTTCTGGCTCTGCACATAGGCTCCTGTAATGCCAGCGGTCGGATCACAGCCGGAACCTTTAACAAAAAACATGACAGACAAAACGTTGAGAGCATTGAATACATAAAACATATATAAAAAACATACACAAAACATGAATATATATCTCCATGATCAACAGCCATGGATACCAGTGCATGACTACACCAACAGCTGTATCTAAATACTACTTAGCTAAATATATACTCGTATACTGGACTGTAACCCCAAAACCTATAGGGGAATATATCCCCATCGAGAAATTAAGACGGTATATCTCCCCTAATTATAACGTGTTCCAATTGATCTTGTCATTAAGACCAAATGGCGCAAAAGTATTCAGCATCATGATCCATCTTGATTCCTTTTCCACTAAAAATGTAGTCCTGTCTCCCCCCCGTAATGTAAGTGGCACATGATCAAAGCCAAAGTATCTCAGGTCCGCCAACGTGTGGCCAGCCATTTTAAAGTGGCGTGCCACTGGTTGGTCAACCGTTTTTCCTTCAAGTGTCAGTTTGATGGCCGACCGATGGGCCGCCATCCTTTCACTCAATTTCCGCGTAGTCTGACCAATGTAGCAAAGACCACATGGGCAGACAATGGCGTATACTACATAAGAAGTGCTGCATGAGTGTTATGCACACCAGTGCCTGCAGGAAAGTACTGGTGTCAGAACTGTTATGCACTCCAGTGTCTGCAGGAATGTACTGGTGTTTGAACTGTTATGCAAAACAGATGGACTCACAGACAAACTGGGGGATATGACATAATGTACACAGAAGGTGATAGGGTAACAAAATACACACAAAGTGAACAGAGAAGCCCAGAGGCTAAGGAACTGGGTATCTCCCTTGTATGAGAACTGCTCAGATGGAAAAGCAAGATGTTGTGTTTTAATACGTAGAGAACCCGAAATGCTGTTGCTAAGGGCAACAGCAAAACCCTAAAGGGTTACCAACGGGTGTGGCAGTAAACTCCTTGGTCAGAGATGGAATGATAGACACAAGGAGAATCTCCACAATCCTAATTCTCACTTGCAGTGCACAGGTTTTAGCTTACTGCCACTAAACTGACCCCTGACACCTAGCACAGTGAGACAGGATTAGACAGGCAAGTCTTAGAATACAGCCGCAAACTTGCTAAGTTCACAGAGTAGAAACAGAACCCCAGCAAGCTAAACGACTGACTCCAGTCTTACTGCTAGGTCTGGATTGGCAGAGTGTAATACCAAATCCCCAGGCCTATTTGCAGTAAGCAACAAACAAATACAAAGCTACACAGTACTGGCTAACTTTCATGAACTGACTAACCAACAAAGATTCAGCAGCATCTGCTTACCCTGAAAAGAGGCCTTATAAAGCAGGTGCTGTCCACGCCCCACTCAGACCTCACAGACTGTGAGCACAAAAACCAGCACCGGATCCCCTGCCGTGCACAGAGCCTATAACCACTGCACAGCAAAAGACCCGAACCGGAGTATCAGCTGCGCTCAGGTTACTCCACTAGCACTTGTCTCCCGTTTGCCATGACGACGTGGCAGCACAGGGCAGGAGACCCTAACAGTACCCCCCCTCTGACGAGGGGTCAAAGAACCCCTACCACCTGGTTTATCGGGGAACTGCGAGAAGAATGAGCGTATCAGTCTGGGGGCATGAAGATCACAACTGCGCACCCACGACCGCTCCTCCGGGCCATACCCCTTCCAGTGCACCAAAAATGACAGCCGACCCCGAACCACCTTGGAGTCAAGAATCCTTTCAACAACAAACTCCCTCTGGCCACGTATCAGAAGAGGGGAAGGTCTTCCACTGGAAGAAGGATTACTAATCGCCCGTTTTAAAAGGGAACAATGAAATGTTTTATTGATACCCAAAGAACGGGGCAGATCTAACTGAAATGCCACCGGATTGATAACCCTGGTGATCTTATAAGGGCCGATGAACCGGGGCCCTAACTTATGAGATGGCTGTCTCAACTTCAAATTCTTGGTAGACAACCAGACGAAGTCTCCTAATTTGAAGCTGCAGGGTCTTTTCCGCTTATCAAAAACCCTTTTGGTCACTAATGACACAGACACAAGGGCTTTCTTCACTTTCCGCCAAATACCTCTAAGGACCGAAACCACAGAGGAACCACCAGGCGTGGAGTCCAGGGGGTCAAAAGAATTGGCCTTAGGATGATGCCCATACACACAAAGGAAGGGAGAGATCCCTGTAGCAGAGTGAGCCGCGTTGTTATAGGCAAACTCCGCCATGGACAGATGAGCAACCCAGTCAGTCTGACACTTGGAGACATAACACCTGAGGAACTGCTCCAAGGACTGGTTCACCATTTCAGTCTGCCCATTAGACTGCGGATGGTAGCCTGACGACAAGCTGACAGAAATCTGGAGATCGGAACAAAATGCCCTCCAGAATTTGGCCACAAACTGGGATCCGCGGTCAGAGACCACATCAAGTGGCAACCCGTGGAGACGCACAACATGCAGCATAAATAATTCAGACAGGCGTCTGGCTGATGGCAGCCCAACCAGTGGAACGAAGTGCGCCATCTTCGAAAACCTGTCAACGACAACCCAGATGGCTGTCATCCCCGATAAACCAGGTGGTAGGGGTTCTTTGACCCCTCGTCAGAGGGGGGGTACTGTTAGGGTCTCCTGCCCTGTGCTGCCACGTCGTCATGGCAAACGGGAGACAAGTGCTAGTGGAGTAACCTGAGCGCAGCTGATACTCCGGTTCGGGTCTTTTGCTGTGCAGTGGTTATAGGCTCTGTGCACGGCAGGGGATCCGGTGCTGGTTTTTGTGCTCACAGTCTGTGAGGTCTGAGTGGGGCGTGGACAGCACCTGCTTTATAAGGCCTCTTTTCAGGGTAAGCAGATGCTGCTGAATCTTTGTTGGTTAGTCAGTTCATGAAAGTTAGCCAGTACTGTGTAGCTTTGTATTTGTTTGTTGCTTACTGCAAATAGGCCTGGGGATTTGGTATTACACTCTGCTATATATACTGGTGGTCACTGTGTGTTATGCACACCAGTGCCTGCAGGAAAGTACTGGTGTCAGAACTGTTATGCACTCCAGTGTCTGCAGGAATGTACTGGTGTTTGAACTGTTATGCAAAACAGATGGACTCACAGACAAACTGGGGGATATGACATAATGTACACAGAAGGTGATAGGGTAACAAAATACACACAAAGTGAACAGAGAAGCCCAGAGGCTAAGGAACTGGGTATCTCCCTTGTATGAGAACTGCTCAGATGGAAAAGCAAGATGTTGTGTTTTAATACGTAGAGAACCCGAAATGCTGTTGCTAAGGGCAACAGCAAAACCCTAAAGGGTTACCAACGGGTGTGGCAGTAAACTCCTTGGTCAGAGATGGAATGATAGACACAAGGAGAATCTCCACAATCCTAATTCTCACTTGCAGTGCACAGGTTTTAGCTTACTGCCACTAAACTGACCCCTGACACCTAGCACAGTGAGACAGGATTAGACAGGCAAGTCTTAGAATACAGCCGCAAACTTGCTAAGTTCACAGAGTAGAAACAGAACCCCAGCAAGCTAAACGACTGACTCCAGTCTTACTGCTAGGTCTGGATTGGCAGAGTGTAATACCAAATCCCCAGGCCTATTTGCAGTAAGCAACAAACAAATACAAAGCTACACAGTACTGGCTAACTTTCATGAACTGACTAACCAACAAAGATTCAGCAGCATCTGCTTACCCTGAAAAGAGGCCTTATAAAGCAGGTGCTGTCCACGCCCCACTCAGACCTCACAGACTGTGAGCACAAAAACCAGCACCGGATCCCCTGCCGTGCACAGAGCCTATAACCACTGCACAGCAAAAGACCCGAACCGGAGTATCAGCTGCGCTCAGGTTACTCCACTAGCACTTGTCTCCCGTTTGCCATGACGACGTGGCAGCACAGGGCAGGAGACCCTAACAATGAGATGACATGTCTGATAGAGTACTTCTTTGCTTTATTATGTGGGTGCTCAAATTCCTTGCACGCCACCATGTAACGGCACGTAGCACATTTAGGGCATCTGTAGCAACCCGGGGCTTTATAATGGACATTAGGTTTTTTAGTTTGGCCCATTTCGGTGATATCTGTTCGAACTAAGCGATCCCTTAAATTCCGGCCCCGTCTAAATGCAGCTACCGGTCTGATATTTCTCAGCACTGTAAGATCAGGGTCAGACGCCACTATGGGCCAAAGCGCCTTAGAGGCCCTGTGTATAATGGGACTAGCCACCGAATAGTCACTACTCCAAGGTAAAATTGTACTTTCCTTGGTAGCAGTAGGTTTTAACAATTCCGCCCGGGGCATACCCAGTACCCTCTGTTTCTGTGTCTCCAACATATGTCTATCATAACCCCGATGTTCAAACTTAGAGATCATCTCATCCAACAAACGTGGTACTTTGACCTGATCACTGGTAATACGAGCCACCCTCATCATTTGTGATGCCGGGAGGCCCTTTTTCAAAGCGGGAGGGTGATGACTGGACGCTAGCAGAAGTGTATTCCTGTCAGTGGGTTTGGAGTATATCTCCAAATGCAGAGAGCCATTAATCAACATCACCTTCACATCGAGAAAGTTAGCCACTGTCTCATTACAAGAATAGGTAAATTTGATAGGGGATGTGAGACCATTGATCTCTGACATTAAAGACTCAAAGGTTTCCAAACCACCCCCCCACAGCAAGAATACATCATCAATATATCTAGTATACATCAAAATATTACTTCTTACTTCTGGGTTATTAAAGAACATCCTCTGCTCTTGATCAAACATATATACATTAGCATACGAGGGTGCGACTGATGATCCCATCGCACACCCTCGCAGCTGTAGGAAAAATTCCCCATCAAATAAGAAGTAATTTCGACGTAATGTAAGTTCTAACAATGTTAGGAACAAGTCATGGTCAAAGATAGTGCTAGCCAAATTTTTCTCTAAGAATATTTTCATAGCCCGCATGCCATCATGGTGCGGAATTGATGTATATAAGCTACGAACGTCTAAACAACATAATAGGGTATTTGATGGAATATCCCGGAGAGCTTCAAGTTTAAACAGCAACGACGTTGTATCCTTCAAAAAGGTATCCTGGACGGTCAACAAGGGTTGTAGAATACTGTCCAATAACTGTGCCACTGGCTGATAAAGAGAGTCCCGGGCGGAAATGATAGGTCTCCCAGGTGGAAGGGTGTCATGTTTATGCAACTTGGGCAATGTGTACAGCACTGGATTCTTCGGATGTTCCACACAAAGTGCCTTAAATACCTTATCCGGGAGCAAGCCTTTCTCTTTAGCTTTTATTAAGATATCAAGTAGCTCTTTCTGATACTCAAGCACCGGATTGGCCATAAGTTTCTGGTAGACTTCTTTTTCCGCCAATTGTGTTTGGATTTCATTTCCATAATATTCCAGGTCAAGGATAACAATTGCCCCGCCCTTATCGGCCGGTCTGATCACTATATCATGGTATGTAGATAATTGATTCAAAGCCTCCCGTTCTGCCTTTGTAAGATTGAATTTAATTCTTGCCGGAGCTGACAGAAATCTGTTGACTGAATCGTCCACCAATCTGCTAAAAGTTCTAATGGAGGCATTATGTGAAATAGGATCAAACCGAGACCTGGACACCCTTTTCAGAAATGGATCAAATACCGACCCTCTTTGTTCCAGTGGGGAGTTCTGGAAATACTCCTTTAATCGTAACTTGCGCGAGAAGTTATGCAAGTCCCGTGACCAATTAAAAGGATCATGATTGTTCGTTGGCACAAAGCTTAACCCTTTCCCCAACACTTGGATTTCGGTAGCAGATAGAGATCTTTTAGAAAGATTAAAGATCAGGTGTTCTTCTTGAGTGTTACTGCCCTGATTCCTTTTGTTCTGGCCACCCCTGCGGGAGGCAGACTTCCTGAGCCCCTGGCACCATCGGGGGCCCTTTGTCCTAAAGGGACTTCACTCATGTTGGAATTATCCTCTAATTCTGAAAATGCAAAATCACTATCGCTACTCGATCTTCCGCTTTTGTCTCCTCTGTGTTTGGGATTTTACCATGGTCTTCTCCTCGTATTTGGTCCTGATCGTCGATCCGGTTCTGCACCCGTTAACCATCTGTATACCCTGTTTTCATCATAATCCTGATCCACCATTTCTTTTTTATTGCGTTTAAACTTCAAAAGCTCCCGGCGATACTGGTCACATTGTTTCTCCATTTTTGGGATCCAGTCCTGCGAGGTGTCTTTCTCCAAGATTTTCTTATTGTCTTGTTCCAAATGTGCTATTTTCGTACGTGTTACCTCTAATTCCCTGTTTGCCTCTTCTATTACGAGAATCATAAGGTCAAAGCTGCAACGATTCAGGATCCCCAGCCATTTCCTGACAAAGTCCGGGTTATGTCGGCCAATAGTCGGTACATGTGAAGGTGATGTTGATTAATGGCTCTCTGCATTCGGAGATATACTCCAAACCCACTGACAGGAATACACTTCTGCTAGCGTCCAGTCATCACCCCCCCGCTTTGAAAAAGGGCCTCCCGGCATCACAAATGATGAGGGTGGCTCGTATTACCAGTGATCAGGCCAAAGTACCACGTTTGTTGGATGAGATGATCTCTAAGTTTGAACATCGGGGTTATGATAGACATATGTTGGAGACACAGAAACAGAGGCTACTGGGTATGCCCCGGGCGGAATTGTTAAAACCTACTGCTACCAAGGAAAGTACAACTTTACCTTGGAGTAGTGACTATTCGGTGGCTAGTCCCATTATACACAGGGCCTCTAAGGCGCTTTGGCCCATAGTGACGTCTGACCCTGATCTTACAGTGCTGAGAAATATCAGACCGGTAGCTGCATTTAGACGGGGCCGGAATTTAAGGGATCGCTTAGTTCGAACAGATATCACCGAAATGGGCCAAACTAAAAAACCTAATGTCCATTATAAAGCCCCGGGTTGCTACAGATGCCCTAAATGTGCTACGTGCCGTTACATGGTGGCGTGCAAGGAATTTGAGCACCCACATAATAAAGCAAAGAAGTACTCTATCAGACATGTCATCTCATGCAGCACTTCTTATGTAGTATACGCCATTGTCTGCCCATGTGGTCTTTACTACATTGGTCAGACTACGCGGAAATTGAGTGAAAGGATGGCGGCCCATCGGTCGGCCATCAAACTGACACTTGAAGGAAAAACGGTTGACCAACCAGTGGCACGCCACTTTAAAATGGCTGGCCACACGTTGGCGGACCTGAGATACTTTGGCTTTGATCATGTGCCACTTACATTACGGGGGGGAGACAGGACTACATTTTTAGTGGAAAAGGAATCAAGATGGATCATGATGCTGAATACTTTTGCGCCATTTGGTCTTAATGACAAGATCAATTGGAACACGTTATAATTAGGGGAGATATACCGTCTTAATTTCTCGATGGGGATATATTCCCCTATAGGTTTTGGGGTTACAGTCCAGTATACGAGTATATATTTAGCTAAGTAGTATTTAGATACAGCTGTTGGTGTAGTCATGCACTGGTATCCATGGCTGTTGATCATGGAGATATATATTCATGTTTTGTGTATGTTTTTTATATATGTTTTATGTATTCAATGCTCTCAACGTTTTGTCTGTCATGTTTTTTGTTAAAGGTTCCGGCTGTGATCCGACCGCTGGCATTACAGGAGCCTATTTGCAGTGCCAGAACACCCGAGGCTTCCTGCTCCGGAAGACAGTGTAGCGGGTGGTGCGCAAGCTATGCGTTGCCACAGCAACATGATGCAAAGGGCGGAAGCGGAAGGGAGAGTGACGGCCGCGGACGGGAGCCAGGTGGACAGCGGCGGTGATCAGCGGCACCTCACACAGGTATTTAAATGTACGTTTTTTGTTTGTATGGTTGTTAGTCTATCTTGTGAGGTACTGAGGACGGAGCTGAAGCTCCGAAACGTGCGTTTACCTTAATACAAGTTTGTTGCTTCTATACAAATTGTCTCCAGTGCCGTGATTTTTGGAGGAGTGCATGGGATGTCTCACTGTTGCACGGAGACTTGTTGTGGACATAGAGTTGGAGTGCCGGCTGTTATGGATTTTATATTCTATTGCTCTCATTGAGCGGATGTTGGCAAGGCACCCACATGAATTTGCTGTACTGAATACTTGTGGATACAACGGATGACGTGACTTTCATCACAGTGACTGTATACTGCGGGGCTGCATTATATGGTGTTGCACTTAAGAGGTTAACGGCAGTGTCTGAAGTGGAGTAAATTGACTGGTTGCATGACCAGTGTGTATTGCAGTAAGAATAGTGGGGTCTGTAAGCATTGAAGACCCATACTGCAAGTATTATGGAACAAGAGGCCACAATGACACTAGACCCTCTAGGATGCAGTGTGATGCAGAAAATGAATTTGAGTGAGACATTTAGTTTCACACCAGCCCAAATTGAAAGCATTTTGTCAAAAGAAACTATTCCAGTAAAGGACCAAACCATTAAAGCTGAAGATTATTTCTTCAAAATGATGCGATTAAAACGTCGTGAAATAGATTTCGTACTGCACAGTGTTTCTCTGTCTGAGTATTATAGAGAACATAAGGTCCCACGTGGATTCCGGGTACGGAATGTACCGACTATTGGCTGACATAACCCGGACTTTGTCAGGAAATGGCTGGGGATCCTGAATCGTTGCAGCTTTGACCTTATGATTCTCGTAATAGAAGAGGCAAACAGGGAATTAGAGGTAACACGTACGAAAATAGCACATTTGGAACAAGACAATAAGAAAATCTTGGAGAAAGACACCTCGCAGGACTGGATCCCAAAAATGGAGAAACAATGTGACCAGTATCGCCGGGAGCTTTTGAAGTTTAAATGCAATAAAAAAGCAATGGTGGATCAGGATTATGATGAAAACAGGGTATACAGATGGTTAACGGGTGCAGAACCGGATCGACGATCAGGACCAAATACGAGGAGAAGACCATGGCAAAATCCCAAACACAGAGGAGACAAAAGCGGAAGATCGAGTAGCGATAGTGATTTTGCATTTTCAGAATTAGAGGATAATTCCAACATGAGTGAAGTCCCTTTAGGACAAAGGGCCCCCGATGGTGCCAGGGGCTCAGGAAGTCTGCCTCCCGCAGGGGTGGCCAGAACAAAAGGAATCAGGGCAGTAACACTCAAGAAGAACACCTGATCTTTAATCTTTCTAAAAGATCTCTATCTGCTACCGAAATCCAAGTGTTGGGGAAAGGGTTAAGCTTTGTGCCAACGAACAATCATGATCCTTTTAATTGGTCACGGGATATGCATAACTTCTCGCGCAAGTTACGATTAAAGGAGTATTTCCAGAACTCCCCACTGGAACAAAGAGGGTCGGTATTTGATCCATTTCTGAAAAGGGTGTCCAGGTCTCGGTTTGATCCTATTTCACATAATGCCTCCATTAGAACTTTTAGCAGATTGATGGACGATTCAGTCAACAGATTTCTGTCAGCTCCGGCAAGAATTAAATTCAATCTTACAAAGGCAGAACGGGAGGCTTTGAATCAATTATCTACATACCATGATATAGTGATCAGACCGGCCGATAAGGGCGGGGCAATTGTTATCCTTGACCTGGAATATTATAGAAATGAAATCCAAACACAATTGGCAGAAAAAGAAGTCTACCAGAAACTTATGGCCAATCCGGTGCTTGAGTATCAGAAAGAGCTACTTGATATCTTAATAAAAGCTAAAGAGAAAGGCTTGCTCCCGGATAAGGTATTTAAGGCACTTTGTGTGGAACATCCGAAGAATCCAGTGCTGTACACATTGCCCAAGTTGCATAAACATGACACCCTTCCACCTGGGAGACCTATCATTTCCGCCCGGGACTCTCTTTATCAGCCAGTGGCACAGTTATTGGACAGTATTCTACAACCCTTGTTGACCGTCCAGGA